>NW_026712272.1:9339263-9924263 GCF_030504385.1 Musca domestica | reverse complement strand
TCCTTGACTTTCAGTATCACGGTAACGAGCGATGGAACGAGAGACAAAAGATTTATTCACATTTAAATGGTGGAGTGCTCTAACGTTAGCCACTTGTGGTTTTCCAGCCAAATATAAAGAAATCACACTATCACGCTTGAATTCCGTCACGAATAACTTTTTTTCTGAAAAATTCTCACCTAAATGCTTTTGTACGCTTGTAAACAATGTAATAATCTGTCACTGGAATAATTTTAACAGCTGTGGCTTAGAAATGACAGCAGTCTGAAGTTGGTTGCAGTTTTTTCATCTCAACCTGTATGTGTCAAAGAATATCCACTGGATTTATGAATAAGATTTACATGACATATACGCTTTGGAATAAACATATGACATCGAGTAAACACGCTTTAAATCAGCTGAAAAGTGTTGCCAAAATCTTTACGATATCTGATATATGGATAGGCATGTTTTTCGACATTTCATAAGGGGATTACAGAGCCGCGCTAATATCCTGCCGTCGTTTTTCATTATAATTTGACATTATACCTAGAAAAGACTTCAAGATATTTATGTACTTTCACCTTTAAGGTGTGAGAACATAGCAGCTTGGCATCATGGCTAGGCATATTAATGTCAAATTAAAAGGGAAAACGCCAGGATTCAAGTGAGGATCTGGTATTCCTTTATGATATGACACAAAACATGTCATGCGAAGACTTCAAGCTGATTATGTACCCTCACTCTTGCCATCATTTCTTCGCTGGATAGTTGGCTTTCCCATGTTCGAGCTCTAACTTGATATAAACATTTGCGAATTATCAAACATCAATTTAATTATCACTTCCCTTCACTTTCCCTCGGGGTTGGAGGTGTTTGTTTTTTGCAAGTTTTTATTTTGTTAATTTCTCGCCCGCTATTAAATCCGACATTGTGTCTGCGATGGAGAGTGTATTTTAATGTATTTATACTTTTGGAAATTAGCAGTTAAAACAAATGGAAAATTTTCCAACACTAAAAATACGGAACTGGTTTTATAAAAATACTTTGTTTATTTGTCATACACTAATTGAATAGAAACGTCAAATTAAATGTCACTTTTTCATTGAATTCTGTTTTATTACATTGTCGTTTCCATGACAATATGTTACATAATTCGGACTAATTCGACCATTTAGTAACACCAAAGTAAGACATACTTTCACAACGAACCTCGTAATTTAATTTTGAAAATAAGTGTTTGTTAAATCAATGTCGGTAAGACTGTTTGGTGTTATTATTATAATAATTATAATTGCTATTATATCAAGCGCAAATTTTGTTAGAATTTTTTTTTATCACGTGTTGTTTTCGAACAAAGAATTGAAACAATCACCAACTGAAAACTTTTTCTCACATATTTTAGTTTGTTTTGTTATGTTTGTTCTCCGTATTCCCAGAAGGAATGTGTAATTCAACAAAAACTTACAGCGATGGTAAATGACGGCTAGCGGCATTTCTTCGCAATCTAGCTTCCGCCATTTCTCCCAAATTGGATTTTAAGTTGTTTTGATTGATTTCGATTTTTTAGCCTTTTTTTTAGTGTTACATTCGAATTTCCTTTGTGTTTTATTTTTTGACTATTCACACACGCAAACACACATAATACACACTTTGCAAGTTTTGCTTCCAAACATTGACGTTGTATGCATTCGACTAAACAACTGAAAATTTTTAAAGCGCTATGATTCTTGTTTTCCAAATTTCTGTCCATATTTTGTGGATTTTTTTCAGCAAATAAGTCGAAAAAATGGTAACATTGGGTTGTGACGAATTGAAAGCGAAATGGGGTTTTATTAAAGCTTAATGCCATGTTTACGTTAGAACTTTTTGTAGGGTTAACCTTCTTTGAGAGGATTTATTTGAAGTAAAAGTAATGGATATGACAATTTAAATCCAAATCCAGTGGGTTAACCCTCATATATATAAACGTACTATAAGAATCCGTTAACAGTATTAAAGGTTATCGCAGTGGGTTCAGTAGTTCTCGTGGTAAATGAGTACAGGTAGATGCATCGACGCTTGGGAACATTGATATGTCAAAAATTTTAAAATGTTTTTTTTTTTTTTTTTTCAAAAATATACTTATTTTTATAAGTTTTGTATAAGTTTTCTTATACGAAATTAATCGAATCATGCAATGATGTCCAGTTATCAACAACTTTTATTTTTATAATCAATCATTAAAAAATTTCAATTGTCCCAGCAGCTGTGTTGATGCGACTACCTGTATTCTTCTACCGTGGTACATCTAATATGTATATGTAAACAAGCATCAACTGACCGGTATTTATATCCTTCTTATGCTATGTGTAAACATATTAGAGCATTCAATAAATCCATGGTAGAAAAATATAGGTAGTCACATCGAAACAGCTGCTGGGACAATGAACTGTCAAACCAATTTTGGAATTGCAATGTTCTTCCGATATTTATGCCCCATCGGAACAATCTTATACATAAAAATATTCATCACCGAATACGTATTATTGACAACATTTCATATTTGTTTTTTAACGCTTACTTTACTGACTTGATTTGCTTGGTATGTATGTGTAAACACATAGGCATGTGTATATGTGTGTCATTAAATGCTTTGATTTCAAATTAGACGATATGTGATAATTGATTGTTAACGCTGTTTGTTGTTGATATTTTTTCGGGCTAGCATTTTTTTATTGTCTGCATCAAAACCTTTTCGCCAAGTTAAGCCAAAAACTGTTAAATTCCATTAAGAAAACGAAAAATTAGATGAGCCATGAATTTCGATTATCCTAAAACTGGTGTGAACGAGGAAGGATTAAAGGCTTTGAGTCAAAAAGTGCAAGTACATAAAAAGCTTGACGTCATTGCTAGGCATATTAATGTCAAATAATAACGGAATATGTCACAAAATATGCCTAGCCATGACTTCAAACTTCTTACGTACCTTTAGCCAAAGACAGCATAATGTTTCTTCTTGGCATTGCTTTGCGCCAAAAACACATAGGCGGAACGAAAGCGAAGCTTTCTAAATTACACCACAGACTTGTTGCGTTTTTTGGCAACATACAGTGTTTATGATGAACCGCTAAAGGTGAGGGTACATAAGCAGCTTGGTATCAGGGCTAGGCACATTAGTGTAAAATTATAAAGTGAAACGAAGGCAGAATTCGAATGCGACTCTGGCATCCCTTTATGATATGTCACATAATATGCCATGCGAAGATTTAAAGCTGTTTATGTACTTTCACCTTGATTCTGCTTTTGCCTTTAGCTTGTACATGTATTTTCAACCACGCAGAATGCGACAGTTGGGCGACGTGTTGTTAAGAAATTAAAATAAATCAATTAAAAATATCTAAATATACATGCAAATATGCTACAAAATCAAAGAGCGTTTACATACAAAAGTTTATCCGGATAAAGGTGAGAACACTTAAAATAATAAAGGAGCGTAGGGTTAACAAGTATAGATTATGGTCCGAAATAGAACTAATTCAACTTGCTTTTTTATATTTTTGTATCTTAAATGCTGTGCGGAATCTTCACGCCAATGCAAGTGAATGATAGAATCAAGAAGGTAACGCCATGCTATCATATGTTTACAATTTTTTTCAAAATTATTCATTTGACAACATTTCATTGTTAAAATTTATATTTATAAATCCATTATATACACACAAATCGGAGATGAAAACTTGATTTTTATGCAGTGAAATTTAACAAGATCAATTACAGAAAATACAGAGATGGATATTTGATATTTGAAAAGACTTTATTCCGTTAAATCTTCACCTCGCAAGTTTTCCGCAATCTCCTACTAGTACATGGTAAAATAAAGAAGGTAAAGTCATTTCAAATAAGCATACCCATCTCTGCAATTTCTGTGTTTACCTTCTCACATTACATAAAAACAGGTTTCCATCTCTGATTTGTGTATGGATTTATAAATACACATTTTGACAAATGGATTTATAAATACAATGGATTTATAAATACAGATTTTGACAATGAGAAGTTGTCAAATGATATCAAATGTATTCTTTTTGCATTTCTTAAATTATATGCCAACTAAAACGTCATTTTTTATTTATTTTCAGTTTCCATGCAGATTGTGCCCTTTGCAACAACGTATCAATCAACTCCGATTTATAATTGCTGTATTTGGCATGCATATTACATTAAGTGTATACATTGCAATGCAATCTAAACATAACGTAAGAAATATCATTTGACATACGTTGGCATTAAAGTAACACTCAATAACGACGGCGTCAAAATTTCACATTCGCCATCTGCGTTCGTTTAAAATGGTGTCGTTTACCAGCTGTGTTTTGCCGCTCTTTAGATTGACATTAGTTAACAACACCAGACCAAGAACGTGTAGGAAAGGATATTATTTTGTGATAAATACAAACTAATATTGCGACTCTATTTCAGTACTTCAATCTAAATTTATACTGCAAACCATCATGTCGTCTTCATCGCCCGCCGCCACATCTCCCAAACGTCTTTGTACAGATGCAGCCACAAAATGCATTGGAACACACAGTGGGACATTCCACTGTGATGAGGTATTGGCATGTTTTATGTTGAAACAGCTGCCGGAATATAGCGATGCTAAGATATTTCGTTCCCGCAATGATGCCGAGTTACAAGAAAAATGCGATATTATTGTTGATGTGGGTGGTGAGTTTGATCATGAAAAGAAATGGTATGATCATCATCAGAAATCATTTCAGCATACATTGGGTTCATTAAAGCCTGAATACGAGGAGCAGTTTAATAAAATAAGGTATATTTATTTAACAATATGAAGGGGATCCAAGACTTTACTTTTTTTTGAAAATTCCAGGTTAAGTAGTGCTGGACTGATTTATTGCTATTACGGAGAACGTGTTATTGATGAGATTCTGAAGAAACATGCCAATATTTCCCTGAATCCTCAAAACTTGAAGCTTACATTTGTACAAATCTATCGCAACTTTATTAGTGAAATCGATGCCATTGATAATGGCGTACCAATGTGTCCCGAAGGCGTTGAGCCCTTGTACAAAATCTCCACAGGCCTCTCAAGTCGAGTTGGCAAATTCAATCCCTCATGGGAAGAGGAGGGAACAAATGTTAATATCGATGAACGTTTTGCCGAAGCTATGTCATATGCTGGCAAAGAGTTTGTTGATAATGTTTTGGCCATTGGCGGATCATGGATTAAGGCACGTGAATATGTACGCGAAGCCTTGGTGACCGCTAAAACCGTTTACAAAACAGGAGAAATTCTTTTACTGCCAAGATTTTGCCCATGGAAACAACATTTGGTGGAGCTGGAGAAAGAATATGATGTTGTAGGTGTACCTAAACTGATCATTTTTATTGACGCCTCAGGAAGTTGGCGTGTTGCAGGTGTTCCCTTGAATCCAGATAGCTTTTTGGGTCGTAAATTTTTGCCCGAACCATGGAGAGGTTTACGTGATGAAGAACTTTCCAAACTGGTCGGTGTGGATGATTTGACTTTTGTGCATCACACCGGATTTATTGGCGGAGCAAAAACAAAAGAAGCTGCCATTGCAATGGCTATAAAAAGTATCGAGTTTTAATTAAGAAGAAATTTATTTATCTGTATGATTGTATGTGTAATTGTGTGCTAAAAAAAGAAAACTATTTAATTATGATTGACAAGAAAAAATATATTTTCCAACTCCAGCTGTTTTTTGGCTGTCATTTCCTTAGTTGTAGTAGTTTTTATTACCAAAATCGAGAAGGATATATTGTGGTTTCTTTTGGCGGTATTATACAAAGGGGGAGTAGGGTATTTTTTTGGATATACCCTGTAATAGGATCCCTTTTTGATGTATATTACAAATAAAAGAACTAATGAATGTGGGTAGATGCTTTTGGAGACCCTCTACAGATAGGAGATTTTTCTTAAATTAAAGAACCTTGAAGGTGTAGGTAGACCTTACAAGTATATACCAATCTGCAGATATAGACTCCAAATATTGTTGCTGCGCGTTATATTCCCAACTAATTGATTGCAATTTAGTACTCAGATCCATAATTGCACAAAACCTGCCTTGCATCCGATTAGTTGCCATTTCTTATTTTCTTTTGGGATTACGTCTTTCAATTTGGTGCTCTTTAAATGGCCCATAACACACAAACTTAATAAAACTTACTTTATATAGACATTTTGTTTTAAACAAAAATTTATTATTTTTTACTTCGATTGGACAATCCATGACCTTTACTTATACAAAAAAGCAGTAATAATTACAAAATTATAGAAAAAAGCGCACGAGCATAGTTGGAGCTGCATTTCCTCCAAACACTCTTCCAACAAATCGCCGATACGCCTAATCCATACGAGTCTTCAAAGTTTTCACTGTTATCTTGTCTTTCTCAATAATATAAACGGTCGCACCCCAACCGCTGATAGCATCACGATCAAAGGCATTAATCATAGCCTGTGATATAACTTCGAACAATTGATTGGGTTCCAAATCGGGTTTCCACAGGGTTTCACACATACCATACAGCTGTTCACCACAGGTGCCGGCCACCACAAAATCGTCGGGAACATTTGGGCAACCAATCAAATCCATATTACAAATGAAAGGCTCCAAGGTCTTTGGATCCAAACCGGCAATAACAGGTTCAATAAAATATGGTCCAAAACGATGTTCATACAGAAAACTGGAGAGCATAGCCGCAAAACGTGCTGGTTGCATTTCACGATTTTCACGAGTCTCATACAAGTTCTTACGGAACATTAGCCTGTCCCTTACTGTGAGGATGTCCGTCTGTAAGCCAACCAGGCCGACAAACATACGTGGATTGAATTGGAACACTTTTTCAAAGTCTGTCTCAATCGTTTGGGCCTGGACACCGAAACGACGATCAGTTGCAATGGCTACACAATCTTTGCCACGCATTGCCACCACACAGCCTCCATTATATGCCAATATGGACATTTTGTTGAGAATTTATTAAAAGATTGTATATAAAATTAATTTTTAAATGATTTGCGATATTTTTTGCAAAACAAATGCCGCTGCTATGTTCCCAAAGACGATGACTTTTTGTTTCGTTAGGGTTGCTGTGACAGCAACGGTGAATTGACAGTTTATAACTACTATTTTTGGTCAACGCTGGCAGTAAAACCGGAAGGTGCCATACCATTGGGAATTTACGAAAATTTGGGGATTTTTGCAGAGATATCAAATGGTCACATTTGATTCGAGAAAAACAAAACTCAAAATGTTATTCATCCACATACAATTTTTCGACAAAGATCTGAAAACAAGTTTTCGACAAAAAAGAGTATCTCCGGGTAGCTTTCCAAGGGCTCATTCCCCAATAATTCTTCGTTGCAGTATATAAATACTTTGTGTACGTTGTTGAGTAAAAGAGGACCTATTCCTGTAACGTCAACGAATCGATAATTGATGGTCATTATTAACACGTGTAAGCGTGTTGGTGGTTTGAATTTAATTTGAAATGAATATGAATTGTACCATGAATTGAGTATTAGGTATGGTTCAATGAAATAAAGGTAACCTCATTTCAAATTAGCATTCCTAACTCTACATTTTCTGTAATATACCATGCCAATTTTCAATGCATAAAAAGCAGTCTCATCTCTGTTTTGTGTATATGCAGTGGATAAATGAATGAAAATTTTGACAATGAGATGTTGTCAAAGGTATAATTTTGAAAAAATTGTAAACATATGATTACATGACTTTACCTTCTAAGTTCTACCGTGGTATTAGGTTTAGTAAGGGAGAGTTAGGAGAGTAGATATAATTACCAGCTCACAGGTTGTGACGCCAGAAAAGATAAAAGAAAATAATAATAATAAAAAAACGGTAGTAATTGAATAGTAATAAACGAATAATAATTGAAAGTTAAAAACACTGATGCTATCGGTAGGACTTAGCGACAACTTTATTTTAATCGCTAATTTGCCAATTTTTTTTTAATAATCGAAGTTATATGCATTTTTATTTTAACCTGTTTTGTCGGTAACTCAAAAAATGAGTTAGAGATTCGAATCACAAATCACCCTTGTAATTAGCACATAGCGCCACATTATAAAGACAACGATGGTAGGATTTGAGTGAGGCACTAAACTCCTTTTATAATGTGTCACAAAATATGCCACTATGTTTGTTTATGTATCAACAGCTCAATTATAGTTGCAATGTCTTGTAGTAATTTTATTTAAAAAGCTTCTATTTTCCTAAATAGAACTAAATATTTCTATATCCTCTCAAAAGATGCGCTTTCTATCATGTTTTACGTAAACTTTCCACTCACCGGTAGCTTACGTAAACTTTACGTTCTGCAACGTTTCACTAACAACTCTGACACGCTGCTAACTGACAAGAATGTCAAAAAGGTCTTCGTTCTAGGTGAATTGCCTCTCGGTCTCTGCCTGTCTTGAACATTCATTGCAAAAAAAAGACTTAATAAATTACAATTCGCAAAAAGATCGTAACAAATACATATTGGTATTTATCTAAAAACTGTCAAAACTTTCAACTAATTAAGTAACAATACAAAATTACTTCGGTTTAATAACACGAAGTGTCTGACAAACAGCAGAAGGTGCAGCTTAAACGAAACACACGAACCAACCGAAATAATCAGACAAGTTGTGAAAATGAAACTATAGAAACAGTCAGTGAGTGAGTGGTGTCAATTGTTAGAAGAAGAAATAAAGCATTATTGTAGTACTACGACAACGTCGTCAGGCAGTCATCGCGACAGTCAAAAGGGTAAAACAAATTATTGCAACCAACGACTACAATAGAATATAGAAAATAATAAAGAAAAACTAATTTTAATCTTCCTCATCATAAAGAATAAGTGTACGCACACACAACCATACAACCATCTAGTAGAGCCGAAGCAGCAGCAGCAGCAGAACGACAAAGGGAAGGGCACGTACGTTCAACAAACAAATCAATTGCAAGAGGAAACTGAAAAAGAAAACGACCCCCGGACAGGTGTGGGAAAATAATTTGCAAATAAAGCCAACACCGGCAGCTGTGTTTGTTTGTGTACAACAAAGATTTTGATTTTGCTGCTCTCCCCTCTTTTCGAAGAAGAAATAGCGATATGGCCGAAGCTGTGGTAGAAGAAAGACCTCCAGTAACACCCCGTTTTTATTGTCACAAATGTGACGAGGAAATCAATATTGCCAGCACTGATTACATTTGCCCCATATGCTCTGGAGGCTTTGTTGAAGAACTACCACCAGCTGCAGCAAATGCCCCAGCCCCTAATGCCGGCAGCAGTAGCAGTGGAAGCAACAATGCTGGCTTTAACAATGATGAACTGCAATTGGAAACATTGCGAGGACAAATTGCCAATTTATTGGCTTCGCGTAATGGTCCCAATTTGGAAATCAACATAAATCCGGGTACCTTGCCAAGGCAACCAAGGGGAATTGTGTCGCTGGGACCACCGGTAACCACTGCTGGAGGTCGGGTACGTCCTCAAAGTTTGGGTTTAGATAATGTCCTACTCGATTTTCTGCAATCGATTTCGGTGGGCGGTAGCGGTGGTGCTGACGGTGAAATGAATCCCTTTGATAATTCTCAATTCCTGTTCATGGGCAATTTGGGTGATTATGCATGGGGTCGCGAAGGTTTGGATACCATAGTAACCCAGCTATTAAATCAAATGGAAACATCGGGCCCGCCACCATTGGCCAAGGATAAAATTGATGAAATACCCAAAGTGGAAATAACACCCGAAGAAATCGAACGTAAACTACAATGTTCGGTGTGCTGGGAAGATTTTAAGATACAAGAAATGGTTCGAAAATTGCCCTGCTCCCATGTCTATCATGAAGAATGTATTGTTCCATGGTTGAAACTGCATGGTACTTGCCCCATTTGTCGTAAATCTTTGAACGGTGAGGAGGATGAGGAGAATGATGTTCACATGGATGCTGTGGACGATCGACAAAGTACATCCGCCTATACGTCGTCGGTTGTTGGCAATTCGACATCCTCCTCCTCGTCGGCTTGCCCCATACACCAACAACAGCAAATTGGTTCGGCGTCTAATCATTATCGTAACAATGGTCAGGATGGTCAGCCCGGTACCAGCAGCAATAGTGCCAGCAGTGCTTCTAGTCAACAACCACAACAGCAACAACGTTCTAATCCTACTTCCGACAATATATTTGGTTTTGAGAGAATGGATAGTGTTGATTTGGATTAAACAAACTATATAAAAAAAAACAAGAATATAATTTATTTATGTTTTCTTTTTCCTTCGTTTTTAGATTTAGAAATTTATACATAAAACAAACGAACACATACATAACATACACACACACACACACATTACCCTATATTATGAGAGAACACTTGATAAAAGAAAACAAATTGAATTGGAGATCATCGACCAAAAGGAAAATGGTAATTGGTATTTAAAAAAAAAAGAAATTGGCCTTGAGACAATAGGAGAGGTGGTTGTTTTTAAAAGGTCCATTTTGAAAATCAAATATGTGGAGGATGATGTTATGGATTAAGGGGAATTTATAGGGTTTTAAGCTTGAAAAAGACTCCCAACTACAAAGCGACGCTCAAGAATAAGGCTGACAAAAACCCCAGTAGATTATGAATTCCAAGGCATGTGGAGGATTTTGCAGGGAGATCGATAACCATTGACTCAAGCCTAAAGGGAGAATTTAAGTTCCAGGAGTAGAATATCAAAAGATTTTAAATTATGAAACCAAAAGCTTTTGCTTGTATGGAGTTTTGTAAGAGATCAGAAATGGAAATATGTGGAAATTAGGAAAATGCTATGGGCAAAGTTCGAATGTAGATTGAAGAGAATGAGATTTAGGGTGTTTGGAAAGGTTAAAGAGATTTTGAAGGTTAATTTAAATCTGCTATCAATACGATGGAGTTAACATTTTGTTATTAACCAATTTAAAAACCTATATTAGTTCCAAAGTTCGTGGCAAATAGTAAGGAAACTTATATGAATTATGATTTAATAACAACAAAACCGAAAGTAGTAAAGTTTTTTCCAGGGGACTTGACCAGTAGCAGATGACCCAAAAGAAGTCCAATTCGGCCCATCTAAAAACTATGCGTTTAAAAGATTTCTATTACCAATTAGTTATAGAAAGACAATACCTTATTATTCATTGCCTAGAAGAAGAAATCTCTAAAAGATGATCTATGTAGGTCCTCCACTTATGATAGACTTCTTAAAAAGGTTTTATTTTTTTGTAGAAGGTCTCTTACGAGGCCCTCTGTTAATGGAAAATCCACAAATGCTAAAAACGCCGAGTAAGTTTTTTTTCTTTCGTTAAGGAGACCATTTGGAGTTTCGCAATTGTAGAGGATCCCTAAAGAAGTGCTCCATTTACGGAAGACTTTTCATTATAATACCATTTTTGAAGGCCTCTCAAGGTTTCATATTTTCAAAGAAGATCCCCCTAAAAAGAGTTTTCTTTTTGTCGATTACCCCTATCGAAGTCATACATTGCTGCAATACCTACCTATGATAGAATTCTTAAGAAGTACTTCTTTTAAAGAAGGTCCATATGGACTTCCTCCAACAAAAATCCTCAAAGAGGTTCTAATTTTTAAAACGCCGATCAAAATTTTTTTTCTCTTTAGGAGACCCCATAAAGAGGTTTTTAACCGTGCAGGATTTCTAACGATGGTCTCTTTTTACAGAGATCTATAAATATACTCCTAAATATTTGTTAAAGGCCCCAAGGTCCTCTTATTTACAGAAGACCTCTTATTACGATACCATTTTTTGAAGGCCTCCCAAGGTTTTATCTTTTCATAGAAGATCTCTCTAAAAGAGTTTTCTTTCGATTATCACTATCCTAAAGTCCTGAAGACTTATGATAGACTTCTTAAGAAGTTCTCCTTTTAAAGAATGGCCATATGGACGTCCTCCACCCAAAGCCCACAAAGAGGTTTTATGTTTAAAAAACTGATTAGAAATTTATTTTCCTCTTTAGCAGAGCTTTTTATCCGTGGAAGACCTGTAACGATGGGCTTTGTTTACAGATACCTCTAATTAGGATAATAAGAGTTAAGTGCCTCCCAAGGTTTCATCTTTCTTTTTTATAGAAGACCCCCTAAAATTGTTTTATTAGTGTCGATTACCGCCATTGACATCCTATATTGATACAATATCTACAAGGAGGTCCTAATTTTTAAAAAGGACTATAGAGGAAATGTGATTTGTTTGAAAAAGACTCCACTTTCCGATATTTATATTAGAACCTTCGCCTTCCCAAAAAACTATTGAGAAAGACCAAGGAGGTCCTAATTTTTAAAAAATATGTAAAAGTGGCTCCTCTATAGAGAAAATGAAATTCGTTTGAATAAGACTCTGTTAAGGTATGTGTTGACCTTTTCGGATATTTATATTAGAAACCTTCTAAGAGAGCTTATTTTTAAATTGTCGCCTTACAAAAAAAAAAAAAAAAAGAAAAAACTATTAAGAAAAACCTTGGCTTTGCCACCACCCTTTGCATTCAAGGCCAATTTCAAAAATAAAAAAAAAACGATTCCAAATTCAATTAAAAGCTCAACTAAAGAAAAATATATATTTTCTTATGACATTTTCATTAATAGTTTATTTTTTCGATTTCAACACAAAAAAATGACTTTTCTTTTTACCAAAAAAACAAAAACATAAATATTTCAAACATGTGTTAAGTTATTGCTTGTATTTTTGACATTATAATAATGCAAATTAAAATAAACTAAGTTAAAACATATACATACATATATATTATATACTATTACCAAATCTGAAAATATATTTTCAATTAAAAAAAGAAACACAATAATAATATGTAAAAAAATGATTAATAAAAGAAAAAAAAAAAAAACAAAGGAGCGCAGTTAAATACTATAATTGAAACTAAATTTTATAATATATAAAAAAGCATATACATACAGATATTGTTTTGTAAAATAAACCAAGGAAATCTTTAAGTAAGGCAAACACAATGTGACCATTGAAAAATTATAAAAAATAATAAATATTTAAAAACTACATTATGAGAGTTTCTAGATGACAAGACAACTTGTCAAGCTATACGTCTAAAAAAAAACACTTTTTTCCCAAACAGAAACAAAAAAGATAAATAAAATAAAAAAGATGTAGGTTAGGGAGAGGTATTATTACAATACTTGTTTACATTGCATAATAAAATTGTATTCTTTTGTGGCAATAAAACTATTCAATATCTAATTATCTTCATCACCATTTTTAATACGAATAAAAAAAAAACAAAACAAATAATTTATTATTTTTTTATTATTAATTATTCAATATTTATTGGTATGACTTATGTGAATTATAACAATGGACTTGATAAAAAAAAAATAATATTTGCACTTTTGTTATTCCATATATATACGTTTTTTTCTTTTAATATTTTCATGCCAACATTTACATTTTCAAAAACAATGAAAGAGAAAACTTGAAAAAATTTTACAATTTAATACATTTTCAAAATATTAACAAAAAACAACATGAAATAATTTATCTATATAATTAGCTTATAGTTGATGAAATAAATATATACAGAAGTTGAAAACAAAAAACACATAAAATGTAACGAAAAAAATATAACGGTTAAACAAACAACAACAAAACTACACAGAAAAGGCAAAATAAAAAAGTTTTTGAAAAATTATGTTGTTTTTGAATTAATTAAAAAAAGTTATGGCCTATATTTGATTCCCAAGAAACCTTGGGAATCAATTCGATACTAGCTAACATGGTACAATAAAAAGGTAAGGTGGAGCCACTAGCTGATTAAATTTTTTTTCTAACTGTGCCCGACTTCTGACATTTGTTTGAAAAATAAAAACAGAATATGCTCAATATCAATGATTGGACGACGATTGCGAGACGCGCATTAAAGCTATTTGCCATTTTTTGAAAGATAGAACTGTCTAGATCATATTTTATGAAAGAAAATCCAGGCGTTTCATTCATTTTTCCCTGGGGTCAGATTTTCACATTCGATATGCAACAAATTTTGATGGAAATTCCTGGGATAAATTCCCTCATTAGGTATTCACATATTTCATATTTTCGGTCACCCTAAAATTTTGGATCTTTTTGTGCGCTTAGACTGCAAGAAATCACTATTCACTTTCTCGGCACGTCTTGGACGGCGGTGAGTCGTAAAGCTTTAAGTAAAAGTAGTTTAATTTCGATGTATCAATATTATGCAGTTAAAAGTCAGGATGAGTATCATCGACTATTAGGCTTTACACTTGGACCGGACATGTTTTTTTATATAATACCCACAGTTAGCTCTTAATAGGTTGATGCATAAATATACACATTTTGTGCGAGTTAAATCCCATAAATGGTAGGATTCTACCATAATATCACAGGTATTCGGCCGGTCAAAAAGTCTCTCAATAAAATATGTATCGTAAATCGATATTGCTTTGAAAAATTTTCAGCCAAATAAAATCTTTCATTAGAACTTTTCGGTTAGAACTCAAGACCGAACTTGTGAAGAACATTTCCAAAAAGTGTGGAGTAAGTTCTACACTCGACTTAAGCCTTAAACATTTTCAGTGTTGTGTAGCAAAGCGACATCAATGTTTCGTTGTGAACGTTGAGTTTCTTGTTGATGGTTGTGATTTCGAGTTGATTGGCATCACTTTCGCTATGTTCATGTCGTCGCACGAAACTCAAGGGCCACAACGAAACGTTAATTTTGCCTTGAACTATAATAATATGGCATTTCTTCTTTCCTCTGTAAAACACCTCAAAAATGTAGCGCATAGGCCGATATCAAAAATCGATCTAGCCATCACCATTGATTATTCAAAAGTCGATAGAACATATCCCTACCTTTGTAATTCCGTTGGACTCTCAATGACGTTTGCACCCACTTCACAGTGAATGTCCGTTTCTTTTGACAAAACATATGTTCTCATTCGATTTTAGTGATGTGTCAACAAATCAACTTTGCCTCTATCACAGTTAAATGTAGTTAGTTAATTAATGCTGTCCAGAGTCCTTTTTGTTTAATAAAAACAAAGGAGTTTCATTCTACAACGTACTCCTCCGGAACCTTCACCCTGAGCTTTGAGTCTGCCAACACCAAAATGGATATAACACACCTATTTAAGGCCGGTGTAATGACCGTCAAACTACAACGTAAAGGTGAATTGGAAGCCCACAAACGAATCCTACCAAACAAAACCACAACCAATGCCAATGGTCAAAGGGATGAATTCTCAAAACAGGCCAAGGATGTGTGCAATAAAATCACAACTCTACGCAACGTTCTCATAGAGAATCGTTCAGCCTACATGCGTATAGGACAGCATTTAAAGAGTGCCGCTCAGATGACTGATGATCAGAGGGACCTAATCGACAGGGAATCGGAGAAATTTGTAACATTCTATACACAGTATTTGGGACAAATGCGTAACGATTGGAAAAAGGCAAAGCGAAAGCCGCAGCAAAAGGAGCACATGGAGGCTGTGTTGGATTTGTTGAGCGCCTATCTCAAGTCGGTGCAACAAATCTATTTGGAACAGAAAAAATATCGTGTACAACATGAATTGGAAACATATCGCCTTTTGAAATTGGCATCGGATAAAAAGAAAATTCCCGTACGACCGGCAGGCGAACACAGATCTAGGAAAACTTCAACGGTATCATCTACGTCGAGCAAGGACTTACAATGGGAGGGAAGAGCAGAACAAAGTTCGGACATAGATGCTGGCGGTGATGGTTGGGATCTAGATGAAGATGACATAACAGCACCAAAGCCAACCACATCTAATGGCAATAAATCACATGACAATTCCAATTTAAGTAATACCTCATTTTCTGCTGACACCAAAGCCCAGGTGGCCTTGGACGAGGATATACAGAAATCCCAACAGAATGTAGAAGATGCTGCCAAGAATCTTAGTCCCGAAGATATACAAATGTTTGAGGAGGAAAATCTGCAATTGTATCATGAACTACAGGGTCTGTCAGAAGAGGTGGAAGCCATTGAAAAGAATGTTGTAGATATAGCAACCTTACAGGATATATTTACGGAAAAGGTGAGATTCAATACTCCTTAATATTTCTAATAAAGTTAATAATATATATTTTTTTTGAATTACAGGTTACCTTACAACAGCACAATATAGAACGCATCATCAATGCAGTCATTGGTAGCACCGAAAACGTCAAGGATGCCAATGAACAAATTAAACAGGCTATCCAACGAAATGCCGGTCTACGCGTTTGGTCTTTATTTTTCCTGTTAGTTATGTCCTTATCATTGCTATTCCTAGATTGGTATTATGATTAATATCGCGTTGCGTTTATTTGTGTACCGATGCCGAGATGCGTGCACATGATGTATTGAATAACTCACAACTAGTTCCATGTTCTTATTCTTATTTCTGTTGCAATAAGTATATTTGTTTGTTTCACTGTGTGTTTTTGATACTGCTTTAGAGCTTAAGATTAGTTAACAACAATTCACCAATTCTTTTTTATATAACTATATAATGATGTAAAACAAGTTGTACAGCATTAAATGAATGTTATTCTCGAAGACTTTAATCAAATAAACGAATTATAAACGTAATAGGCAATAAGAATTCTTGCAGTTTAGAGACGTTTTGGCCCGGTGGACTAGGTTTAACAGAAATAAATAGAATCTTTTCATAGTTGAATGTGTTTAATTATATTATTACAGAGCACTTGCATGTCACATATTTTTTTAACATATCTTATTTTATAATAAAAAATATAGCAAGAATTTGGAAAGAAAATCGAATCCCCTTTCCAAAAATGTTTCATGCGAACCGAAAGACTCCTTTTTCCAGGAAACAATTTTTCTATAACATAAGACCAGAAAATAGCTGATTACCTTGGCTTAGTCGCTCAAGAGCTTCCGTATATATCAGAAAACGTTTACATATTAGCCCAATTTTTCTTCCCTAGAATACTCCTGCTCCTTTACTGAGGGATACAAGATTTTCTTGTAGTAGCTAAAAGTTTATTTTAAATAGAGAATTCTAAATCACAGACAGACCTCACAGACCTCGTATGGAAGATCAAAACTTTGTTTCAAAGGAATCAGCCCAAAGAGTATATATTCTAATAATAGAATAACTTTCCAAGGATGAATGGACATATTTAAAAAAAATCCATAGTTTTGACACAGGTTTTCAATTATTTGTCATATTATTAAATTCATCCTTCACAAAAATTACTCATTCTGGGGTTAAACGATGAGGTTTGGTTACCGGAAGATCTCCAAGTAGAAGTCCAGAAGATCCAATAGAAATATACAAAGACAGTTTCATAGAGAACAAGTCTTCTTCCAATAATATACACAATAATATAGGACTTACATGATTTTCTGGTTTTTATTTTACATCGTATCACATTTAATGTATCCCACGTTTGTGAATTTTGTTATAGCAATTGCAAAATACAATAAAATTTACAAATTATCCAATAAACTTCAACAAAATCATAATTTTCTAATTTCACCTGACGCTCCACACAATTTGTAATAGATTGATTGCAATAAGTCAGGGCTTTACAAACTGTAAACAATGTCGTTAGCTATACATAAACTGATGACTATGAATTCAGTCATATTTTTGTCCAACGGCTTAGAGAGACACAAGAACAAACCAAAGAAAAAAATCGTTAGAAAAGTGAAAAAATATAATAACCCAATAATTATGCTAAATTAATAGTGCATATACATAAAAGTCCTTTTATATTGGCTTTAGTCTTCGCCTGGCTTCTTTGTCATTTTGCCTACAAGTGCATCTCTCTTTTAATTTAGGTAACTTTTTGTTTCTGTCGTTCCGTTAACCACACGTTGTCATAGTCTTCAGTTGCAAATATAACAGCTTTTTACAGTTTGACAAGCTTGGATTGATGTCATTTGGCGCAAAACTTTTAGCAATGAAAAAAATGTGTTATTGTCAATTTTTTTCGTAATTTCGGCCATCTAAACCGTGTAATAGACAAAGAGATAGGTAAGCGCTCAATTCACATATATTTTTAAGATGTAATATGCCTTTGACACTTTATTACAGATTACTGCCTGTGATACATAGCTCACGAACCAATATTGAATATCATAAGAAGTCATATGTATTGGATATCATTCATGTAGCGAAGACAACATTAGCTCCATCGATGTAACCAGAAATTAATTTTGCACATAATTTTGGAAGAAAATGGGAGATCTATTTCTAGTTTGTCTGGAGGGTAAGTAAGGTGGCCTGATTGTCAATTATTTCGTAATTTCGACTATCAACGTCATTCAAGAGATAAAGAGACAGATAAGTGCTTAATTCACGTATATTTTTTAAATGTAATATGTCCTTGGCACTTTATTATAGGTTACTGCTTGTGATACATAGCCCCCGGACTAATATTGCATTTCATAAGAAGGAACATGTTTTGGGTATGTTACATGTAGAGAAAACTACAATTAGCCCCACCGATGGAACCAGAAATGAATTTTCTGATAATTTTGGCGAATATTGGGATATTTATTTCAGTTTGCCTGGAAGGTAAGATAGAAAGGTATTTTATAAATAAAGCCCGTTGCCCTCAATTTACAGTTTAGATTTTGACAGTTAAATTGGGCAGAACACTTTACTTTCTAATCAGGATAATTTCATATCTTTCTCCATAAGAAATCCAGCAATTCGTAGAAGTTGTATAGGTGTTCTACTAAATTACGTGGCAAATGTTTTTTGTTCAAAATGAAGCAGTACCCTTGTTAAAATAATGGGATGGTACCAGATTTATAATGATTATTTTTGAACAAACACGATGATGAAATTAAAGTCGCATGGTAGAATCAAGAATGTAAAGTTATCATTGGATTAGCTTGGGGAAAGAACTTAATATGAGGATTATGCTTGTGAAAATGGAAAGTTGATGATCAAATCACAATTTGTTGTTCATTTGGAAATAATTTTTAAATAGACATTTAAAGAGAGTATCCGTAAAAGGTTTCTTAGAGTTTCAAAGGATTTTTTGTGGAAATAACGAGAATTCGAATATAATTTTATATGATGACCTACTGTTGGTTCTTCTTACGAAGAAGACTTTTTATTAGTTCCCAATTACCTTGCATAGGTGTCGTAGATAGAACAAGGCATATATTTTCAGTAATAAAAGCATCACCTTTAAAGGTGTTTATATGGTTTTTTAGAAAATGCTATCAATCTGGTAAATCTCAGGTCGTAGACCTGTAACATTACGTCTAACTCATTAGAACGAAGCATTTTTGGACATAACTTGGTGAAAAATGTTACTTTACCTTTTTAAAATGCATCTCCCATACCCCCTTAAAAAATACATCCATTTATAATAATTATCAAGTAAATTTTTCTTTATTTGAGAGCCAAGGCATATTCTACGCCATCAGAGATTACTTATTTCTTATCGGTTGTTATTTGTTTTTTTTTTTTTATAAAATTCAGACTCAGAATGAATTGTTTAGAACTAATTATTGGGTTTTGCTTTAACATAGATAGGCTGGTATAAAATTATAAATCTTTTTTACTACTTATTTGGTAGTCTAAATATATGTTCTACTTATAATTATTGTAACTTATTGTATAGGGTTTATTGTTTGTATTTTTAATATTAAAATATTTTTAGTGTATATATATTTTTTTTGTTTTTAATATCACTTAGTTTATATACTACGTACAATTTTTTGGATCATTTCTTACTGTGGGTATTGGTTCATACATATTCAAATATTTAAGGTTATCTCTTAAAGTATATTTTGGATTTTCATTTTTGATTTTATTTTGCAATTCTCACATGTTGTATTATATTTAAGTCTATACTAATGTATTTTTGGTTATTAAAAATAATGTTGTTTTAAAACTATTTGTATATTTCATGTGTGTATAACATATTGGTTTAATATTTCTTTTTGTATATGTGTATTTAGTGCTCTATGTGGTGTTGAGATTTTCTATTCTGTTTTTGTATTATTGGGTTTCTTTCTTTTTTTTAATGAAATTTATGCGTATATACATTGGTATGTATATATTGCTTTTTATTTAGATAATGCACAAAATGTACATATTATTATTCAAGTTTCCTGGATTGAATATTCCTTGACCACTCTGCCGATGTTACCGTACCTTTATCTAAAAATGCAATTCGGAAAATGGAGCTTAAACCAAATAGAAAAGATTGCCTCACTTTTTCTATTCACTTTTTTGTTTGATTCACTTTTTTTCTTTTTTAACTGGAAGTTTATATTTTTCAACAAATAAGGATCTGTTTCTCTTTGACGATACCCGAATGCGAATGGAAAACCCCATTCCAAATTTTTCAACATTTAAATTTTTTTAGTTAAAGAAAATGTGAATATCATTTGGAATCGTATTAGCTTTTGTATCGTCATATTGGAACAAATTCTAAGGTTGTCTGTTCTCATATAATTTTGAAAATACAAAATATTTTGTAAAAATATTCTCGAAAAATATTTTTAAAAATAGGCAGATTTTCATTTTTTTTCAAGGAGTCTTAATATAAGCTTTCGAATTATATATAGTCTTCCCTTAAAATAATTCAATAGGAGGCCTTTAATCATACCTCCAAAAAGACAAGATCTATAAAAGACTTTTAGAAAACTTACAGAGGATATTAAATATAGTCTTCTCTCCAAATATTCCAATAGGAGGCCTTTAATCATACCTCTATAAAAAATCGATAAAATACTTCTGAAGACTTACAGAAGTTCTTTAATATCTATGGTCCAATGAAATTTATTTTATCCCTAGAAGAACAATAGAAATTCGCCTATATCAATGTTTTGCTAAGTATCTTCTATCGATAGAAAACCTCTAGAAGAACTCACATCCACTGAAGATATACATAAGGTTTTCATCTGTAGAAGTTCCATTTAAAAACCTTCTGTCGTTTTAAGTTAGACAAAAGAAGATCAATAGGTCTTCCTTATATTTAAGTCAATTTATTCTTAAAGTGGACATACAATTGGTCTTTCATAAAAATACTCTTATTGTTTGATAAATATGTTTCATCGAACTCGCATAGGTATACAAGATTTATACATAAAAAAGTTCTAAATATCATGTATCATTCTATAGCCAGAAGACCTACTGTGTTTCAAGGCTCTTTTAAATGTCTTCTACAAAGAATATACTTTCTAAATAAATTTTATAAATAGAAAACAATTTTTAATTCTGAAATAAATTGAAATTGTTTCAATGACCTTTTTTTAAGATCTGTAGAATCATGGCCTTATCATTTTATGTAATCCTATAGGAGGGTTTAATTTGTAGAGTATATCGATCATTAAGACTTTTAAAAGATTTTTTTAATGACTTAAAAAATTTAGAAGATCTATAGAAGGTCTCCTACATATAGTCCTTTATCCCTAGAAGAATCATTGAAATGCTTCTGTATTAATTGCTTTTCAAGAGGACTTCTGCGGATAGATCTTCTACCTATCGACACTTTAAAAGGTCTCCAATCTCTTCAAAATTAATTATGAAAATTCTTTTCATAAAAGACCTCTCATCTATAGAAAATCTCTAGAATGACTTACTTATATAACTATATAAAGTCTTGCAATATTGAAGACCTGTAAAAAGTCTATAGAAGGTCTCCCACTTATAGACTCCTATCCCTAGAAAAATAGTTGAAATGCTTCCATACAATTTGCTTTTAAAGACGCCTTCTGTGGATATATCTTCTACCCATCGAAACTTTAAAAGGTCTCCAATCTCTCCAAAATTAATTATAAAAATTCTATTCATAAAAGACCTCCCATCTATAGAAAATCTCTAGAATGACTTGCTTACATAACTATGAAAAGTCTTGCCATATTGAGGACCTGTAAAAAGTCTATAAAAGGTCTCACACTTATAGACCCCTATCCCTAGAAAATCAGTTGAAATGCTTCTATATAATTTGCTTTTAAAGACACCTTCTGTGGATATATCTTCTACCCATCGAAACTTTAAAAGGTCTCCAATCTCTAGATGATCAATTACAAAAATTCTTTTCACCACAGACCTCCCATCTATAGATAATCTCTAGAATGACTTACTTATATAACTATATAAAGTCTTGCCATATAGAAGATCTATAAGAAGTCTTCTACATATATATGTAATTTTAATATTACAAAAATACAATACTATTAAATAATATTATTGGATCAATCTGAAATGCAATAAACAAAACATTTTAAAAGCTAAATAATGTTTTACATTTATGGCATAATTTCTTTCTTTATAAAACTAAAGAGAACTTAAAAATACATATTTCATTTATAGTTAACAAAAATAATTGTATTCTTTTCAGTACATTTAGGAAAATAGGAGGTCATAGAAAGTTTTTAAAAGAACGTCATGGAGGGCCACAATCTTTCAAGTGGATACGACAGGTGGTTTGCATACCATAGTGGAGTTCACAGGTAAAATTCAATTCATTTTTGAATTATTTATTGCTTGATAACCCCCACTTTAATTTTTAGTTAGTTTGGCCTTTTGTGATTTCGGAGCCTCCAAGTAGACACAGGCAAATGGTAAGGGCATAAAATTAGCTAAAAGTAAAAAACACAATTAATAAAAAATTTCACATTTCCAAATTCCACCTAACACTTACCTTCATGGGCCACCTTTTGATGGGCCTTCAAGGCGTTCTCGGTGCCAAATTGTTTACCACACTCCCGGCAAGGATGGGATTTTTCAAATTTATGCACCGTCAAACGATGCAACGTTAGCTGGGATGGTCGTGGAAAGCGTACCTGACAAATATTACACTCATACGGTCTGCCCTCGGCATCGTGCGTTTCCATGTGTCGCTGCAGGGCATTGCGTAGACGAAAACCACGCTTACAAATATTACATATAAATGGCATTGCGCATTGATTGTTGTGCATTAAGGTACGATGTTTTCGCAAAGCCAGAGCCGTACTGAAGGTATCATCACACAATTGACAAGAATAGGAAGTGGCGGAAGAGTTATCACACTGATTACCATTGTTGTTATTGTAATTGCATGAGCCACTGTTGCCGTATGCCATGCAATTACTATTGCCCGCACAATTATTGCCTGCCATACATTTCATGGTATTTTTACGGAAATGCCGCAAAGCTGAAATGGATTCGGCTTCATTTTGTTGTTCCGCCAAATGTGAGTTGTAATGTGATTGATAGCTGTTCTTGTCCCCACCATCACAGCGAAGATTTCCTCGGCCGCCAATTTGTTGTTGATTATAACATTCTTTGTGGTTATTAATCGGGGCTGGATTAGATTTTGTTGAACAACAACTGTCATCATCTGAAAGAAGGAAGAAAAAGAAAACAAACAAAAATGAGAAATAAGAACAAGGAAAAGAAAAATTTATTAAATACTGAGATTGCCCCATGTTGGAGCTCTTCGCGACCAAGAGGAAACTGAGGAGTTTTTTGAGGTAAGCTATTGATATTCCATATTCAATTTTATTTGCAATTCAATTTTTGTAAATGACATTTAACTAAATGAAGAGAATGCTGAAAAACTAAAGCATACTCTTAGGCGCAATGGCAAACTTGCAACATTAGATTTATGTACAGTACAGAATATGGCTCCAATAGAAATAGCAGCCTGTTAATGCATGAAGGTTATCATTCCGTTTGGAACACCTTGAAATATACATTGCAGAACACGCAAAGTGTATATATCCTTGATCAGCATAAAATTCTTTGTTGATTTATTCATGCCCGTCCGCCTGTTGAAGTCATTCTAACCTCCGAACAAAATGAAGTAAGTTGATAAAATTTTAATGGGATGTAATTTATGTCCTTTGAACTTTTGATGTTAAAAATGGGCCAAAAAAGTCCACGATTTGGGTATAACCCACATATGGTTGTACCGAGAGATTTAAGGTATTTTCGTTGTTTTAGTCTCAATTTTTACCCGAATGTTGCTGTAAACTGGCAGTTTGTGTTCAAAGTATATGGGAACTGTCCATAGAGGCCCCAGTTTTGGTATAGACCCCAAATAACTGTACCTCCAGATATTCGGTATTTTTATGATTTGTATCCCACTTTTCAATAAAAAATATTTCAAATTTGGGGTTCGTAAAGGGTACTATTTCCCATGGCAGAAAATTTTCTATATAGGTCCACATCTTCGTATAGCCCCCATATAACGGTACCTCCCGATTTTCGGTATGTTGATGATTTTAGCAATATTTTTCAACAGAATTATCTCAAAATTGGTATTTCGAGTTCGTAACAGATACTACCTTCTTTTTCAGATAATGTACTATAGAGATCCACGATTTCCTAAAGCCATTATATAACTTTACTTCCAGATATTCAGTATTTTGATGATTTGTATCCCACTTTTCAACAGAAAATGTTTTAAATTTGGTATTTGGAGTTGGTAATGGGTTCTACTTCCTATGACAGAAAATTTCCCATGTAGGTACACATCTTCTTCGTATAGCCGCCATATAACGGTAGCTCCCAATTTTCGGTATTTTGAAGATTTTAGCTAGATTTTTCAACGGGATTATCTCAAACTTGGTATCTCAAGTTCGTAATAGGTAGCAACTTCTTTGAGAGATAATGGGCTAGAGAGGTCCACGACTTCGTACAGCCCCTATATAGCTGTACTTCCTGAAATTCGGTTTCTCGATAATATATGTCGCATTTTTCATCGGAATTGTTTCATGTTTGGTATTTGGAGTTGGTAATGGGTTCTACTTCCTATGACAGAAAATTTCCCATGTAGGTACACATCTTCTTCGTATAGCCGCCATATAACGGTACCTCCCAATTTTCGATATTTTGAAGATTTTAGCTACATTTTTCAACGGGATTATCTCAAACTTGGTATCTCGAGTTCGTAATAGGTAGCAACTTCTCTGAGAGATAATGGGCTAGAGAGGTCTACGTTTTCATATAGCCAGCATATAACTGTACATTCTGAAATTCGATATTTTGATGATTTATATCCCACTTTTTAACGGAAAATGTTTAAAATTTGGTATTTGAAGTTTGTAATGGGTCCTACTTCCTATGCAGAAAATTTCCCATGTAGGTCCACATCTCCTTCGTATAGCCCCCATATAACGGTACCTCCCGATATTCGGTATTTCCATGATTTATGTCATAGTTTTCGACGGAATTGTTTCAAATTTGGTATTTGGGGTTCGTAATGGGTATTACCTCCTATAACAGAAAATTGCCTATACAGGTCAAGGTCTTCGTATGGTCACCCTAATACCGGTACCTCCCTATATTCGGTATTTCGATGTTTTGTATCTTCCGATATTCGACATTTTTCCGATTTTGGCTTTAATTTTCAACGGAATTAGCTAAAAATTAGTATTTGGAGTTGACAATAGGTCTTCTCAGACAGGTTATTGACTACTCAGCTCTGCGTTTTCGTATAGCTCCCATATAACTGCACCACCGACGTAGCCAGAAACGCCATTCGAAACAATTTCGTGGGTGCCCCAATCGACAAAAAATTTTCAAGGAAAATTCGCGAAAAATGTCTAACAAATTATCATGTTGGAGGAAGCACCATATGCCGGTGAACTGTACCACCCGATATTCGGTATTTTGATTATTTAAAGGCATTTTTCCAACGGAATCAAAAAGTTCCTTCCAAATGGTGGGCGTATTTCAGCCCGTCCGAACTCAACCCGTTTTTATTGTTTATACAAAGAACCCAGTTCCTAGAAGAACTCTTATATATATCTTAAATCCCCCCGATTATTTCGACGACTAACGACTAACACTCACCAGTATTGCAATCGGGACAACATAATTTCCTTGGTGGTTGTGAAAACTGCTGCTGCTTGAGACCCACTGTAGATTCATTCATCATGTCAGCTGTAAAGTGAAAAAAAAAACAATACTCCATTAGTGAGAGTGAGTGGAAGGGTGAGAGAGCGAGAGAAAGAGAGCTCATATTCCATTGTGTTGCTATTGTGTATCGTGTTTTATACGTGTGTTGTGCTGCTATCCGTTATAAATCTCGCGTAACGCACATACACACACACCCATATACAAATCACAATACACCACCACCAATCACAATGGCCACGTAACAACAACAACAATAGCAATAAAAAACACAATGGCTGAGAGTTAGCCAGTCAGCCACCAAACGAAGAGAATGAGAAAACAATACTTACGGCATTTATTGTTGTTGTGTTGTTTGACTGTTTCCTCCTCATCGATTGTAACGGCGTTGGCCGTTTTAACCAATCGTTGTTGCTGGGTGCCGCTTAACGACGCCGTCAACGATGACGACGACGAATTATAAGAGGTGGAGTTTTGTTGCTGAGATGCCGACAATGGTGATGCTGAGTTCAGCTGTTGTGTTGGAGCCACCGTTGCTATACGCGGTGGTATGGCGCACGTCACGCTTGATGCATGGAATTTTTGCAAATGAAAATCCAACGCACGCTGGGCACAAAAACTCACACCACACTGGGCACATTGATAGCGCGAACCGTGTACCTGAGCCACATGATCCTGACGTTCGCTACGCCTTTGGAAATGTTTGGGGCAGTAGTCACAGTTGTAGGGTTTCTCGGCGGGATGCATGGTAATGATGTGATTGCTATAGTCCACGTTGTTGGTGAATTTCGGTCGTTTGTGACAGAAACGACAGATGAGATTGATTTTCTGGGCCCTCTGAGGAAATATCTTTGGCTGTATGGGTTTTTGTCCCATCTTTGGCAGGGAGTTTGGTTTGGTGGTGGCTGGAGCAGCTGCTGGCGGTGGTGGTGTCGGTTGTTGCGGCTGCTGCTGCTGTTCAATTGGCTCGGTGGGAATGCTAACGGTGGCATGTTGTCCCGGTATTGAGGTAGGTATGGAAAATGTGGTCATGCCAGAGGACGTTTGATGTGGCAATTCTTGTTGATTTGTTGGGTTGCTGACATAGTTGTTGTGATTTTGACCCTGATTGGGTATGCGATTACTGGGATGGTGTTGCAAAATCAATGCCGTCGGCGGTGTGCTGGAGCTGCCATTATGGTTTTGCAGGAATTGTTGTCCTCCAGTATTTACCAGCATAACATACTGGGATTTGGAATTGTCCGGCTCCCGATGTAGCGTTTGTTGTTGTGGTTCGGCATAGATTTGTTCTTGTGGCTCATTGGTTTCCAGGGCTGGAGATTGACTGGTTGGTTGTGGTGTAACAACCAAGGCATTGAAGGTGGGATTGCTGAGATAAAGCTCTCCTGAGGCATTAACATAATAGGTGGCCGTAGGGGTCGCCGAGGCAGTTTGCGTTGCTGTAGCTTGAGACCAATTTGTGTTGTTGTTATCGAGTGTAACATACTGTATAGCTTGGCTGCTGTTGTTGTTGGCGGCTGCTTCTTGATGGGGCGTACTTATGAATATCGGACCATGCGGTGTATTGGCCAAGACAAATTGAGGCTGGGCAATTTGTGTTTCATCCTGAGGCGTTGAGTTGTATTGCTGTTGGGTATCCTCTGCCGCCGCAACTTGCTCCGTTTGCAGGGTGGTTAAGTCCACAGTTTCGTAATGGATTTCTTGTGGTTCAGAATTCACTGTGGTGACCTCCTCCGAGACATATTGGATTTGCTGCATGTCTGGGTGGCCGTAAGGTTCCTGATTAGCTTCTTGCGGGTTTGCATATTGCAGTTGATTGCCTTCATTGGAGTTCATGTCCTCCACCAGATATTGGCCCTGGTTGGGGGCAGTGGTGGCGGTGGATGCCTCACCATTAACAACATATTGGACTTCTTGAGGCATGGAATCGGCCGTACTTATCTCCATAGCCATGGAAGATTGTTCCACACTACCCTCCACATCCAAATTAGGTAGGGCATCCAAATTCGGTAAGGCCGAAGACGCTGTTGTATTAATGGTTGGCTCCAAATGTTCGGCTGCAAATTCCGCCAAATTCCTATCCAAGGAATCCAAAAGATCTTTGTTGGTAAATTGTTGTTTATCGGGTAAGCCTTCTGCAGCGGGATGTTGATTCATTTCCCCTGGGATACTTTCAAAACAGGGTATATTATTCTGAAAACCTATCAATTCCGATTGGCTATTGCTTTCCTCGGTAAAACAATCCGTGTATGAGGGATACTGATCGGTGGCTGTACTACCAGCACTGCCATGGCTATTGACAGACATATTGCTGCCGGGTCCACTGCTCATGGTACTGCTGTGATTACTTTGTGGGGTCAGGGCATTGTAATCCATCTGTGACGACATGTAGGGACTTAGCATCAGCGAGGGATTACCATTTACAGTCTGAGGACTTTCGCCATACAAACTTTGGGATGGCGTTGTGGCAGCATCATTCATGGGAGAATAGAGCGTGGCATGAGGTGGCAAATAATCTTCATTCTCTCCCCCCGATCTGGGAGTATTCATATCCCGCTCATGCATTTCACTTAGTATACCATTAAGGGTATTCTCTACATCACGTATTTCGGCACTTAGATTCAGGTGATGATGGGAAATGGCTAACGAGGCTGTGGCGGGACCTTCCCCATTCAGATTGGATTCAGAATCTGGAGAATTTATACAATTTGTTTGAAAATCATTAATGAAATCGTTTATTTTCGATGAGGCAGCACAGAATTGTTCTGGGTTGGCATCGACACCCGTCACAACCTCCGATTCTTTGACTAATTCTAAAATATCCGGATGTAGGGCACTAATATCCAGTGTATCATTGGCTGAGTCATTTAGCGGTTCAGGTACTGGGGTTTCATTGGAGGGATTTGTGGGCATGTATGCGAGGTGCTCGTTGGGCGCCAAGGCAGTTGTGGTATGTTCATCGGATTTTTGTTGATGGCTGGGATTTGGAGTTTCTTGCCCTGCCATCATCTGAGGCTGGCATAAATTGTCGTGGTTTTCATTCTGAGGGACTACCTCTTGCTGGGTATTTTCCATGCGTTTGCTCTCATCCTCCTTTTCATTGTGGGACATTTGAGGCACTATCTCAGGGTGAATTTCAGCGTTTTGGGTTCCAGAACCCATTGCAGAAACATTAACATGAACTTCGATATTATTATCATCAGGGTTGGAATAAATTGCTGACTTTTGACTTGCTCCTGAATCTCTGACGGAAATCTCCTCCTTTTCCATTGGGATTTTCTCAATTTCCTCATTGGACATATTGGATATTTCCATTTCACCTTGGGCTTCTTCGATGGGTTTATTTGGATGTGAGGAATTAGGAGTTAGATGCAGATATTTCTTCTTTAAATTATCCTCACATGTATAGGTGGCGCCCAACGTAAATGGGACCTCGTCGCCAAATTGAGTGCCTTGAAATGCTGTTTCCATCTCCGAATCTCTCTTCTCCGATTGTTTGCCAGTGGTTTTGGTGGTTTTCATCTCCAAATCTCTCTTCTCTGATTGTTTGTCAGTGGTTTTGGTGGTTTCCATCTCCGAATCTCTCTTCTCTAATTGAGTGCTAGGGATTTTTATTTCCATATCTGGAGCTCTCTTGCTCAATTTATTGTTATCGCTTGTACTCTCCGCCATTGATACGTCTCTCTCTTCAGCTGGGCTCTCAATTTTGTAAAGTTCCTTTTGCGAATCTCTCGATTCCAAATTTCTCTCTTTTTCCATGGCTTGACCACTTGGTTGTGACTCTACTCCAACGCGAGCCTTTAATATCTCTTGTCCCGCTGCAATTGTTTCCAAGCCACTCTCTTTCTCTTGGAATTGACTTTTCGAACTCTCCTCTGCATTTTCCTTATTCTCTCCCTCACTTTCCTCATGCAGCACATTTTGAATCTCCCTTTTGTCCTTATCTTTGGTTAAGTGCAGTCGTTTAAATTCATGTGTCAAGGAAGCCAAAGGGACACGCACCACCAGTTTTTGTTCCATGATCCCTAGTCCTTCACAATTTATTTCCTTTTCCTGTCCGCATGTTTTCTTGTCCACATCTTCCATCTCAGATAGATCTCCTGCATTTGAGGCCATAAATTTCTGGTCTTCCTTGTGCTGATTTTCCATGGCCATGCTTGGGCATGTGGTTTCCCTTTTGTCAGTCTCGTTAGGCTCTTCACTTTCCATTTCATTGGTATGCTGATCGTCAACAAGCTTGCAACGCTTATAAGTTTGTGGTTGTTCCCCTTGCATAGCTTGTTTGGAGGTGTTATCTTCCAGTTTTCTTTTACGCTCTTGATCCGATTCTTTTTCACCTTTTTCTTCTGCTTCTTCATCTGAAATATCCTCTGAGCGTAGACAGGCAAAGCGTGTACTGCTGCGTCGTTGTAAAATTAATTTCATACCACGACCGTTGCGATTATCTTGGGCTATGCTGCTCTCCTTGTTGTCGTCGATGTTGTTGTTATGCCCAGCCGAAGGCGTTAAAGTGGTTGTGGCCTCATCTGCGTTAGTTGCTATTGTTGGCTTCTGTTTGCTGGCCAACAGTTCAGCGTTCTCCTCATCCCGTACCTTGTTAAATTCCTTACAGCTACTGCTAGTTTCACTTTCAGCTTCCGTGCTTTGGGTATTGGAATCCGAACTAATTTCATTACAAGAGGACTCTTCATTTACATGTCCTTGATCCATGATGTCCTCCTTGGAGACAGATTCCTCTTGATCTGTTGATCTGGTGTCACTCTCCACTTCCTCGGGAGAGTTCCTAACACTTATCACTTCCTTATCCTCCTCCTCCTCCCCATCTTCCTTGTGGAGACTTGAAACTAAGCTACTGCTGCTGATGGTAGAATCTTCAATGGTATGGCTTGGTGAGAGCAAAACTGGCCTTGCCTTGACTTCAAAAACATCGCTCACATCATTGGAGTTATCTTTCATTTCTGCTTTGGTTTTCCAGAGATTTATACCCTCAAAGGATGTAAGATTTTGCAGGGGACAATATGATGTGTTAGCGGCTTCATAGTAAACTTCATCATCGTCATCATCCTCATCGGATGAGGAAGATGAGGTTAGGGCCGATGAAGATGATGTCAGCGACGATGTAGATGACGTGGAAGATGATCTTTGGGATCGTCTGCGTCTCCATTTCATGTCATTGGCATTGCAGTTTTCATTTGGGAAAATTCGCAGGAGATTTTTCTTCAAAGCAAACGAGGAGGATGCAGATGTTGTGGGGGCCACAATGGAACGTGGAAAATGGCTGGAGGCCAAGGTAAATATATTTTCCCTGGGCTTTTCAGGCGACTCTGTTTTGGTTTTTTGGGGGGACATTTTAACATTTTCCAGTTTTGGCAATTTTGTGACCACATGTTGGGCGCCATTTTCAGATTTTCTTCGGATTCCAATTTTCTTCAATGATTTTTGCTCAGGGGGATTTTTTATTTCCAGGTTTTTAATATTTTCACGTTGGGCGCCATTTTCCGTTTCTTTGCAAATATTCCATTTTTGCGATTTTCTTTGCTCAGCGTAACTTTCGGAGGTGTTTTGAGAATTTTTCGCGCTATCTAAGGCACTTCCGATGCTAGTCGATTTTTCACCCAGCACCCGACGTCGTTTGTTCTCCTTTAGTGTGCAGTATTTTTGCCGTAATCTGGACATTATTTCAGCAGATCTTTGGCTTTGCCCCCGCAGAGTTCTGTCACATTTTGCACTCTCTTCCGCCGGCAAACGCGACAGTCTCTTGGATTTTAAACGAGATCTTGTACAAATGGTATTTTCCGTTGCCTCGTCAAGTCTTGAGTTATTTTCATTTTCAGAATCTTCATGGTCCTCACTTATGTTATGTTCCTCTATTTCTTTGTTGTTGTTATTGTTGTCATTTTTAAGAGTTTTGTTTAAGGCATTTGCCAACATTTGTTTTGCCCGATGATGAGTGTGATTTTCATTGGCTGATCTCTTAGTTGCGGTGGAATAAGATTTCAATGCAGCTTTGGTTAATAATGACACCGCGGATTCCTCTTTACTTTTGCAAGGCTTCTGTAGCTCCTTTCTGTTTGTTCTTCTACTTCTTCTTCCACTTGTTTTGTGGTTTAACCCGGTGTCTTCGTTTGTACTTAACTTGGTGGCGATTGTTTCTTTGGCAAATATTCCAATGCTCTCTGACCTCTCATCTGAGCTACAACTTCCGCTACTCTCATTTGTTCGACACTGAGCAGGAGTTTCATTGGCGTTTTCAAGTTCTGTGGATTTTGTGTGGCTGGCATTTGGTCTTTCAGTCATGGCAACAGCTGTGGTTGATTCTTCCGTTGCAGTAGTTGCCTTGGTTTCCGTTTCCTTTGCCGTTTCTGTGGTTTGATCTATAATCTCAATTGCGGGCTCATTGACTTTTGGTGGGACATTCGATTCTTTAATGAGATTTGAAATTGGCGGGGTAGTTTTAGTCTCTCCTTTGCTCTCAATGCCGGCTGAAGAAACTATGGAATCTTTTTGCTTTGAAACCATTTGAGAATCTTTTTTAGATGGCAAAGGCTCCTCGTCATTTACAAAAATAACATCACAGTTTTCCTCTTTACTAGCTTCTCTGCTGCTTTCCGGCAAATCATCAGCCTTCGGTGTAGTTTCTGCTGTTGATTGTTTTACTTTATTTGCCCTCAGCTGTGGCTCTTCAAACAAACTCCGCAGCTGACTTTGCACCTTCAAACATTTCCGTCGAAACTTGTGTATCATATAAAACTGGGCAATACACTTGGCACAGATACGTTGCGGTAGGCCATCATTGTATTTAATCTGCAAAGAATGGAAGGAGAAACAAAATGTTAGTAAATTACTGGACAAGCAAAAATATGGAGTGATAAAACTAAGTACTGACACATTATTACGGATTATGCTCCCATCCTCCTCTACAAACATTAGGAGCAAAAAGCTTTTTTCACGACTAAGCCTTATTACTGTGGTATTTCGATATTTAATCTCTTAAGAAATAGAAAAAACTTTTTATCTTAAATATGCCAAGGAATGATGAGTAATATCCTACACGAATTTCCAATAATGGCGACCTTGGAATCTCAACTTCAATTAGGAAAAGTTTAAAGACTCCCTGAAATAAGAAAAGACCAAAATCTGACGAAATAATATCAGGAATGGGTCCAAAACATAAGAAAAACATGCATAAACATGAGAAAACTTCTGCTGAGCAAAGAAATCCTGAAAATCGTTGTTATGAAAGACGATCTGAAAATGGCGCCCAACGTGTAAACTCTCTGAAATATGAGAAGGCCAAAATCTGGTTGAAAAAAAATGAATATACATGAGAAAGATTCTGCTTAGAACAGAGATCCTAAAAATTCTGAAGATAGAAGACGATTTCAATATGGCGCCCAACTTGAAAATCCTAAATAAATTCCATAAAATTCACACAGAATTGTAAAAACAAAAATACTGAAGATTTGAGCACAAATAACTTCTGCAGGAATTCTACTGACCAAATGAAATCTAACAAGTAAAATAGCTGTAAAGTCGGCTGGACCGAACTTTTAATGCCCTCCACCATTGGGACGAATTTGGCAATTTAAAAAAAAGAGGAAAACAAATGAGATAAAAAATTGCAACAAAGTCAAATGCCATAATTTTTAAATGTTGGCCAATGAAATCGTCACACGCTGCCCGAAGGTTGCTCTGCGCGCTATTTTGGCCCATTTCCGACGAAGCGCTGGCTTGAGGTGATCAATACTTTGGTATTTTTTAATGCCAACCTTGTTTTCCAAAATACTCCAGACACAATAGTCCAACGGATTGGCATCCGGAGATTTTGGTGGCCATTGTGCACGGGAAATGAAGCGAGGAACCTCATTTTGTAACCATTCTTGGGTGGCACGTGCTGAGTGCGATGGTGCGTCCTTAGTGCTGTTGGAATGTCCGAGGTCTGCAGCCAAAATGTTTGCTTGACCAAGGCTTTAATACACCCTCCAGAATATTTTCGCGAAAATATACGGCATTTATTCTGATGCCATGGTCGATTAATACGAGCGGAGAGCGACCATCGGCTGTTATGGCGGTCCACACCATCACCATGGCCGGCGCTTGAGTTTCGGGTGGCCATCCGAAGGTGCTGACCTCTTTGGCATGTAAACACGATCATTTTGTTTATTCACGACCGGCTGGACAACGAATATTTTCTCATCGGAGAGAGACAGAAAACCAAATTCAGCACTTCACCACTTTCGGCCAAGCGAAGCAAGTCTTTAGCTCTTTCAAGTCTATTTTCTGTCTGTTGCGGGGTAAGTTTTTGCACTTTTTGGAATTTCAATGGCTTTACCCCGAGCTCATTTTTCAATGATTGCCAAATGCCGAATATTGCGATATGTTCAGCCCACAAGATATTTTTTGGCCACTGCGTTACGGGTTTTGATCAAGTAGCTTTTTTAATTTTCTACCCATTTCTGCTGATATTGCTGTTTTCTTCCATCCACTTCCTTAAAGTCGGACTTCGGGCTACCAGTATCACGGTAACGAGCGATATACGAGACACAAACGATTTATTCACATTTAAATGCTGGACCATGGATAGAAGACCATATAAGGGTCTTCTATGGATAGAAGACTATATACAGTTCTTCTATGGATGAAGACCTTATACAGGTCTTCTATGGATGGAAGATCTTAAACATGTCTTCTATGGATAGAGGACCTTATAGGGGTCTTATATGTATAGAAGACCATATACAGGTCTTCTATAGATGGAAGACCTTATACAGGTCTTATATGGATGGAAGATCTTATACAGGCCTTCTAAGGATAGAACTCTTACACACGTCTTCTATGGATAGAAGACCATATAAGGGTCTTCTATGCATAGAATACCATATACAGGTCTTCTATGAGTAGAAGACCTTATACAGGTCTTTTATGCATAGAATACCATATACAGGTCTTCTATGGGTAGAAGACCTTATACAGGTCTTCTATGGGTAGAAGGTAGAGGTCTTCTTTGGATAGAAAAACTTATACAGGTGGAGTACTCTAACGATAGCCACTTGTGTTTTTTCAGTCAAATACAAAGAAATCACACTATCCCGCTTGAATTCCATCGCGAATAACTTTTTTTCTGGAAAATTCTCACCAAAATGCTTTTCTGCGCTTGTAAACAATATAATGATCTGTCACTGGAATAATTTTAACAGTTGTCGAACGAGTGGCTTAGAAATGACAGCAGTCTGAAGTTAGTTGCAGTTTTTCTTCAGCTTACCCTGTATTCAAATAATTCCCTATAATGTTACCCAGCCACACATAAAGTTTACCTATCGAAGATTTTTACACAGAGAGTTCAATATGTCATGTTAGGTTTACACATATGTCAATTTTCTTAAGATTACCCAGCCACACATCAAGTTCGTCTATCAAATACCGATTATACTCATCCTATACTGTTGCGGTAAGGCAAATGCCATTTAACTGTCAAAATTATGTTAATATGTATTCAAAAGCTAAATGTTTACAATTTTTTTTTGGACTTACACACATAACACAAAATGACATATCGTCTCCAAACCATGTCCCCACCTAAACCTGAATGACCCAACTGTAATTTAACCATGACTAAATTCAATTATATCGAAATGCAATGGAACCAAAAAAATGCACATACAAAATGACAAATACGGCCATATTATGTACATAAATAATAAATAATATACAATGCATGCATGCACACACACTCACACACACACAAATACCCTCAATTTGGGGATGTTCTTTTTTGGTTCGGAATCAAAAAAAAAAATTGTAGTTATCAAATTATATGGTCACAGGCAGTCTGCATCAAATGTTTTTGTCTGACTACCGTCGTTCCGTTTATCTACTCTTCTTGAAATTCTACTGTCATTGGCTGAATTATGAATTGTTGTTGGTATAGTTACCGTTTTAATCAGTTGTAATTGATTGTAGTTGTTGTTGTTGGTATGCATGTGCATGTGCGAGTAGGTTTCATATGTTTCTCTTTACGGCTGGATACACAACTTGTTATTGTCATTATCAGAAATGACACGTGATGGAGCGACATGCCAGCCACTGCCACTGTCTTTGCAAGGTAGAGATATAGGGATGTCCTCTACAGATTTTTTTGGTTATGATTGTCAGATAAACTAGGATATAGAGATTTTTTCCGAAAGAAAAAAAAATAATGAAAAAAAATAAAATAATGGAAATTTTTCGCTTTATTTGGCAACCTTAATTCATGTATTTTCTTGATAAATAATGGAAATAGAGATTTCTTCTCCATGGTGACTTATAGTGAAATTTGATGGAGAATAATTTGGTCTTTGACGCGATCTTTCTAAAATGATGATTTGTGAGAGAATTTTTCATAAAATCACATGCAGGGTTAGATGAAAAAAAAAACTGCAACCATTTTCAGACTGCTGTCATTTTCAAGCCACTTGTCCGAAAGCTGTTAAAATTATTCCAGTGACAGCTCATTATATTATTTATAACCGTACAAAAGCATTTTGGTGAGAATTTTCCAGAAAAAAAGTTAGGGTGGAAATACAAAAACGCATATTTGGCTGGCTTCTTCGTAGATGAACAAAGGAGTTTTAGGTTGACTTAGTTCGATTTTGGCCCTAGGATCCTTTTTTCATTTCCGAAGAAGCCAGCCGATGACTTAAGCCAGCCAGATAAGCGCTTTATGTATTCCCACCTTTATTCGTGATGGAATTCATGCGTGATAGTGTGATTTCTTTATATTTGGCTGGCGAACCACAAGAGGCTATCGTTAGAGCACTTCAACATTAAAATGTGAATAAATCTTCTGTGCGTCACGTACCATCGCTCGTTACCAAAATACTAGTAGCCCATAGTCCGACGTCAAGGAAGTGGACGGAAGAAAACAGCAACATCAGCAGAAATGGTTCGAAAAGTAAAGAAGCGACGACTTGATCGAAACCCGCGTCGCAATGGCCGAAAAATAGCTCGTGAGCTGAACATAACGCAATATTTCATTCGGCAAATGAGCTCGGGGTAAAGCCATTGCAATGCCAAAAAGTGCAAGAACTTACACCGCAACAGAAAGAAAATAGACTTAAAAGAGTTAAAGACTTGCTTCACTTGGCCGAAAGTGGTGAGCTGCCGAATTTCGTTTTCTCTCTCTCTCTCTCTCTCTCTCCAATGAGAAAACATTCGTTGTCCAGCAGTTTGTAAACAAACAAAATGATCGTTTTTACTTGCCAAAGAGGTTAGCTTAAAATGTGCACCTTCGGTTGGCCACCCAAGCGTCGGCCATGGTGATGATGATGGTGTGGGCGGCCCTAACAGGCGATGGTCGCTCTCCGCTCATATTAATCGACCGTGGCATCAGAATAAATGCCGAATATTTTCGCGAAAATATTCTGGAGGGTGGTTTATTAAAGCCTTGGGCACGCGAACGTTTTGGCCGCATACCTTGGACATTCCAACAGGACTCAGCACCATTGCACTTAGCACGCGAAACCCAAAATGGTTACAAAATGAGGTTCCTCGCTCATTTCCAGCACACAATGGCCACTAAAATCTCCGGATACCAATCCGTTGGACTTTTGTGTCTTGAGTATTTTGGAAAGCAAGGTTGGCACTAAAAAATACCAAAGTGTCGATCATCTCAAGCAAGCGCTTCGCCGGGAATGGGCCAAAATACCGTTGGCCAGCGTGTGACGGTTTCATTGGCCATAATTCGTGCCAAAGGTGACCAATTCGAACAAATCTAAACTTATTCTAAAATTTGATGCTACTTCCGACTTTTTGAGTTTCATTCAATAAAATTTAAAACAAGAGTAAAAATTATGTCATTTAACTTTGTTGCAGTATTTTTATCTTACCCTGTATATTGAAATTTGATGGAGAATAATTTTGTCTGTGATGTCAGCCTTCTAAAATTTTGATTTGAGGAGAATTTTTCATAAACTCACAAAAAGTACGGCCTTAACCCTAAAATGTATTTTTAATGTTACACGAATTTCTGACGTTTTGGTAAGATCTGGACTCATAATGTCTTCTGGGACTTATAGTAGAATTTTATGACGAATATTTTTGTGGAATATTAATTCCTGCTACGATTTTAGACATATTTCCAAAAAAATAACGAAAAAGACCCATTTGATGACTCGCATGAGGGTTAAAATTGTGAACCAAAATAATCCTTGTATTGTTATCTGTAATATTGTCGAAGACACTATATATCTAAAATGAACGGATTCCAAGGAATCACAATTTGAAAATTTCAAAAAATGTTGGAGAGGCGGGAACTTGCCCCCGTCAATTTAGGCTACTTTGCATTGTTAACTTTCCGAAACGCCCAAACACCTGTCTTCTTTTTTTAGCTCTACTTTCATCATAACCTCCAGGATTTTTCTTCAAAATATTGAAAAATTAAATTTGGTCCCACAGTGTAATTAAAGAAACTCAAAGGAAGCGAACTTCATTTAATTATTTTTTGCCTCCCGTCCCTATTCGAAGGAGTAACTAAATGGATGTTTTGGAAAATACTTCCTCAATCACCAACCCAGCAATCTATTGCAAATTAAATGCAAACATTTCGGAAAACTGTATCATTTACCACACACACACATACCCACCTACATACATACATATATGTACATGTATTTGCAAAGGTTTAAATTACATCCCACTTATTTTGTTCAAAGGAATAAAGAAATTTTGTTGACTAAACAGAAGAGCAAAGCCAGCAACAACATGCAATTAACCCTGTAATTATGCTACATAAACGCACACACACACACACATACAAGGCATGTGACATTTGTGGACAACCAACCCGGACCTGTTATTACGGCCCACACAATTTTAACTAATTGCAGATTAAATAGTTATTACTGGCCAATGTGTAAAACAAAATACGTGGGTGTTGAGTCGGAGTGTGGTGCATGTTCTGGGGGAAATGTTTTCAGGTATTACCAGTAAATGCAGGGGTAGTGTATAGTCCAGAAAGAGAGAGAGAGAGGGAATTGTAAGAGCAATTTAAACGGTATAAGAATCATTTTCCATTCTCAATTGTTTTCTGGTTTTAGAATTCAAAAACAAGTAAAGAAAATTAAAAATACAACTCTTGTAAGATAAAATTTTGAAAATGGCGCCCAACGTTTTGGCTCTTAAGTGAAGTGGAAATCATAAACAGAAGAGTTTTTGTGAAAATATCAAAAATTGGCGTCCAAAGTGGAATGCAAAAAACATGTAAAATTAAAAAAAAAAAAAAAAAATGATGAAATGGCACCCAATCGAAAAGTGGTTATGGAAAGAGCAAAAATTGGCGCCCATCGTTAAACCCCCATAAAACTTATCACAAGTCAAATTATCAAAATAGGAATAATGACGAGTTTTTGAAACAGAAATATGTTAAAAATTCCAATTGAAAATTCTCGTTTAAAAATAGTGAACAACGTTTGAAATCAAATTACATCTCACAATATCACTTGGAACAAATAACAAGTAAAAAAGCAGTACGCAGCAGCAGTTCTACAACATTTGGAGCAAATTCGGGAATTTAAAAAAAATCCGTTAAAAATTAACATTTAAAAAATACCTAATATAGCCGTTATATTGGGGTCTATACGACATGAACCTACGTAGGCATTGTTTTTAATAAGCCATTACCACATTACAATTCGAAACTTGAAATAGACGGTGAATAATGTAGCTAAAATCATGAAAATACCGCATATAGGGAGGTACCGTTATATCGGAGCGATACGAAGACTTGGACCTGCATAAACAATTTTCTGTCACAGGCTGTAGCATCCATTACGAACTTCAAATACGACATCTCAAACAATTTCGGTGAGATTTGTACCTATAATCGTCAAAATACCGAATATAGGGCGGCACTGATATATGGGGCCTTATACGAAGACCTGGACGTGCATAGACAATTTTCTGTCACAGACTTTAGTTCCAATTACGAACTCTAAATACGTAATTTGAAACTGCTCCGGTAAATAGTGACCCTAAAATCGTTAAAATACCGAATATTGGGAGGTACTGTTATATGGGGGCTATATGTACACGTGGACCTGCACAGAATATTTTCTGTCATGGGCTATAGTATCCATTACGAACTCCAAATACCAAATTGGAAACAATTCCGATGAATAATGTCGCTAAAATCATCAAAATACCGAATATCGGGAGGTACCGTTATATGGGGGCTATACGAAGACTTGGACCTACACAGACAATCTCCTGTCATAGGCTGTAGTATACATTTCCACCTTTAAATACCAAATTTGAAATAATTTCGGTGAATAATGTCGCTAAAATCATCAAAATACTGAATATCGGGGGGGGTACCGTTATAGTGGGGCTATATGAAAACGTGGACCTATTCGGCCCATTTACGAATTTTAGCCTTTTGTCTCAATTCGTTCGAGAGAGGTACTAAAAATACCAAAGTGTTGATCATCTAAAGCAAGCGCTTCGCCAGGAATGGGCCAAAATACCGCAGAGCAACATTCGGGCAGCGTGTGACGGTTTCATTATTGGCCGTTTGAAGGCCATAATTCGTGCCAAAGGTGACTAATTCGAACAAATCTGAACTTATTCAAAAATTTGTTCCTATTTCCTATTTCATTCAAAAAAATTAAAAAAAAAAATGTAAAAATTATGGCGGTTGTCTTTGTTGCAGTTTTTTTGATCTCACTCTGTATTAGTTCCCTCTGAAACCAAATTATAACTGCTCTAAAGCTAAAGGTTGATAGGTGGTATGATCTACTTCAAATAAATTCTTTTGTTACGGTAGCTCTACTAAACATGCATAGTGGAGTCATATAGTCGGCCCCGTCCGACTTTTCCTTACTGGATTATATTTATGTTATTTTCATCTTTATTTATTCCTACGGTGACTCCTATCAAAATAAGCTGTGTAAAATGGCGTTCATATATATTATGACATGATCCAGAAGTTATAAACAAAAAATAGGGACCACCCATTCGAAAAAAGTCTGTAAACGTTAAGCAGTGTTTACAACAATCTACCTATAAAAAAGTGACTTAAAATGCATATTATTATTGTCATCATTAGTTTTTAACTTGATTTTCTGCCGTTCATAATCATGCATTTTTAAAATCGTTATGTTTGCATGTAATTTCAACAGTTTTTAAATCAAAAGTAAGAATTACATGCATAGCGGGTATGTAATTGTTTTTCTGCTTTTTTCGGGGTGGAATATTTTTAGAAAAACAGACTGAGACAGACTGAACACATATGCAAGCAATACATGCTTCAGTTTTTTATGGGTATTTTAAATATGATTCGCATTTGCTATTTACATTGCCATAAAGACCCCCTCCTATCGTTTGCCAGACTTGCAAAAGGCAATGGGAATTTTAAGGCTTATAATAAAATGATCGTTTTCAATGGAGGGAAACTTTAAGAGGAAGAAGAAAAAATAAACTAACATTTTATTTCCTTACGGTTTTCGCCTCAAATACAACAAAACAAACTCCATAATTAATTACCTTCAAATGTCTGGTGTTTGATAGAGAACACAGCGTTTTGGAGTAGACCACCAATCTTTGTTTTATTTCAAGCCAGAAAACGAAGAAGAAGTAGAAAAAAAAAAACTCAAGGAAAATGAAGTTACGCCTCCTGTTTTGTTTGCTGTTTGTATAAAACGTTTGGTGGCTACTAATTGTTTCTTTTATAGATCTATAGCCATGGCACTGGGTGTGTGTGTCTGTGTTCGTTCATTCAGCCATTGCTGGAGGCGACGACAAAGCAAAGACAGTAATATTATTTACTGGCCATTCAGGTGTTTACCACCGCCGTAATGTTGTCGGCTAGTCTCAAAGTGTTGAGGAAATTAATTTCCATTGGGGCTATGTTTTTTTTTGGTAAATGTAAATAATTGTTATCTTTTGTGTTTTTGATAGATACTTAAATTTGGCAATAATTTGTTTCATAATGATATTTGATTTGTTTGAAAATGTTTAGTAAAAAATATCCAAAATTTTAATTGATAAATGATGATAAAGATAAAAAAAGTGTATTTTGTAAAACGTTATAATTAAAATGAAAACGCTTTGCTTTATTTGATGTTTTATTTTATTTTTGCCGATAATTTATAAAATTATAGCAGCTTTCTAATGATTTCCGTTCCATTTTTGAATGTTAGTTTTGTTGGAATTTAATAAAACACGCTATTTAAATTGTCAATTCTACGAATGAAAAACAATAAATAAACAATGGATTTACGTAAACGCGTGTTTTTTAGGAGCCATCAAATTGAATACATTTACGTCAACCATACGTTAACGCGATGGCGCAAAACTATGGAGTTAGACTCATGTGCTAAACTGAACATGGCAACTCTATTCCAAGGGACTTGATCTTGTTATACACTCCACCATTTTATGGATGGCACATTATTAGCTTTGTCATTCCGTTTGTAACACCTAAAAATATTCATGATAGACCCTGTGAAGAATATATACAAAGATAGGACAAAACAGAGTCAAAATATGGCAACCCTGTGAAAATACCTCTGTTGCTATGATATCATAACAACATAGTTACCAATGTTAGCTGATGTAAGCCACTAAGGCAATATGCAAAGAAAGGTCTATTGAATATAATTTTGAAACCAAAAATCAGCAGAAATGGTTCGAAAAGTAAAAAAGCGACTTGATCGAAACTCGCTTCGCAGTGGCCCAAAAATTGCTCGTGAGCTGAACATATCGTAATATTCCACTCGGCAAATATTGAAAAATGAACTCGGTGTAAAGCCCTTGAAATTCTAAAAAGTGCAAGAACATACACCGCAACAGAAACAGAAAGAAAATAGACTCAAAAGAGCTAAGAGTTGCTTCGCTTGGCCGAAAGTGTTGAACTGCCGAATTTGGTTTTCTCCGATGAGAAAAGAATCGTTGTCCAGTAGTTTGTAAACAAGCAAAATTATCGTGTTTACTTGCCAAAGAGGTCAGCTGAAAATGTGCACCTTCGCACACCAGGCCACCAGAATTCAAGCGCTGGCCATGGTGATGGTGTGGCCCGCCATAACAGCCGATGGTCTCTCTCCGCTCGTATTAATCAACCGTGGCATCACAAAAAAATTCCGGATAATATCGGGAAAACATTCTGGAGGGTGTATTAAAGCCTTGGGCACGTAAAAATTTTGGCCGCAGACCTTGGACATTCCAACAGGACTCAGCACCATCGCTCTCAGCGAGCCACGCCACCCAAGAATGGTTACAAAATGAGGTTCCTTTTTTTTCATAAAATCTGAATTTTATTCCGAATTTTCTTTCGAATTCTGACCGATTTCTTTTAGAAAATCTGAATATTCCGCCGAATTTCCTGAGTTGTCCTCCGATTTTTTTCCGGATATGTAATTTTTTCTTCTATTTTTCCAAGAATTTTCACCGAATCCGGACCGAATTCGTCCAGAAAATCTAATATTTTTTCCGATTTTTTTCAGAAAATCTTTCCGAATTCGGTGACCACGTCCACACAACTTTCGTACCGAAATCGGAAGGAATTCGGAATCAGAATTAGGTTCCTCGCTTCATTTCCAGAGCACAATGGCCACCAAAATCTCCCAATACCAATCCGGAGTATTTTGGAAAGCAAGGTTGGCACTAAAATATACCAAAGTGGCGATCACCTCAGGCAAGTGCTTCGGTGGCAAGTGCTTATTCTAACATTTGATCTTATTTCCGACATTTTTTGCTTTCAATACAAAAAAAAAAAAAAATATAACAATTATGGCGAGTTGCAGAACGACTTTGTTGCAGTTTTTTATCTCACCCTGTAAATATTCGGTTTTCGTGCAATTTTACACTTGACCATATTTTTATTTGTATTAGATAAAGTATGAAAATGGAATACTTCCGCTATATCTCGCATATTGCCGCATTTTCTAAAAATTTGCACCAAATCTGACAAGTTGTAATATTTTAATCAGTCTTAGGTCAGATACGAATTGGTCAATAATGTTCAACGGCATCGGAACCTCCCCTATAGAGGATCAACAATTTGAATAATCATAACTCAAGGCTGGGTGTATACATCTGGTTTTTGTACTTGTTCTCTCACATATAAATGTATTATTCTCTCTTCTCTTCATCTTGCTATTATAATACTCATATATAAGCATTGACATTTAATCTCACTCCCCACAACAACCTATGAGAGCCGGCGTATGTATGTATCCACAATAAAAAGAAATATTGGAGAGCCAGAGTCTGCATGTGAAGCAAATGACAAAAGGACTAAATTACCTATTGTTGTCATCATCGGTAACTGTCGAATGCCAACGTGAATGGCAGAGTGTAATGTAAATGTGTTTGGATTTAAATAACTAGCTCTGAGAATAAATGGTTGGTTGAAGTTCGTGTGTATGTGTGATTTTTTGTTTTTCATTTAAATAACATGGTATTGTGACATAATATGACAATAAGTTTGACATTATATGACACAGACACATCAATGTGATAAATGAACAAACAATGTCGTGTAGTTGTAGAATAAAAAAAAGACAAAACAACAACAGAAAATAATTGAAAATAAAATTATATGTAACTTGGATGATTGGTTTGAATTTCAATCACGTAAATGTAATTATTTTTATAAAATCGCATATTGGGTAGATAGGGAGTTTAACTTCAATGATTTTTCTATTTAAATATAAAATAAAGTTTTGGAATTTGGAGCCTTACAATCAGAAAAGTAATGTGATAACAACTCTTCGCTATCTTTTTGAAATGTCTGAATTCAGTCATTGTTGCTTCCTTTCTTTATTGATAGAATCGAAGTATATCCATCCGCGGGAAATATTTCTGTGGATAGTGCTTTGCAAGAAAGTATCGTCCACACAACCAAAAAATAGAAATTGGAGCAACAGTAGTCAGCATGTTCAATAATGTGTACCCTACTTTGCCCAAAAGCAAGGGTTTTATAAATCGAAACATTTCAAACCCATTTTTTACTTTACTACTAGGCAAGCATTAAGTTATATGACGAAACCTTAAAGGTGAGAATACATAAGACGCTTTTTTGACAAACTTAAGTCATCGGCTAGCTTCTTCAAAAAAAAAAAAAAAAAAAAAAAAATGGGGCCATGGTACCTCCCAATATTCGGTATTTTATTGATTTAGCGACATTATTCACCGGAATTGTTTCAAATTTGGTAATTGAAGTTCGTAATGGATACTACAGCCTAAGACAGAAAATTGTCTGTACAGGTCCACGTCTTCGTAGAGCCCCCATATAACGGTACCTCCCAATATTCGATATTTTGATTATTTTAGCGACATTATTCACCGGAATTGTTTCAAATTTGGTATTTGAAGTTCGTAATGGATACTACAGCCTAAGACAGAAAATTGTCTGTGTAGGTCCACGTCTTCGTATAGCCCCCCATATAACGGTGCCTCCCGACATTCGGTATTTTGATGATTTTAGCGACATTATTACCGATTTTTTTTAAATTTAGCATTTGAATATTGTAATGGCTTATGACAAATGTTACCTTTGCATGTCCATGTCGTCGTATAGACCCTAATATAAAAGCTACATTCGGTATTTTTAAGATTTTAACAAAAATTTTAAAGGATTTTATTGTTTTTGGAGAATTGCCAAATTCGTTTCAAATGGTGCAGGGTATTCAAAGTTCGGTCAGGACGAACTTACAGTTTTTTTACTTCTTTGTGTTATATTAAAGTTAAACTCTAAATATTTATTGTAAAAGTAGTAAACAGCTGTTTAGTATTATCAGATGAGATGTAGGGTTCTACAGATCGATTTATCAATTCAAATGATAATTTTATAACAAATAGCAGATGACAAGTAAGGTTCTACAGATCGATTTTTCGACCCTAAATGAAACCAATACAACAAAAAATTTCTCAATTTCTCTATGAAAACGTCCAAACGCGAATAGTACCAAACCTACAATACAAACATTTCCCTTTGTATTTTTTTTTGTTTAAATCCGCAAAAGTTTTAACATTGTCACGCTCTCCACATCCATTAACAAAACAGTTAGTCGTTAAACTGTTGCTGCCGTTGATCTCTTTAACAAATAGGTCCTAATGAATTCCTCTCTGTTTGGCACAATTCCCCATCGAAACAATAGACAAAACAAATAAGCTTTGGAATGGAACTGTTTTGTCCGAAGCCATAACAATGGAATTCAATTTAGTATTCTCTTTATGGATTTGTGAGATGAATGTGGCGCCCATCTCCCATCTTTTATTGTTTCAAATGAACCAGCCAAGCAGGAAAATGGTTTTTATGTGGGAGAGGATGTTTGGTAAGGAGGAGGGGGAGGAGAGGGCGGTTTTGTTGGGGATATGTAAGCAAGTAAGCTAACTGTGGTTTAAATAGCACGGACAATAATACTTGTTAATCAAATAATATAAGAAAAAAAATAAAGCTTCTTCTTATTTACTGGGACTAGGGGTGAGATTTTTTAGTGGTAATGGGAAAAAGTTTTGTTAAGTCAGGCAATTTTTTAACAATAATTGTATTTTTTATGATATTGAGTATTTAAAATGTGGAGAAATATGTTAATTGTAAATGAGAATAGCTAAAATATGTTTGATGCTAATTTGTAAATGACAACAAGGGCTTTGTAGATCGATAAATGCCAATAACCGATTTGAACAAATTAAAGAGTTTTTCACGATGCGAATCTTTTTCAACAGCCATATTTTTTCATATGATGAGTACAATTAAAAAAAGCAGCAAAGTTCGGCCGGGACGAAATTTTAATACCCACCACCATTTGGAAGAAAATTGAGAATTTTCAAAAAAAAAATCCGCAAACTACCACTTAATTGAAACCGGTTATATGGGGACTATACGAACCCGTGTGCCTGCTTACAATTTTTTTCATATGCTGTAGTACGCATTACGAAATTTAAATACGAAATTTGAAACAGTTCCAGTAAATAATGTCGCTAAAATCATTAAAATATCGAATATCGGGAGGTATCGTTATATGCGGGCCATACGGAAACGTGAACCTGCATACAAAGAACCATCAAGAACTTCCAATACGAAATTTGAAACGATTCCGGTAAATAATGTCGCTAAAATCATAAAAATACCGAATATCGGGAGATACCGTTATATGGGGGCTATACGAAGACGAGAACCTGCATACGAAATTTTTTGCCATAGACTGTAGTACCCATTGTGAACTTCAAATATGAAATTTGAAATAATTCCGGTAAATAATGTCGCTAAAATCATGAACATACCGAATATCGGGAGGTACCGCTATATGGCGGCTATACGAAAACGTGGACCGACATGGCCCATTTACGAACCTAACCTGCCTACTGGTAATCTATGCATGTATGCAAAATTTTAGCCTTCTATTTCAATTTGTTCGAAGGATAGCGTGATTGCAACAGACAGACATACATCGCTAGATCGTCTTAGAATTTTACGAGGATCCAGAATATATATATACTTTGTAGAGTCTATTATGAATATTCCGAGAAGCTAAAAACAGAATGATAAAGCTGATATACACTTCATAAAATGGTGGAGGGTATAAAAATATATATGCAAGTGTGTGATAGCAAAAATTATGGGTCATATGTAAAATGACAATTTTGACATACACACGGATATGCGTATGGATATTAAAAGTACCAGCACATACATATGTAAATCTCATTGCGTCTTTTAACGCTTTAAACCCATTTCGTGTTTTTTTTTTAAATAATATAAAACAATCATTGAGAAATGTGAACATCTGTTTAGTTTCAAAAAACCAACTGAGAAATAGGCTTCTCTTGATCGACTTGTTGATCATACCAGCTATGAACAAAATTGGTAGGAGTGTTTTCTTTGTAAGAAACATGGTAGAAGAATATAGGTAGACGCATTGACACAGCTGCTGGGACAATGAACTGTCAAACCAATTTTGGAATTGAAAATGTTGAATGAAAAATTATTTAAATTTGTAAAAATTGATGAAAAACGCGAATTATAATGACCTCCGAATGACGTCGTATAAGAAAACATATAAAAATCTACTTATATTTGAAAAACCATTTATACTTTTAACAAAGGAATACATTTTTTAATGGAAAAGTTTTGCCTTTTAAGTCACAAAGCTACCTGGCCACACATTAAATTAGCTAACAAAGGGAGCTAAGAAAATTTCTTATATTCATGCATTTTTCCTTCTCCGCCATTCCTTCTTTAAATACTTGAATTAAAACAACGAATCATGTTGCGAATTACATGCCATTGAAATCAATTATAAAAATACATTTGAAATGCATAATAAAAAAAAAGGAAAACAACACGTCAAGTCTAACTCTTTGAATAAATCTCCATTATAATGAGTATAACAATAATAAACACATAATGAATTCTAATTATGCTACAAAATGTTATGCCACCGGGCATACAAATCGGATTTACCAGCAAAACTCGTAACTTCAGTTTTTGCCATTCTAACACTTGCCACAATGTTGAGCAAAGAGGATAAGCTCCAATGAAAACAATAACAATGTGGTGTTTACTCCCCGTATATAATCTTGTGGCTCTCGCTCTCTCTCTCTCTCCCACAATTTAAATTCTCATGACTCCAAAAGGCGTGAAGTCTTGAATGCAAATGCAACGCACACACACACACGCACAATGCCCACAAACACTGTTTTATGACAATAATTGTGGAAGGTTATGAAGTTTTGCTGCTCCCCAAAAGGAATGCAGAGAATTTAAATAAACTTCTACTTTATGCAGTGTTGCCGGATGGGGGAGTTTTTTGTTCTATGAAAAATTGTTACAAATATGTATTTTCTGTTTGTTGGTAATGGTACATTTTTCTATCCTGATTGAATTTTGTTTGCTGCTGCTTTTTGGTTTTTTATAAATAGTCAACAATCACACCTACCAGCCATCGTTCGGTCTACACTTGGAATATTCACAAGGCCATGACAGCCTTCCCAGGGGAAGTTTGCAATGAAAATATGTACATACATACAGAGGTATGTTTGTTTCGGAAGAATAAAAACAATGTGATTGCCCTAGACCACAGGCAAGTAGGCCTTGAAGGAGGAGGGTTTAAAGAATATGGTAAAGAGGCTTTATTTATAGTGGCCATATTTTCAAGTTGAAAATTCAATTTGTAATAGCCTTTCGATTTTTTTAAAGAGGAGGTTCTCAGACCTCTCCCCATCAGAACTAGGGATCAAAAAATTGAAATGAATTTCAAAATTTTATGGATATTGTTCCGACACAATTACTATGTATTTACAGTGAAATACATAATATTATTATACCCTCCACCATGGTAAGGAGGGTATATTAAGTTTGTCATTCCGTATATTATTGATCACCATAAAATTCTATGTCGATTTAGCGATGTTCGTCGGTCTTTCTGTGTGTCCGTCTGTGGAAATCACTCTAGCTTCCGAACGAATTGAAGTAGGTTGATACAATTTTCTTAAATGGTTTGCAGGACTTTTGGCATTGAAAATGGATTATATAGCTCCACGTTTAGGTATAGCCCCCAGATAACTGTACCTCCCTATGTTCGGTATTTTGACGATTTTAGCGACATTATTCACCGGAATTGCTTCAAATTTCATATTTGCACTCCGTAACGAGTACTACAACATGTGACAGAAAATTGTCCATGCTGGTCCAGATTTTCGTATGGCACCCATATATCGGCACTTTCCTAAATTCGGTATTTTGAAGATGTTAGCTACATTATTTACAGGAATTGTTTAAAATTTCGTATTTGGAGTCCGCAATGGGTTCTACGGCTCTTGACAGAAAATTGTCTATGCAGTTCCAGGTCTTCGTATAGCCCCCATATAACGTTGCTTCCCTGTATTCGGTGTTTTGCTGATTTTGGCGACATTTTTTACACGAATGGTTTCAAATTTCGTACTTGCACTTTGTAATGAGTACTACAACCTGTGACAGAAGATTGCCCATGCAGGTTCAGGTCTTCGCATAGCCCCCTTGCATCGGTACCTCCCTATATACGGTATTTTGATGATTTTAGCTACATTATCCACCGGAATGGTTTCAAATTTTGTATTGGAACTTAGTAACGAGTACTACAATCTGTGACAGAAAATTGCCTATGCAGGTCCAAATCTTCCTCTTAGCCCCAATATATCGGTACCTCCTTATATACGGTATTTTGATGATTTTAGCTACATTATTCTTCGGAATTGTTGCAAAATTTCGTATTTGAAGATAGGAATCGGCACAACAGCCCATGACAAAAAATTACTAATGAAGGGTCTTCGTACAGACCCCATATAAGGGGTATCATTTAAGAGGTATTTTCTAAAGAAATTTTTCAAGTTCCTTCAAAATGATAAATGAAATTTGCACCGTTATATTTTATATATTCCGCTTGTCATTCTCAATTTTCTGTTTTCCAACATTTCCATACGGTTTTCATTGTTTATTGTTCTTACTTATAACTCACCTATAGATCCCTATAATTGAGAAATGTGTTGCATTTTTCTTCTAGTTGGCAACACTGCATCACTAAATGATAGTCATCCATGGCAGAAGAATACAGGTAGATGCATCAACGCTTGCGAACATTGATATGTCAACAATTTTTAAATGTTCTTGCAAATATAAGGCGATTTTGATATCGCGTTTTTCAACAATTTTTGTAAATTTGAATAATTTTTCATTCAACATTTTCAATTCCAAAATTGGTTTGACAGTTCATTGTCCCATCAGCTGTGTCGATGCGTCTATCTATATTCTTCTACCATGTAGTCATCGGAAAAATATTAGGTATATTTCCACACTCATATTTCATAAACTCCCCTATAATATCCCCTATAATGTTCCAATATTTTATTTAAAAAGTTTATTTTCCATTTTCCCCATGGTAGAATTAATAAGGTCACATGTTTACCTTTTTTTTTAAATTATGCATTTGACAACATGTCATTGTCAAAATGTATACTTATAAATCAGAGATGGGACTCTGTATTCATTGAACTTACATTTAACATGATAAATTACCGAAAAATGCAGAGTTGGATTCTATTTTTTTTATTTTTTATTTTTTTTTTTTTTTGAAATGATTTTCTCAATTAATTATTTTCTCTTAATTGTACCATGCCTTTTTCTCAACCCTCGTATATTTTCCACATACAAAACACATATTTGAATATGTTTTTCCTGTTTCTGTTATTCTCCTGTCATGTTTGTTGAATTGTGCTACTGTATTGTTATGGTGGTGTTGTTGATGTACGATACTATATGTACATATTTGATTAAATACGTATATACATTTCTACACATATGTATGTATGTATTACTCTATGTGAACATATGCAAATATGTATGATATTCCAGCGTTATAATGCCTACCGTTTACACAATTGATGTCTGTGGACTGTATTTAAAATAGCCATAGATATATTTGAATATACACTGGTGGCCAAAACTAAAGCAACTTAAATCGGAAAGACAATAAATGTCCTGTAACTTTTACAAAAATAAACAAATCGTAATTATTTTTCCAGTTTTAAATGAGGGGTTCAATTCACTTTTAAGAAACTAAAAATAAAAATACAAAAATAATTTTGAACGAAAAATAATATATTGAAAACTAAAATGACCCAATTTTTGCTTGGTCAAAACTAAAGCAACTTTTGATTTTTTATTTTAAAATAATTAAATTTTGGCTAGTAGTCGATAGCATAACCATTATTTTTGATAGCACCTGCACACCTACGAGGCATTGAATCTATAACACGCTCAATTTGATCCTTGGGTGTGCTTTCCCAGGCACCCCGAATTCTTTAGAAAATATTGTGCTTATTTATTTCCGAATCTCTCTTGATCTTCCTATCTACGATACTCCAAAGGTTTTCTAAGGAGTTTAGGTCAGGTGATTGTGCCGGACATAACAAAACATGAATTTTTGACTCCCGCAACCAATATTTGACAAGTTTTGATACAAGTTTGGGATCATTGTCATGCTGAAACACCCAAATCAGCCGAATATTTTACTCAGCGTAAGGGAACAACGTGATGTCCAACACAACTTTGTAAACAAACCGATCCACATTTTCCTTTATTTTATGGATAGGCCCAAGTCCATAGAAAGAAAAACAGCGCCACGCCATTTTTGACCCTCCCTCATGCTTCACTGTACCTTTGCAACACTGCGGCTTGAGTCCTTCATTTTTTGGCCTTCTCACCGTAAAATTTTTCATGTCTGAGCCTTTAATATTAAACGTAGACTCATCCCAGAAATAATGTTTTTTTCCATTGAGCTTGATTCCACTTAATATTATCGTTTCCGAAAGCCTTTTTGATTTTTTCAGATGTAAATGTCTTTTTTGATGTCTTACGGGCATGCAGACCAGCTGCCACTACTCGTCTACGCACTGATCTCGAGCTTATATCCAATTATTGCTCTCTCACAAATCCAGTTGAACTCTTAAATAGTTGTTTTTTATTTCTCTCACAATTTGTGGATCATTACGGGCTGAAGTTCTTCACGGCCTTCATCCGTTATAGACTGTTACTACTGATCCAGTTTCAAAAAAACGGCTTAGTATACGGAAATAATTATGAAATCACATAAATATTTATGAAATATTTTTCGGAAATCATTTTCTGTGATATGTTGTTTTGATAGACACTGATAATTTGCTGTTTTATTCAGGTACTGTATTTGCTTCTAGCCATTTTTAAAATTTTTTTGGCAGTACTTAAAAAAACTAAAAGTAAAACACATACTGTTGTAAAAAACTTCTCAAAAAGGATTTATGACAAGCGAAATTATTGAAGGAAGCAAACAGCGATAAATATCACAGTAAAAACGACTGAAATTGCAGCGGTTATATAAATGTACAACAGAGTTGCTTTTGTTTTGTCCAAGCCAAAATCGGGTTAATTGACTTTACCAAACATTATTTTTTATAAAAAATGAATTTTGGTTTTATGTTTTAGGTTTTTAAAAAGTGAATAAAGTACCTAATTTAAAACAAGAAAAACTTTCTCATTTTCTTAATTTTTGAAAAAGTTACAGGGCATTCATTCTCCTTGTAATTTCAGTTGCTTTAGTTTTGGCCACCAGTGTATATACCTTTGTCCATTCGCTTTCCTGCAAACCAGGAATATGGGGGAGAGAAAACAATAAAAATTCACTTAAAACTGTCTGTATTTTTTTTCTTTATCTCCATCCAATCGCATTTACTGAATTTATTTCTGTTGATGTCATCTATTATTGCGGGGTTTTTAATTTATTTTTTCTTTCAGTGTTACATTTTTTATTTCAAACTGGACCTCTGACAAGAAACAGGGAATGTGGAGGTGGAGTATCATTAAAGGTCCATATTTTCAATTAAAAATAATAACTGTAGCTTTAAATTTTAAAATATTATTTATATTCAGAAAATTTCATTGCAAATTGATGTATGGCCAGGCCACTTAACATACTTATGTCATAGTGTGAACCCTGTTTAAGTGAATCATATCAATTAACTGTCATATTAGGTGAGTTTACCGTTTTGATTAGCTGTTGAGAAACAATGACAATCAGCGAGCAGATCGTGTGCCAAGCATCGTGTATTGTGTTAACGAGTCGGCTTTGCATAAAAGTTTGCAAAAAACAATAAAGCTTACATCAAATCTTTCATTGTATGTTGGCTTTACCTGACATTTATTTTTTATTGTTGTTGTTATCAGGATTACCATTGTTATGGTCTTTCAGCACCCATACAAAAAACCATAACACATCAACCATACAAACATTTATTAAACGACGAATTGAAGGAAAGGGGTACACACGATGAGGATTATGGTGTTCGTTTGAATGAGAGCCAAGAGAGAGTGAGAGTGCTTAGTTTTTATAAATCCACTAACACCAAAGACAGACATATGTGTGTGTTTTTCTTGTTTAAGTTTTATCTCCGTGTGGGCATCATTTGGCTGTTATTACCAAATATTATCTCTGAGGTTAGTCCATATCTCTCTCACATGGAGTTGTTAGAGACATGAAGGAGAGATGTGAATGGAGATGTGTGAACCTCACTATTAACAACAAAGTTAATGCTTGTTAGTTTCCCCATGAAAAGGCCAAGGGGAGATTATTTTATCATGAAAAGAGATTTTAATAACGGCATAAGTTGAATATTAAAAGAGATTTGATGTGCTTCATTAAAATCACATAAATTTGATGATGTTAGGCAAATGGAGTGAAGAGTTTTGTGGTTTAGCACGTAGCGCACTAAAATATAATTGCAGTATATTTAAAGGCTATTTGTCTAGTTTTTTGAGACCAAGAAATACATGCAGGACTAGGTGTGTTCAATGTATGTCGTCTGGACTAATATAATGTCAAGTTTTTTTTTAACATATTTGTTTTTCTCACCTTCCCTTCCGATTTTTCTGAATGACATACTGAGAAATGACTAAAATGTTTATGTTCGGCCAAATAATCCTTCTCATATTCAAATGATTACTTTGATGCCCTTTGATCCATCATCGCTAAATATGGCACATTAGAACTTCTTGTTTAAGACTCCACAAAAAAAATAAATAAATAAATAAATAAAACGCGACTAAATTTCACACATTTTTTCCTCTTTCTCTGTTGTTAAACAAATCATGAAATCATTTTTGCCTTTAATTAGATTTTCCGTTTGAATTTCCGCTTTAATTCACTTGATCCAATAACGGCGGCAGACAGACAGACAGACAGTAGGCTGGGTGGCTAGCAGACTAGCAAATCAAGTCCCCCCTTAACACAGTTGTTTCCAAAAAGAAACAAACAAAAAAAAAAAAAAAACGAACTTCTATCAAAACTTCCATGGATGCTGCCTGCCTGCCACTGATGATGTGGATGATGTTGATGATATCCCCTGTGGTGACAATTTCATGCTTTTATTTGATTGATTAACCAAACAACAAATTGAGAACATAACAATGTTTCAATCAGACAATAAAGAAAAAATAACTTAGAAAATGCCAAAAGCACGAACAAAACAAGATAGGATAATAAATTAATGTGATTGTTGATGTGGAGTAAGAAACTTCCATAGTCTTTGAATTATGAAGATAGATAATTAGTGACAGAAAGTTGGGGAATTAAGATGACCTTTTGTTTTTGGAATAATTACTTTTATAAATAGATTTATTTAATTACATTTAACTCATTCCGTAAATCGATCTTTGTTACCCTATAAGAATTACACAAGTTGCCATACGTTCTCATGTAAGTATGTAAATAGATAGGGAATGCAAACAGCTATTTTGGCTCTATTCAAATGCAACATGTATCCATGACGATCCCGCATTCATCACTTAGCCGCCCTTCAAGCTCTCGAACAACCGAAAAAATCCTAAGGACTGGAAGTAACAAAATAATTATCAACATTTTCACCATTGTCACTCTCTTTAAACGACAATGACAACTTTTAACAATCCGTTAATGACTTGACGGCTTAACGAATGAATGCCGAATAAATTTAAGTCTGTATTTACACAGGGATTTGCTTCACTGAGCCATGGCTGAGAGTAAGTCCTCAAAAAGAGATACTCTATGTTGTCGACTGGCAATGCCATTGACAATACAATCGATTGTCATTATTTGATCACACTTAAGTGCGTTCTGGACAAGGGCATTAAGTGAAAGAAGCGAAGCATAAGAGTGTAGACTTTTTAATGAGAATGTCTTTTGGAGTAGGTGAGGGGATACATTCTAAAGTTTTTGATAGTTTTTTTGGAAAACATATTTTTTTGACACTTTTCGAAGACAATAATATTTTATGACATTTTTATAAATGGTTTTCATATCAATTTAGTGTATTTACAATGTTTCACTATTTATTCCTATCATTCAATAAATCTTGTAACTGATCGAGTTTTTAGGGTGGAGAAAGATAAAAAGGATTTTTTGACATTAGTCATCGGTGCTGGGAATGTCCGATGTCCTCGAAGGGAATGTTCTATTTGATCCAAACTTGGTACATCATAATATTATTGTCAAACTTAGATCGAGTTCGGAGATGGGCAATATCGGTTCAATATCGGAACCTACTGCATAAGGGGTTAAACATGTGAATAATCATAACAGAAGTCAAAATATTTATAATCGAACATTTGCTGAGGGTATACATCTGTCGGCAAAACCGACTGATTTTTACTTTTTTACTTGTTTTCTATTACCTTGAAAGTCTACGTTGGGCGCCAATTTAAATTACTCGTTTTGAAATAAAATTCAATTAGAAAAAACAATAACAACAACACAAATTGAATTTGCCCTCGGTATATGACAGTGGGCAATATCTGCTTGACTACTGAATATGAATTCAGGATACTTGACTAATCATTCGAATTAATCTCTCATTTTCTCAAATTCTCTCATTTTATATAAATTTGATCGAAAAAATCATCCATCAAAATCTCATAAAAAAAATGCAGCATTGCACCACAGGACTTTATCCAGATTAAAGCGTTAAACAAAGCCTCTATTGGGAAAAATGATTTCATTTCCCATAACAACATTTCAAAAAAAATCTTCGGATTGATTGCTATTTTTCTCATCCAAAGGTATTTTTTGATGCTGTGATTGTTCTTTCTTGGAATGCGGTCAGTTTATGAAGTTTCTACCACCAAGCGACCAACCAACTAGTTGATTGCTCTTTTTCCCATATCCCAGTAGAGAAACCAAGTCAATTTCACAATGAAAAAAAAAGGCATTCCCATAACGCATTCCAACTGATTTAAATAATAGAAGAACAGTAACCGAATGCAATTTCCAAACGGCGCACTTCATGGGGGGTTCCTGTACTGCTTCTTTAAATTTGAGTAATTAAACTAACAGAAGCAGCAATTCAAAAAAAAAAAAAAAATGAATGCATGGCTGGCGGTCGTCGCCACTTAAGGAAGAAACCACCCCGTAATGCCATAAAAAAGTCAACAGTCAAGAATAATTTTTTTCACAATCCGATCAATACGAAAATAATTTTTTTTCTGGCAATGAAAGTGATTCAATCTGGCGATTTTTTGGCAACAAAAAAATCTTAAAAATAAGGGTAATTTTTGAAAAATAAAAAAATATTCTTGAGCTGTGTTAAAATTCCTATAAGGATGAACGCCTGCCAGGCTGTCTTAAACAAAGATGTTAATATCTTTACAAAAATCCCTCCAAAAAAACTCGTCGTTTTATCACAGGTATTGACAGATTATTATATTTTGATATTTCCCATTTTCCCGGTATTGTCATGAAATTAATGAGTTTTTTTCTTTTCATCATCTTCGTGATCTTTCCGCTTCATATTTTATTATTATTACCCTCCGACGGGATTTCTCTTCTTTTTCCACTGGGCAAATCAAAAAACACTCAATTTTACACGTTTTCGCTGGTTACGCTTGGCGTGTGTCATCCGCCATCCACCCATCACAGTGAGAGAGGGAGTGAGTAATTCCCTTTACTTTACAGACATTGGAAAAATCAAAACCATATCCTCTGCGATGGGGAGCAAAACACACGTGTCCTGTTTGTGTTGCAGACACGTTTTGTTATTGTGATTTAAGATTTCAGTAATTTGTTAAATAATTCAAATAAATCATCAATGATTAACTATTCGCGAAAACCAATAATTTGTTACGACCCTAATCAAGGTGAATACGACTGAAAAACCTGAAGTATTACCATCAAATGGTCTTTTTAAACCCTAAAAACGTTTTTAGCTTTTAATTTGAAATGGAAATGCTTAATTTGGCGCCCAATGTTTATTAAAAATAAAACAGTGTTGGATTGCTTAATTAATTTAAAAAAAAAAAGAATAGAAATATTCTTACATTGGCGCCCAATATGTAATAATATTAAAAAAAATATAAATATTTTTCCAAAGGCACTAATCTGGCGCCCAATATTTACTTTGAATAAAAAACCGGGTTAGATGAAAAAAACTGCAACCAATTTCAGACTGCTGTCATTTCTAAGCCACTCGTCCGATAGCTGTTAAAATTATTCCAGTGACAGCTCATTTTATTGTTTGGTGAGAATTTGTCCAGAAAAAAAGTTATTCGTGATGGGGGAATTCAAGCGTGATAGTGTCATTTCTTTATATTTGGCTGGAAAACCACAAGTGGCTATCTTTAGAGCACTCCAGCACTTAAATGTGAATAAATCTTCTTTTGTGTCTCGTACCATCGCTCGTTACCGTGACACTGGTAGCATAGCTCGACTTCAAGAAAGTGGACGGAAGAAAACAGCAACATCAGCAGGAATGGTTCGAAAGAAAGTAAAGAAGGTACTTGATCGAAACCCGCATAGCAGTGGCCGAAAAATGGCTCGCAAGCTGAACATATCGCAATATTCCATTCGGCAAATATTGAAAAGATGAGCTCGGGGTAAAGCCATTGAAATTCCAAAAAGGGAAAGAACTTACACCGCAGCAGAAAGAAAATAGACTCAAAAGAGCTAAAGAGTTGCTTTGCTTGGCCGAAAGTGGTGAACTGCCGAATTTGGTTTTCTCCTCTGCGATGAGAAAGCATTCGTTTGTCCAGCAGTTAGTAAACAAACAAAAAAACCGTGTTTACTTGCCAAAGAGGTCAGCTGAAAATGTGCACCTTCGGTTGGCCACCAGAAAAAAGAACTCAGGCGCCGGCCATGGTGATGGTGTCGGCCGCCATAACAGCCGATGGTCGCTCATCAGATTAAATGCCAATATTAAAGCGAAAATATTCTTTTGGCCGCAGACCTTGGACATTCCAACAGGACTCAGCACCATCGCACTCAGCGAGCCACGCCACCCAAGAATGGTTACAAAAATCCTTGCTTCATTTCCAGCGCTCAATGGCCGCCAAAATCTCCGGATACCAATCCGTGGGACTGGTTGGCACTAAAAAATACCAAAGTGTCGATCACCTCAAGCAAGCGCTTCGAGATCAACATTCGGGCAGCGTGTGACAGTTTCATTGGACGTTTGAAGGCCATAATTCGTGTCAAAGGTGACCAATTCGAACAAATCTAAACTTATTCCAATATTTGAGGCTATTTCCGACATTTTTGGTTTTCATTCAATAAAATTTAAAGAAAAAATGTAAGAATTGTGGCGTTGGACTATGTTGCAATTTTTTTATATTACCTTGTATATCCCAAGCCTCGCGCCCATTTTAACATTTTCCAAAAATTATCACATATCGAATACAAAGAGAAGGAAGTAGCACCCAATCTGGCATGTTGGAATATTTATATCTGATATAGGTTTCATACAAAATGGACAATATTGGTCCCATAACATTCACTTTTAATTTAATATTTCCCGCAAAATCACTTTTGCACCTAGTGAACCCTATAGCATGACCACAAAAATCAATTTCGTTCAAATTTAAATATGCATGAGGCAACCATAGCTGGAAACTGATTTGGTAATTGGAAAATAATATTATTTGTTCAGAGATAAGAGAGGAGGAATTTATACCCCCTCCCCATCCCCCGAAGACAACAAAATCGATTACAGACAATTAAATGAAATAAAATTTATAAAAATCCATAATATTTGTATTAAAATATTACATTTCCGCCAAAAAGTCATTTTCGCGCCTAGTAAACCCTACAACATAACCACAAAAATCAATACCGTTCAAATTTAAATATGAGTGAGACAACAATCACTGATTGGACAATTCGAAAATAAAATTTGGTAAGAGATTCGAACGAATAAATTTCTTCTCCTCATCACACACCACCCCTCCCCCTCTAAAAAGGCACAAAATCGATATATAAATGAAATAATATAAACTAAATAAATAAAATTTATTTTTAAATTGTATATTTCCGATAAAGTCACTTTCGCGTTTAGTGACCCCTACAACATGACCACAAAAATCAATTTCGTTCAAAATTTAAATATGCATTAGACAACAGTCATTGAAAACTGATTTGGTAATTGGAAAATAATATTATTTGGTCAGAGTTAAAAGAAGAGGAATTTCTCCCCCCTCTCCACCCCCCCAAAACAACAAAATCGATGATGGATAGATAAATAAAATGAAATATAAAATAAATCAATAACATTTGCTTTAAATTTTACATTTCCCACAAAGTCACTTTTGCACCTGGTAAGCCCTACAACACAACCACAAAAATCAATTTCGTTCAAAATTAAATATGCACGAGACAACAGTCATTGAAAACTGATTTGGTAATTGGAAAATAATATTATTTGGTCAGGGATAAAAGAAGAGGAATTTCTCCCATTTCCCCACCCCTCTAACAACAACAAAATCGATGATGGATAGATAAATAAAATCAAATAAATTCTTTGATACAGCTGATAAGCTGTCTGGAGTGTGTGATGAGTGTGAAAGTAATGTCGTTAAGATTTTGAGGGCAATAAAATCCATGGAGTGTGTGTTGCAGACACACTCAACGCTCCCCCACTCCCTTGGCATTTCCATGAAACGTAAACCACATACATTATCATAAAGAGATACATACATACCTACATACACACATCTGAAAATGAAGGTCAATTAGAAGACCACTTAGTTTCGGGCCAGAGGCTTCTTCCTATCCCCCCGTTTTCTTTTTCGTTGCTTCGTTTTGGCAAGGATGTGTATTATGCCTCCTGTGATGATGTGTTACAAATTGTATTTCATTGTTGTATTGGTGCCGGCTTATTTAGTTTGTGACATATTAACAAGCCCCCACCACGCATGAGGCAATGTTGAAAAATTCGTTTCACCTTTTTCGCAATGTTAATGCCTTAATGACAGTTATTTGCAGGAGTAGCAGAAATAATTTCAGGCCATGCCAATGTTTGGGACATAAAACAAATTAAAAGGAGTTGGGGGGGACCAACAAGGATACCACAAGGCATAAGGTAATACCAAAACAAACCCCCCGAAATGAAGGAAACACCATCCTCCAACCACTTTCAAGTCATTAAGTTTGAGTAACTCAAAAAAAAAGGTAAAGAGAAACCGAAAATCGACACACTCCACTGGCAACAATCACTGAACACTCAAAGCGTTTGGGCATTTCTTTTTTCTTCTTCTTCAAGGAAGTGGGAGGGAAGAGCAGCAAGACATTCGAATTAAAGTCGACTTATTTTCAACACTACATTAGTAATTTGAGTTGTTTTGAACTTAAAGGCCACCACTTAAAGCCAATTAGTGAAGAAAAGTATTTTTTTGGCTTGCAATTTTGGCAAACATCTGTTGCAAATCTCCCTCTTTTTTATTGGTGGCGACACAATCGAAATACAGTTCATTGGCGTGGCAGCGGGAAAACTTAATGGGGAGATAAAAAGATTAATCAAAGGTTGCATTGCAAACTCAAAATCAGAAGAAATGCCAAAATCAAACGTCATAATTTTTACATTTTTTTTTTAAATTTCATTAAATGAAAGCAAAAAGTGTCGGAAATAGCATCATATTTTAGAATAAGTTTCGATTTGATCGAATTAGTCACCTTTGACACGAATTATGACCTTCAAATGGCCCATGAAACCGTCACACGCTGCTCGAATGTTGCTCTACGCCGTATTTTGGCCCATTCCCGGCGAAGCGCTTGCTTGAGGTGATCGACACTTGAGTATTTTTAAGTGCCAACCTTGCGGTCCAAAATACTCCAGACACAATAGTCAGAAAGAAAATGACTGTTGCCTCATGCATTTTTAAATTTGAACGAAATTGATTTTTGTGGTTGTATTGTAGGGTTCACTAGGTGCGAAAGTGACTTTGCGTGATATATAAAATTAAAAGTTAATTTTAAGGACTTTTTCTATAGTTCATTTCATAAATATTACAACGTGCCAGATTGGGTGGGATGAGATATGTGATAATTTTTGCCCATTCCCGGCGAAGCGCTTGCTTGAGGTGATCGTCACTTTGGTATTTTTTTAAGTGCCAATCTTGCTTTTCAAAATACTTCGGACACAATTGTTAAACGGATTGGCATCCGGAGATTTTGGTGGCCATTGTGCACTGGAAATGAAGCGAGGAACCTCATTTTATAACCATTCTTGGGTGGCGCATGCTGAGTGCGATGGTGTGTCCTGAGTCCTTTTGGAATGTCCAAGGTCTACGGCAAAAATGTTTGCGTGCCCAAGGCTTTAATAAACCCCTCGAATATTTTCGCAATAATATTCGGCATTTATTCAGAGGCCACGGTCGATTAATACGAGCGGAAAGCGACCATCAGATAATTTTCGCGATAATATTCGGCATTTATTCTAATGCCATGGTCGATTAATACGAGCGGAGAGCGATCATCGGCTGTTATGGTGGCCCACACCATCACCATTGCCGACGCTTGAGTTCTGGTGGCCAAGCGAAGGTGCAAATTTTCAGCTGACCTCTTTGGCAAGAAAAACACGATAATTTTGTTTGTTTACAAACTGCTAGATTACGAATGTTTTCTCATCGGAGAAAATCAAATTCGGCAGTTCACAATCACCACTTTCGGCCAAGCGAAGCAACTCTTTAGCTCTTTTGAGTCTTTCTTGTAAGTTCTTGTACTTTTTGGAATTTCTATGGCTTTACCCCGAACTCATTTTTCAACATTTGCCGAATGGAATATTGCGATATGTTCAGCTAACGAGACATTTTTTTGGCCACTGCGACGCGGGTTTCGATCAAGTCACTTCTTTCATTTTTGAACCATTTCTGCTGGTGTTGCTGTTTTCTTCCGTCCATTTCCTTGACGTCGGACTACGGGCTACCAGTATTACCAGGCTACCAGTTTTCCAGCCAAATGTAATGAAATCACACTATCACGCTTGAATTCCATCACGAATAACTTTTTTTCTGGAAAATGCTGACCAAAATGCTTTCATACGCTTGTAAACAATATAATGAGCTGTCACTGAAATAATTTTAACAGCTAACGGAGGAGTGGCTTAGAAATGACAGCAGTCTGAAATTGGTTGCAGTTTTTTCATCTCACACTGTATACTATATTATATTATATTATATAATACGATTTCAGAAAAAAACACATTTTGACAACATTCACATTTTTTCATTTTCATTTCGGGTAGCGCCACTTTCGCACCTAGTGAGCCCTACAAAAATCATTTCAAAGAATATTATTGTAATTTACATTACTGCAGAAAATAAAGACAAATTGTAAACAAAACATGACATTAAGACTAACCCGGAACAGAGTCACACAAAATTTCTGACGCCGTTGAAATTTAATGTAACTCCGGAATTCCTTTACAATTTGTCATTTTAAAGCGAGCTAATGAATAAACCCTGAATTTAATACGAGAAAAATCCTGTCGCTCCCTCTCCCCCTCGCCTACGCCACTGAACAATTGCAATATATTATGGCAAAGTTATATAGCATTGTAGTATCTCAATTAAAGTAGAGTGCATGCTCACGTAGGTACTTGTTTTTTTTTGTGGATAATTTGCTTAAGAAGGTGTGACACAATGACCATTGGCTGGCCATTAAATACAAAACAGAGTGAAGAAAGAAGCAGGTTTAAGCATTTCATTCATGGCCTATTAAGGTGGCCGTTTTGTAGACTGCAAAATATGTGTTGACAATCGAAATGTTAACAGATGTTTATTTGGAGGGGGAGTTTTATCAAGAAACAAGCGACTAATAGGATTAGGTTGGTGTATTGAACATGGTAATAATTTTGAAGAATGAAAAAATGAAGCGAAGGAGATTTTTAATTGTTTGATACAAAAGTATAACAAAGGTCCTCCAGATTTTCAGACATAGTTTGTCTTTTTTTGTTGAAAATTTTAAGCTATTTTTTATCAAATTTTTTTAATAAAACACCATTTCTCCATTATTCTTTTCCATTTCTTCATCATTCCTTTAAAACTTTTTTTTCATCAAGAATTTAAAAAAAAAAAACGCCATTCCTTCATCATTCCTTTGATTAGAAGCCGAGCAGTAAAAACAAAAAGTAAACAAATTTCAAATACAAATTTGTATCAAGAAATTATTTTTCATTTGATATTTTAATAAAACATGAATCTAGCCCCATTAAATGAAGCAATTTACGCCCATATTACATTTTTTGCCACAATTCAATGATGAAGTTTCACCCTAGCTATCACATCATGAACTTTTGGAGCGTTTTCATAAATGGTAATAAAACATGTAAGCAGGCAACCCAAAAGAAAAGCGATTCAAAAGTGAGATTGGGTGATTGAGTCTTTCTGGCTTTCTTTTTTAATAGAAAAACGAAGCAAAACTAAAAAATCTTTTAGTTCTCTTTAAAGAGACGACATTTCCATGTTTTGCCACACTTCAAAGTTTAAGTTTTACTTTAATTATAAGAGATTAATATAGATATTGCAATTGTTTGTTAAAGACATATAGAGACAGTTTCCATTTGTATACCCTCCACAATAGCATAGAGCGTATATTGAGTTTGTCATTTCGTTTGTAACAACTCGAAAAATACATTTTAGACCCTATAAAGTATATATATTCTTGATCAGCTTAAAATTCTATGCCGATTTAAAGCTTACCGTCCGTCTTTGGAAACCACTATAGCTTCCGAACGAATTGATGTAGGTTTATAAAATTTATCTCAAATGTGTGTTTGGTCTGCAGGACTTTTGGTATTGAAAATACTATATAGGACCACGTTTTGGTACAGCCCCCTATATTCGGTATTTTGATGATTTTAGCGACATTATTCACCAGAATTGTTTCAAATTTAGTATTTGAAGTTTCTAATAGGTACTACAGTGTATGACAGAAAATTGTGTATGCAGGTCCAGATCTTCGTATAGCTCCCATATATCGGTACCTCCATCTATTCGGTATTTTCATGATTTTAGCGACATTATTCACCGGATTTTTTTAAATTTTTGTATTTGAAGTTCCTAATAGGTACTACAGTGTATAATAGAAAATTGTCTATGCAGGTCCAGGTCGGTCTTCGTATAGCCTAAATATCTGTTCCTGCCGATATTCGGTATTTTGATGATTTTATCTACTTTTTTCATGGGAATTGTTTCAATTTTCATATTTGAATGTGAGAGAAAAATTGTCTAAGCAGGTCTGCAAATTGCCCCTAAATATCGGTATCACCCTATATACGGTATTTTTAAGATGTTCACAGAATTTATAACGAATTCTATGTTTTATTTTTTTTTTAGAAATTTCTAAATTTTTTCCAAGTGGTATAGGGTCGGCCCGGCCGAACTGTTTTTTTATTTGATTTTTTATGCATAAAAAATATAATTTCTCCTTAAATTAAATACTTCCCTCTAACGACCTTGTGTACCCTATATTGTTCCATGAGTATGCTTGTGACAGTTTTTATATGAGACTTGTGCAAGCCTACACTGTATATATGTGTCTGCTGTTTTAAAGGGCAAGCATCTCTTAAGTGGTTTGTTTTTGTTGCTGGCAGAACATTTTCATTTCATTTATGTTTTTCCCTCTGCACTTCTGCCGCAGACTGTCTGTGAGTGTGTGTGTGTGACTGACAGTTTCAAGTGTTCGTTTCGTTTCTTTTATTTATTTTATTTGGTGTTTTATTTACTTTTACTGCATACAAAGCTCTCTCACCCCCAGAACCACCTAGAGCAGAGAAAACAGAGTGTCACATTTATTGTGGAAGCCATGCCTTCCATTTGCTTTGGTTAAGTTATCTTCATCACCATTCCAGAAAGAACGACCGATTAGCATCCTTTTTTTGTCCTCTGTTGCTTTTGTTTGTTATTTACACATCATCAATAATTTCAATACAACTTTTATTTTATTAAGTCCTCAAAAGGGATATTTCATTGCTGTCTTGGCATCTTTATGTTTATTTAATGAAGATGGTTAAAGAAGAAAAAAAAAACAGTAGATTTGGAGGTAGAGGAAAGACGTTGTAATAATTAAATTTAATTTTAAATGTTCTCTTAAAAGGGAATCTTACGAAGAAGGGGTTTTGGTGGGTAAATATTTAAATATTTTGTCTGCCATGAGCCTTCTAAGAAGTTAAGATCAAGGAAAAATAAGGAATTTGCCTTTAAATTAATTGACAGTTTAGTAAATTGCATAAAAATGCCACACAGCAGTAATAAAGAATCACCGCCCGAATATCATTTCACAAGACAAGGGAACGCTTTTATTTATGACTATAACATATGTATGAAAGGCAAAATTGTATATTTTCGATGGAGAGAGAGAGAGGAGGAGATAAATACACTTCCTCTTCTCTGTATATTCTCATTAATAAACATAAACATTGCAATTAGTAATGCTACAGATATTTCTCTTGAAATATTTTAGTGACAATAGAGTTTTTTTGCGATCTCTGTTGACGACAATAAACAGCTGGTAGTACAGCCATATAAAAATGCGTTCCCGGACAGCTATTAGTCCCTTAGCCATATGGCTATCATTTGATAAAGTTAAAAGATACCTCATCGAAATAACCGTTTTAGGATATTTGGAGTCGATCTAGTGTTTGTCCAACCGTCTGTCTGTCTGACTGGCTGGTGCGTACGATAACTCTCGAAGGGAGTATTCGATTTAATCCAAACTTGATATATCGAATATTATTATCAAACTTAGATCAGGTTCGGAGATGGACAATATAGTTCCACTCTATCTGGTACTTTCACCACAAAGTATCAACATTTTCAAAGAAAATAATTTACTGCACAGAAAGATAGATTATAGCCCAATTCCTTCGGAAACTACACCCCAGAGGGTCAACAATTTGAACAATTATAACAGTAGTCAAAATATATTTAAATAATCGAACATTGGCTACATCTGTCGGCAAAAGAGACTGACTTGTTAGAAACCCTAACGACAATGACATAAACTTTTCCGTTTATACGCAACGTGATTTAAATTTCATAAAAACAATTTTGTGCTCTTCAACCGTAAAATTTTACTCAAAATTTAACAGATCACCAAAACATATTTACCAAATCAATTCCTACTACTTGTCACATGGCTGAAACAAGCAAACCTAACCTCTGAAACCGCATTATTTGTTCATCTAGCCAAATTAACATTTTATAAATGTCAGATGTTTTGCCAACGTTTTTAGACAAGCAGAAGATGAGGGAGATTATTTCATGTCGGATCATAAATTATGTTTCACATTCACTTAAGTTCCAATGAAATTTCAATTTGTCGAATTTGAAATTGCCCCATTTCATCCCTTTTGTATTTCGCCAAACAACAAATGAACTTCCTTTCATTCATTCACTGCTACTGCTGGGCGCGCCACACAATAAAACTGAGTGTCGGTCTTTCTGTCTGTCCGTCTGGCGGCCTGAAACTCATTATGCCAAATATAATAACTACAAATCGCGTGTGTGTGTGTATTTAATCTCTTTGATAATTCCAACAATTGCAGGATGGACAGAGAATTATAGATGTTATTGTTACACGTTTGCCCCCACCTAATGGGAATTTAAGGGTGGCAAATATTTGCATTGTTTGTCCCTGGCGAATTTGGATGGGGAGGGAGGTTGCCCAGAGTAAGCCAAGTTTTTTGTTGTTTTAACATTAAGGTCTTTGTTTTATTACATTTCAAATATTCCGGCAGGTTTTCGGTGTTAAGTTATTTTGTTATTCTTGTGGATATTTTAATGAGAGGGAGAAGCATTTTTCTTGGAAGTAGGCAATTAAAATTATTTGCCAGACAATGTTTGTTCCATTAATGTGTCTCAAAATTGTTTTGAAATTACTTTTCCAGCGAGGAATCTAATCTTTCGGTGTTTAATTAGGTTATTTGAAAACACATTTTTATTATTTTGCACTTTTTAGTTGACATGAATCAACTCTGGGCCCCAGGAACTCATTTTTATATGGTTGTAGTACCAGCTGTTTGTTATCGTCAACAAAGTCTAATTGCATACTGTTTGCCGGATTTAAAAAGAAAAAAACAGGTAAAATAGTATCAGTCGCAGATTCCGAAGCAGTTGGCCAATATTGACCAACTCATTATGAGAGATATAAGTATTGGAAATTGTGACCCTTTGTGGGTGAGGTATCAGAAGGGGTTGGCAGATATATATCTTCACAACAGATCTTGTGTGAACAGACATACTCCATTTTGATACCAGACCTTGGGCTAATAAAATTTTTGGTATGTGTGGAATTTGAAGATATTCGGACTCTTACATCAGATTTTATAAGAGTTATAATTATTCAAAATTTTGACCCTTTGTGGGGCAGGTACCTGATGGAGTGGACCGATATTGTCCATTTTCGCACCTAACCTAGCGCTGATGGAAATATTAGGATTTGCAAATCTGGAGCAAAATTGTATTATTATTTTTTTGTTTTTTTGCAATAAATTATTTTCTTTGAAAATGTCTACCTTTTGTGGGGGAGATACCAGAAGGAGTGCACCATCTCGAACTCGATCTAAGTTTGAGAATAATATTACGATGTACTAAGTTTGGATCAAATCGAATATTCCCTTCGAGAGTTATCGGGTAAAAAAGGGTACCCTTAACTAGAACGTGTGTCATAAATACACAATATAATCAAAATCAGCTTGATATTTAGTAAATATCAATTAATCTGGATTTCTGCTACAACAACGGCATAAAATATTCGATTTGCTAAAAAAACAAGCAAATCAAAAATTGTGTTTAAATTGTTTCACTGCTTTTTTCTCTTCTAATTTTATTGCGTTTCTTTATGAAAGAAGAAAGAGTAAGTCACTCTCCTTTTGCCACTCTTTTATGCATTAATTCCTTTAATACGCTCTTGCCTCCCACCTTAAATCCATCAACAAAAGAGTGCACCTTTAACTAAAACGTGTGTCATAAATACCAAATATGACCCAAATCACTTTGACATTTTGCAAATGTTAATTAATTTGGATTTCTGCTTCAACACCGGCCATCAAATACTCGTTTTGAAAAAATTGCATTCAAATTGTTTCTATTCGTTTTTCTCTCCTAAGTTTCATTAGGTTCACCAGTGAGAGAAGGTGAAAGTGAAACGTTTGTCAAAAATACAAAATATGTCCCAAATCAGGTTGACATTTTGTAAATATTATTTAATTTCTGTTGCAATACCTGTCATCAAATACTTGTTTTGCAACAAAAAAAAAAAAAAAAAAAAAAAAAAAAAAAAAAAAAAAAAAACAAGCAAAGCATAAATTGCATTCAAATTGTTTTTCTTCTTAGTTTCATTGGGTTTACCGGTGTGAGGTGAAAAAAGAAAGAGAGAGTGAGTCACCCTCCTCTCACCACCCTTTGTTGCATATAATCCCTCTCTTTTTTCCCACTCTAGATCTATTAATAAAAGAGTGCACCTTTTACTAAAACGAGTGTCATAAATACCAAATATGAACCAAATCACGTTGACATTTTCCAAATGTTAATTAATTTGGATTTCTGCTACAACACCTGCCATCAAAAATTCGTCTTGCAAAAAAGCAAGCAAAACAACAATTGCATTCAAATTGTTTCTTTCCTTTTTTCTCTTCTAAGTTTCATTGGGTTCATGAATGAGAGAAGGATGAAATATGAAAGAGTGAGTGAATTCCTTCTCTTTTCACATCTCTTTTGTGCATAAATTCCACCTATACGCTCTTGCCTCCCACTCTAGATCTATTAATAAAGAGTGCACCTTAAACTACAACGTGTGCCATAAATACCAAATATGACCCAAATCACCTTGACATTTTGTAAATATTAATTAATTTGGATTTCTGCTACAACACCAGTCATCAAGTATTCGTTTTGCCAATAAAAATAACAAGAAAAAATTGCATTCAAATTCGTTCTCTTCTATTTTGAGTTTCGAAAAGCCTTAGCCCGATTTTATTACATTTTTCAAGTGTTTACTATTTGCATTTCGCTGTGTAATTTTTGCAGGCCGTCAAGGTGAAGTGGTGCCCACTTGAACCAATCAATTTCCATGGCATGTTAAAGACGGACGAAAAAAAAAACGAAAAACAGCAACAACGACGGCGAACTAACAAATATTTGTTTTACTTTGACATGTTTGCTTTAATTCATCATCATCATCATTGTCGTGGTCCGTCATCATCGTCATTATTACTTTTAAGGACGTTGTTGTTATTATTATTATTTTTTTTTTGTTAAATGTATAACTAACAAATTGCTGTGAACCATGATTACAAACTGCTGATGAATGAATGGTCGGCATACGACGTTAAGTGAGAACGTATAGCATACATTGTCGTAAGGCAAACAATTATAATTATGCCAGGCAAAGAGAAGTAGGTATATGCCTCTTGGCTCGGCTCACCTCGACTTGCAATTAAATTTTTTATGCATATCATTTAGCCATATTTAGTAGAAAAATCCACATTGCAGACACATTTAACATGCAACGGCAAACAACAACAGCAACACCAACAACATCAGCAACGACAGCGACACGAGCACATTGTTAACTATGTAGTTTACGTTATGCTAATGTAATGTTTACAGTTGTAGTTAAATGTTCTTTCGAAAGAGAGTGAAAAAACACACACACATTTACCCATACCAAATGCCTCCTTGTTTAACATATTAAGAAGGCACAGAAAACACACAAAATTATTCAAGAACTGGTCGGTGTGGTGACGACGACAGGAGTGTTGTATCCCCACACAAATAAAACATCGTTTTGCTGCTACCAAAAACACATAAAACAAAATGGCTATTAGTTAGTTTTGCAAAAGAGGTGAAGAAATGAAAGTGGAAGGCACAGAAAAAAAATGGTTATTCGGTTTTTTTTCAATTTAATTTCATATAATTCAAATTCTAGCCTCAGGCCGTCAATACCGAGACGTGGGTAACACGAAATGTGTATTAATAGGGGGTTTAAATGCGATTTAGGGATACAAGTGTTAAAAAAACACACCTTGTATCTAAAGGCGTTCCAAATATCAACAAGGCGTTCCAAATACGAAAATATGTTTGTTGTATTATATTAAGTCACTGGGTTACAAGAACTATGCTTTGTTGCAGAACCTGCTAGAATCTACTAGTTTTGCAATTTTTTTTCGATAGGGAAAATCGGTAATCGTAGCAAAAACTTTTAGATTTTTGCAGATCTGAAAAATACCACTAGTGATTTACAGTACGTTTACACATAAATGGATTAACTCACTGGATTTGGATTAAAATTGTCATATCCATTACTTATAATTCAAATAATACTTTTTAAAGCAGATTAACCCTACAAAAAGTTCTAAAGTAAACATGGTATTAGCCTTGCGTGTTTAGATACAGGGTAAGATGAAAAAACTGCAACCAACTTCAGGCTAAATTAAAAAAATTCAGATCAAATTTTTTATTACAACATAATCTCAAAGAAAGCGTTCCTAATTGAAAAAAAAAAAACGTTCCAAATAGTATTTTGCAGCATATTCTCGCAAAAAGCGTTCCAAATTCAATTTAAGCAGCGGTATTCTCATAGAAAAGCGTTCCCTATTGTTTCTAACAACATAATCTAACAGAAATGCGATCCATATTTTATTTAAATGGCAGAATTTCTCATATAAAAGCGTTTGTGTTGTTTATAACAACAAAATATAACATAAAAGCGTAAAAACGGCAAATGTCCCATAGAAAAGCGTTCCATATTTGTTTAACCAATATAATCTCCCAAGAAAAGGTTGGAAAACAAAAGCGTTCCATATTGTTTTAAACAATAAAATCTTAAAGAAAAACCTTCCATATTGTTTTTAAGAACATACTCTTACAGAAAGGCATTGCAAATTCAATTAAACGGGAGAATATTACATTGAAAAACGTTCCATATTATTTCAAATGACGGAATATCACAGAAAAGCGTTCCAAATTCCATTTTAAATGGCAAAGTGTCCCATAGGAAAGCGGCCCATATTGGTTTGACCAAAATAATCTCACAGAAAATAGTAAGAAAAGAAAAGCGTTCCATATTGTTTTAAACAATAAAATATTAAAGAAAAACGTTCCAAATTTAGTTATAATACAAGAGTTCCCATAAAAATGCGTTCCATATCGTTTTTAAGAACATAATCCTACAGAAATGCGTCCCAATTTCAATTATAGTTGCAGCATTTTCCGCATAAAAGTATTCCATATTGTTTTTAAGAACCTGATTTCGCGGAAAGCTTTCAAAATTCAATTTACATGGCATAAGTTAAATTCAAAAGTTCCTTATTATTTTTAACAATAAATTTGAATATATTTTATTTTTAATGTCATTGCCAATTAAAAACGTTCCATATTGTTTTTAATAACACATTCTTTCAGAAAAGTGTTCCAAATGCACGTTAAATGGCAGAAAAACAGAAAAGCGTTCCATATTGTTATTAACAACATAATCCCACAAAAAAAAGAACAAAAAAAAAACATTTCAAAGGCAAAAGTTTGGTGTCAATAGTAAATATGTATATAATATAATATTTCTGCCAACGTCGAACTATAGCCATGTAAACGTGCTATATATAATATGCGGAACATTCACATTAAAAAAATCCCAACCCTTTTGTAAGAACGCTATATTTGCTACGCTGTCTGATTTGTGTGAAGTCTGAGTCAAAAGCGCTCCTAACAGTGGTGCACCGTAAATATTGCTGTGCGACAAAAAAACGTGACATTGTACTGATTTTAAAACTGCAATGCAATTTATAGAGTATTGGCATTCTTTGGCTATCATATAACATATATTTAAGGTATTTGGATAGCACAGATTATTTTTCCTCTCTTTTTAGAAACTGAATTAAAGTTCGGAAGACAGGGATATTAAAATTGGGCGGAAATGTAGATAATATAACTATATAACTATAACTAATTGATAAGGCACCCTGAATGAATTTCTTATTACAATTTTTTAACAATAATCTGCATAATGCCTCCCGATTATCTGTATAAGAGTATATCCCCGACCCTGCCTCCTTTTAACAAGGAAAACTACATAAATTTTCTATCTAATTTAATATTTACTATTCAACATTCAATAATAACAACTTCCCCCTTTATTTTTCTCAACAAATAAAGAGTAATGGGAGAGCCATAAAAATGTCAAAACAATTCACCTGGGAGAGAGTGAAACTCCACAAAAAAGTAGATAAAAAACAACAACGAAACTTACCTGCAAATGCCAAATTTGCATTTCCTGTAAAATATTCTCCATATTGCTTTGACCCTTTGCCGTGGCTTTTGCGGTCGCCGCCACACTATCAAATGTCATGGTGGCGGCAACGCTGGAGGATATTGATGTGGATGTTGGTAGGCAGGAATTGTTGGTAGAATTATGATGATGATGATGAGCCGAGCTAGTGTTTGACGTTAACTTGCCGGCATAACAGGTGGTTGATGATGTGGTAAATGGCGTAACGTCGTCAGTCTTTGTTTCGTTTGAAGCCATTGTGCTCGGTTGTTGTTGCTGTTGCTGCTGATGATAGAGATCATATAAATCTTCACTTGATTTGCCACAACTGCGACATAATTCCTGAGAATTGAGAGTGGTCTTTTGGGCGTTGTTACTGATTTCCCGGTTATCGTTGTTTTTGCCGTGAATTATTTCCGAGGCTTCTGTTTCATTGGTGACGGCGTTAGATTCAGCAGCGGATGTTTTTGGCGTCCTTGTGGTTGTGGGTGCCACAGAGGCTGCCATATTCTTAGATTCTGTTTGGCTAGCTAACGCTTTTTGAGAGATTCTGTAAAAAAGAGAGGAGAGAGAAATATTTTATATTTAGAGAAGAGTTCTTACATTGAGTGAGTCAGAAACTAGTATAATATAGTTCTGGGCTTAGCAGGATATATTATTTGTTATTTTTTTTTTTGGTTCTCCAACCAAAAGTTACAGAAAGAAACCTTATATCCCTATCATATGCAATGCGACCCCCATATGAACATTGTATAAGATAAGAATACTGTCAAGTCATAATACAAAAAAGAAAGTGTGAACCCCCCTGGCATTTATGAAACACTCTCACACAGAGGCCGTTATGACAGAGATGGAAATGATCAATTGATAAACAAATGACTTTCTCTTGGCACATAAACTCTAATTCAGGAATGTTTGATGAGCACAAGCTATAAAGTATCAGTAGGTATTGCCGACAGATGTATATCCTTTATCCTTTATTTTATCCTTTATTTTATTTTTATTTATGCCCCGTTCGATTAATAAGTGGGGAGAGCGACCATCGGCTGTTATGGCGGCCCACACCATCACCATGGCAGGCGCTTGAGTTCTGGTGGCCAAGCAAAGGTGCACATTTTCAGCTGACCTGACCTCTTTGGCAAGTAAACACGATCATTTTGTTTGTTTACAAACTGCTGGACAACGAATGTTGTTTTCCCATCGGAGAGGGAGAGAAACCCAAATACGGCAGTTCAGCACTTTCGGCCAAGCGAAACAACTCTTTAGCTCTTTTCAGTCTATTTTCTGTTCTGTTGCGGTGTAAGTTCTTGCACTTTTTGGAATTTCAATGGCTTTACCCCGAGCTCATTTTTCAATATTTGCCCAATGGAATATTGCGATATGTTCAGGATACGAGCCATTTTTCGGCCACTCCCACGCGGGTTTCGATCAAGTCACTTCTTTACTTTTCGAACCATTTCTGCTGATGTTGCTGCTTTTCTTCTGTCCACTTCCTTGACGTAGGGGGGCTTCTCTACCCGTATCACGATCACGAGCGATGTTACGAGACACAAAAGATTTATTCACATTTAAATGCTGGAGTGCTCCACCGATAGCCACTTGTGATTTTCCAGCCAAATATAAAGAAATCACAATCACACTATCACGCTTGAATTCCATGACGAGTATAACTTTTTTCTTGAAAAATTCTCACTTAAATGCTTTTGCGCGATTGTAATGAGCTGTCACTGGAATAATTTTAACAGCTGTCGGATGAGTGACTTAGAAATGACAGTAGTCTGAAGTTGGTGGCAGTTTTTTTTTTTTTCATCTCACCCTGTACAAAACGGTCAGTTATATGAGATGGAAATCATGCAGTCCTCTTTTCTTACCATCTCGCATGGACGTTTTTTGCTCTCTCTCTCTCTCTATTTCTCTTGAATACCGTAATGATTAAATACATGCCATGTCCCGTGTGTCTTGTTAATTTCTTGACAATTTATTTTAAATTCTCTCAGTTTCAAAAAATAAAAAAAAAAAAAAAATAATAAAAATAAATTAAATAATCCTTGGAACACAATTTAAATATCCCCTTAACGACAAATCAATCAAACATGTCTACGAGCAATTTACACTGTTTTTATCAAGCATGCAACATGCATGAGAGTTTTCATCGAATAAAAAGGTCATCCATATGCGAGAGATAATGCTATGCAAATTTGGAATAAAATAAATTATTTTTTCGGATACTTATCGGCATTTATTTTAAATAGCCTTGGGGGAGATTTAGCATTCCTTCGATGAGATAATGATAACGAGGTAAAAGTTGGATAAAAGGGAAACAGGCAAAATTTTCTATAGATCTTCTAGTATGGGTTGGAGACTCTCCAGATGTAATTTAAGGCCGGAAATCAATTGATCAGAATCAACCTCCTAAAGATAGAGGCCATTTCTCTACCTTCAATGGACAAAAGGGTACAAAATCTTTTAATCCTTTATTTTTATCAAAAACCTCTTTTACAACCCTAAGGATGGGAATACTTAGGTTGACTTAGTTCGGAAATTACCCTAGGCTCCTTCGTTCATTTCCGAAGAAGCCAGCCAAATAAGCGCGTTATGTATCCCCACCTTAAAGGTGGAAGTACATAAAGAGTTTTTTTGACTGGCTTCTTGGTAAAAGAACAAAGCAGCCTAGGGGCGAAATCGAACTAAGTCAACCTAAGTATTCCCAACCTTGGGTTGTAAAGGATTAAACATAAAATTAGTACCCTTTTGTCCATTGAAGGCAGAGAAATGGCCCCTATCAACCTAAAACTCCTTTGTGCCTCAACGAAGAAGTCAGGCAGATGACTTAAGCCATCCAAAAAAAAAGTGTTTTATGTATTCTCACCTTAACTCATACCCTTTTCCACATCTCATTTCCTGTTTGAAGCGTGCTTCATCTTCGCTCGTGTTTCAAAAATAATTTAAAAAAAACGAACAAACCAAAACTAGTGCGGAACCTAAATTAAACACACAGTTTAACATAAATCTCATGTTGGTTTTACTAAATGGTTTTTAAAGCAAACGTTTTTTTCTCTTCTTTTCAAAGGCATGCCGCCGCTTTAACAGCCACCTTTGTTTTTTTTTGGCGAATCAGTTATCAAAAAGGAGACCAAGGGTATGGCAAATAATGAATAACAACGCAAAACTAGCAAATTATTATTTTGGTTTTTTCATTCGTTCGTTCATTCATTCATTTATTTTGTGGCGTGAAATAAGATTCATAAACAATTTGTTAATTTGAGTGTGCGCGTGGAATGCTTTAGTTTTGACAAGCGCATCAAATTTGTTAAATTTACTTTAAGATTTTTTTTGTTGAATTTCCAAAAAAAAAAAAAAAAAAAAACGCAAAATCAAATTCCCCGAAACCAAAAGAATTGCAACCAAATTTGAAACATGAAGCTCTCCTCAAAACAAAGAAGATATTGGTCAGCAAAAAATAAAACGGAATTGCGCCAACATTTTGCAGCAGCTCAGATTTCAACACGTTTTTTTGGTTTTCTTGGTTAAATAAAACCACCAGACAGTTTGTCTTCAATTTGAATTATAATTAATAAAATAATTTTCTTTATTTGAAGTTGTTAATGAATTTTTGCATTCCTTGGCATTTGAGAATTGTATTGTTTACAACAAAAAAAAAAATCTGATAGAAAATGAAGAGTTGCGATGATTTCCCAACATCGAAGGACCAAAATCATAAAAGAAATTAAACTTGGCATCACTTTTCTGCCTGGCAAATATCATAGAATAAGCAGAGCCACTGTGGAAAACTGACGCCGTTAGCCCTTTAATTAATATGACATCGACGGACAAAGAAGATTTGTGGTTTTTTTTTTCGTTTCAACGAAATCCACCCGAAACCAAAAGAATTGCAACCAAATTGGAAACATGAAGCTATCCTCAAAACAAAGAAAATATTGGTTAAATAAAACCACCAGACAGTTTGTCTTCAATTTGAATTACTAAATTAAATTTTTATTTAAAATTGTTGATGAAAATATTGTATTCCTTGGTATTTGACAATTGATTTTTTTTCCAAAAAGATCTTGAAATAAAAAAAAAATCTGAGTGAAAATGAAGAGTTGCCATGATTTCCCCAACATCGAAGGACCAAAATCATAAAAGAACCTAACTTGGCATCACTTTTCTTCCTGGCAAATGTCATATATTAGCCGGAGCCGGATAAAGCCGTCACATCAGTGGGCCGTGACGCGTATCGTCATTCATTCGGATATGGCCCTATTAAATTGAGTTCCTATTTATTGTACCATGTTATCAATTATTATGATTCATTGGCTAATATCATGTTCTTACTGGGTTTTGTTGGTCGTCGATTTAAGGTATAGCCTTGTTTCAATATTTCATTTCATTTCATTTATTTGACGTAAAATGTATAAAAATGTGTGTCAACACGTCAATCAAGCATACTTTTCTCTGAGAGACATGGCCTTAACAAAGTCTTAGTAGATTTGATCTCATTTGAATTTTGGTCCTTCGACCAGTATTTTTGAGACGAAATGAAATTTCTTATGTTGTTTCTTATTCATTTTTTGAAATTAAATTAAATTTCTTATGTCGCAGTTAGTCTGTCATTATTTTGGAAACATTTCTTTACGGAAACTTTTACAAAAAAAAAAAGAAAAAAAAACACATGCCGAATTATTTTAAATATTTAAGATCGCTTTTTGGAAGTTAAACAAATACAAATAGATTTATGGAATCAAGGAAATGCTCATCTAGGCTAATTGACTAATTGAATAACGCAAAGACGTATTGCGCTGTAATGTCAAGGGAAATTTTTCAAGAAAGAGATTATGTACATTTATTTACATATTTAAATTTGAAATAAGTTGAACTTCTCTCATATAAAACCACTTAATTATAATTTGTGTGAGACATACATTTTATTCCCCCCAAATCATATGTTTGACAACTCAACTTGATGTGTAAGCAGAGAGCTTTACTCAATTTACTTCAGTTATTGATTTATGGTAACGTAACGTAACGCAACGCAGACGTAATGTTGAAATGTGTTTAAAAACGTTCTTTTACCTCACACGTATACAAAAAAGAGAAGAGAATAAGGTCCCTATTAGTCTTAGAAATTGTATGAAATGCATAAACAATTGTATTATTTGGTGCTTCGAGAACAAAAGTTGAATTTGTTTAAAAAATCCACTAATTTTTTGAAAACAATATCAAGAAATTTATGGCCCTTCGTTGACAAAATATAATTTTTTTTACAAAAAGTCGTCATCATAGGTAGCAAAATTGTATTATGATAATTCAATTTGATCCTATTTGTCCAAAAAGTCCCCAAAATGGCACCAATTAGCCATGTTGAGATATTTGGTCCTTCGACTTTTCGCTACAGAGTTTTATTGACTTCACACTCTACCTTTCCCTTTTTTATTCCCATTTTTCTTCCGAAATATTTCCTAATTAGAAGTGCGAATTGTATGTAAAACATTTGACAGTCTATTTATTATGACATGTGACACTTCAACAGGCCATTAAAAGTGTGAGAATGTGTTAATTGCCTTTGGCAGTTTTCACACTTCAAGCTATTGTGGATTTATTATTGTTGTTGTTGGTTTTTTTTTTTTTCAAATCAGGTGCATAATTATCCAGTTGTCACCATTTTGAAGTTTGTTTAAGCATTGCAAAGTGTCATTTTTTAGAGTTAAATATTTACTGGGTGTCATTAAAAGCTCGTTTAAAAATTACTTAAGGTGTTAATAATGAATGATAATAAGAGTTAAAAAACAAATATGTTTGTTTTTCAAAATTGCCGAGACAAAAAAATCAATAATGACTGTCAAGCAAGTGGTCATTTCGGTTGGAAATGTAAATGTCAAGAGGCATCGTTTTTTTTTTCTTAAACCCAAAAATCTCCATAAATTCCCCAATTTGCCATACGTTCAAATTTAAGTTTCACCCCACAACCTAAGCTTGCTTTGAGTCATCATCTTTGATTTCTTTTTTTAAAATATATACATTCAGTACCGTTATCAGCTAAAATGATGACGTTGCGACATCAAATGGACCAATAGTTCAATAAAACACAAATGCTAGTGACGATCACTTCGATTCTGTCTCTTTGGGTACATGTGACAGCGTCTTAGATGAGATGAGATAAGAAGAAAAACATGTGCTCGTCGAGGTTATTGTGAGTCTAATTTGTATGAAAAAGAGGTAACGTGTGTGTGTGGTAGCAACAATCGTCTCATTCTGTTATTAGAGAATACTCTTATCATTTTTATGTGAAAAATATAAACAAAGTCTGAAAAAACGGCAGGAGTTTATGAATTGAAATTCGAAAATAGCCAATTCATGGTATTTTTCCATTCATTTAATAAAATGAAAAGTAGAGCCGAAATAAATCCAAAAACCAACTTTAAATGAAATTAAATAATTCTGTTAGTATTTGTTAATAATTGCTCTGTTCAAGAAATTAACAAGACACACGGAACGTGGCATGATTTTAATCATTACGCATGACAGAAGAATACAGGTAGATGCATCAACGCTTGGAAGCATTTATATGTCAAAAAAATTTAAATATTTTTTCAAATATAAGTCGATTTTTATATATTTTCTTATACGACATCATTCGGAGGTTATTATAATGCGTGTTTTTCAAAAATTTTGCGGGATTATATAATTTTTCATTCAACATTTTCAATTCCAAAATTGGTTTGACAGTTCATTGTCCCAGCAGCTGTGTCGACGCGTCTACCTATATTCTTCTACCATGTCATTACGGTATTCAACAGAGAGAGAGAGAGAGGGAGAAAGAGCGTGCGAGATGGTCAGAGTTACATTTTTGCAGTTCTGAAACAGACCAAATCTTTGTATAGTTTACCCTCCAAAGAAACGCTTATAGCTCTAATGTATTTTTAACAAGTAAAAAAGATGAAAGTTCGGCCGGGCCGAACTTTTAATACCCTCCATCATTTGGTACAAATTTGGCAATTTCCAAAAAAAAAAATAAATAAAATAAAATCCGTTAAAAATTCTGTTAAAACTTTAAAAATGCCGAATGCATATACGATGACGTGGAACTGCATAGGCAACTTTTGTCATAAGTTATTACAATATTTAAATGCGAAACTTGAAGAAAAATCTATTTATAATGTAGCTAAAATCATCAAAATACTGAATATAGGGGGTAGCGTTATATGGAGGCTATACGAAAACGTGGACCTGCACAGACAATTTTCGGGCATGGGATGAATTATCCATTACGAACTTCACATGCGAAATTTGGAACAATTCCGTTAAATAATGTCGCTAAAATCATCAAAATACCGAATATCGGGGGGTACCGTTATATGGGGGCTATACGAAGACGTGGACCTGCACAGATAATTTTCTGTCTTAGGCTGTAGTATCCTTTACGAACTTCAAATGCCAAATTTGAAATAATTCCGGTGAATAATGTCGCTAAAATCATCAAAATACCGAATATCGAGAGGTAACGGGGCTATATGAAGACGTGGTCCTGCACAGATAATTTTCTGTCTTAGTCTGTAGTATCTATTACGAACTTCAAATGCCAAATTTGAAACAATTCCGGTGAATAATGTCGCTAAAATCATCAAAATACCGAATATCGGGAGGTACCGTTATATGGGGGCTACATGATAACTTGGACCTACATAGCCCATTTACGAACTTAACCTACCTACGGGCAAAATATACATGTGTGCAAAATTTTAGCCTTCTATCTCAATTTGTTCGAAAGATAGTGTGATTACAACAGACAGATGGACATGGCTAAAACGTCTTAGAATTTTACGCTGATCAAGAATATATATACTTTGTTGGGTCTGACATGAGTATTTCGAGGAGTTACAAACGGAATGACAAAATTAATATACCCTCCATAGTATGGTGGAGGGTATAATAAATAATTTTTTCAATGGTCGAAGGACCAATTGGAACGATTAAAATCTATTTAAACAGAAATTATTTCCCCTCCGTAAGAACCCATATATTTTCGCCTAAACATGTTTGTAATAACACACATAACAGTCTCTCCCATTTGCTCCCACTCTCTCTCTCTCTCATTGCAATGTTGCCATGTTATCAATCATGTTTACATGGCAATAAATAAAAATGTAATTACACACAATGTTTACATGGCTAAATGTCACCTCAAACTTTGTTCAATTAAGAAAGTTTAGAGCCAGCAAATCTTTTAAACTCCCATAAATCATTAAAGCAGCAGAAATTCCCCCTTTTACATCGCCGAGTATGGATAGACAAAAACAAATGAATTCACAAAATATTTTCCGGCCAGCGGCAAACATTGAAATCATAATCTCCCCTCCCCCACACACACACAGCAATTTAAATAAAATTTGCCATTTCAGCAGAGAAATGAGAATTCACAGGAGTAGAATTGCAAGGCAGGAAATAGAGAAAACAAGGGTGTATAACTACTAGGGGAGTTTATTGCACAAATATGTTAACCATGTAATTCAATGTTGGAGCGGATGAAGAGTGGGAAATAAATTAATTGAATTAAAAATGACCATTATTTAGCCCCCAATTACTCTATTGTTCTAAAAATGTTTTGGGGAAGTATATAGATGAAGGTGGCCAGTATCATGGCAAGTGTATTACTTGACCATATGACCCCCTACTTCCTTTAAAAGTAGTAATTTTCTCATTATTTAAAAATAAAACGGAACTTTTTAATGGCAAAACGCCGAGTTTTATGCGATTGGATTATTTTAAATATAATATTTTTATGACGGTTTAAAACGCCTGACGCTTTCATTGTAGTTTATTATAAAATGAATGCACCGCTTATTCCATGGTAGAAGAATACAGGTAATCGCATCGACACAGCTGTTGGGACAATGAATTGTCAAACCGATTTTGGAATTGAAAATGGTGAATGAAAAATTATTAAAATTTGTAAAAATTGTTGAAAAATGCATTTTATAATAAACTCTGATATGCGTCGTATAAAAAACCATTTAAAAATCCACCTATTTTTCATAAAACATTTTAAAAAAATTGACATATCAATGTTCTCAAGCGTTGAAGAACCATATTCTTCTAGCATGGCTTATTCGACATAAGTTCAACGAAATTATTCTGTAAAAGAGACCATGGGAACTAATTGCAGTACGTCCACTCATTTAGGTTCACCTCCTTGTTTTTTTTTTGTTTGCTTATCTCAAATGAACTAATGGAAACAACAAATCAAAATACAGTTGAAGTAATTTGAACAAAATGGAACAACGGAACTAGTTCAGGAAATTTGTTCGTGATAAAAAATGAAAAAAAAAAAAAAAAACGAAAAAGATCGTTCCGTTTAGTGAACGAGGTTGTCCAACTCCAAATTAGAAGCAATCATCCAATCAAACGGAACTATGGGAAAAAATGAATGATTAAAGTAATGTATTAAACAATGAACAACATGGAACAATGGAACTAGTTCCGCGAACTTGTTGGTGAAGTGTCTCGTACCATCGGTAGCGTAGCCTGACGTCAAGGAAGTGGACAGAAGAAAACAGCAACATCATCAGAAATGGTACGAAAATGGTAGAGAAGCGACTTGATCGAAACCCGCGTCGTAGTGGCCGAAAAACGGCTCGTGAGCTGAACATATCGCAATATTCGGCATTCGGCAAATATTGAAAAATGAGTTCGGGATAAAGCCATTGAAATTCCAAAAAGTGCAAGAACTTACACCGCAACAGAAAAAAATAGACTCAAAAGAGCTAAAGAGTTGTTTCACTCGGCTGAAAGTGGTGAACTGCTGAAGGTTCCTCGCTTTATTTCCAGCGCACAATGGCCACCAAAATCTCTGGATACCAGTCCGATGGACAATTGTTTCTGGAGTATTTTTGTTTCACCTCAACCAAGCGTTTCGACGGGAATGGGCCAAAATACCTCAGAGCAACATTCAGGCAGGGTGTGACGGTTTCATTGGCCGTTTGAAGGCCATAATTCGTGCCAAAAGGTGACCAATTCGAACAAATCGAAACTTATTCTAAAATTTGATACTAGTTCCCACATGTTTTGCTTTCACTCAATAAAATTAAAAAAATGTGTAAAAATTATGGCGTTTGACTTTGTTGCAGTTTTTTATCTCACCCTGTATATGGTACCTCACGTACATTTTAACATATTCTAAAAATTATTGCCAATAGAGTCCCTACCTGGCGCGCCGCCTTAGCTTTAAATTGGGACTAAGAAGGAAGAACTATTCGCCCAGCAAACTATTAAAACATTGGTTCCTTTCAGTGAATACTGGGATATCATTTCGCGAAGCAACAAATCGTTGGAAAGCCAGAACTTATTTACCAACAGTTTGATCTTTATTTCGACTCGCCCTCCCTCATTTCTCCCGAACAATATGACTAGGGAGAAAGAACCATTCGTCCAGCAAACTATTAAAGCATTGGTTCCTTTAAGTGAATACTTGGATGTCATTTCGCCAAGCAACAAATCTTTGGAAAGTAAGAACTTATTCTCCAAACGTTTGATCCTAATTTCGCCTAGCGCTTCCTCATTTCTCCGGAACGATAGGATTAGGGAGAAAGAATGTTGCCCTCAGCAAACTATTAAAACATTGGTTCATTTCAGTGAATACTTGGATATCATTTCGCCAATCAACAAATCATTGGAAAGCAAGAACTTATTTGCCAACCGTTTGATCCTTATTCGGACTTGCCCTCATTTCTCCCGAAGAATAGGGCTAAGAAGAAAGAACTTTACGCTAAGCGAACTATTACAACATTGGTTCCTTTCAGTGAATACTCGGATATCATTTCGCCAAGCAACAAATCTTTGTAAAGCCAGAACTTATTTACCAACCGCCTTCCTTATTTCTCCCGAACAATAGGACTAGGGAGAAAGAACATTGCGCTCAGTGAACTATTAAAGCGTTGGTTCCTTTCAGTGAATACATGGATATCATTTCGTATGGGCTTTCTTAGAAACAAATCATTGGAAAGTAAGAACTTATTTACCAAACGTTTCATCCACATTTCGCATCGTCCTCCCTTATTTCTTCCGAACAATACCAACAGCAATTGAGAATTACGTATTTTTGGCATTGTTTGCAACGAAATTTGTGCCATATGAACTAAATTCCAGTTAAGTAGGCAAAAGAAATTCCACTTCTTTTATTCCCTCTCACTCCCTCTCTGTCTGCCTAAAATCTCAAGTGTGTATTTCCGCAAAAAGAGAAAAAGAAATGCTGCAGCTACTTTCAAAATGTCTGCTGCCATCATCAAGGAGGCATCCGAGTAAATAAACTTAACGCTTACGAATGAATGAATGGTAGAAGAATGGCTCGTTCAAGTGCTTGTAAATACCACGCTTGAATTGTGTTGCTTGTCGTTGAATTTAAGGATGGGTAGGTAAGGGATGAGGACGCAATATGGGGAATACTACCAGGTTGAGCGACACCACTTAGGGGTGATGTAATGCGTTGATAATTTATTTTCCTATTTTTTTGGCTGGTGATTTTGTCAATGGATATACGGCTGAAGCATTTTTGGAAGGAGAATTTCGATTAAATATTTCTGAAAATAAAAGGTAGAAAAGTGTTTTGAATGACAAATTTTTTCAAGGCCACAAAAAACCAAGAAGATTTATAATATTTTTAAATATTTTAAAGAACTTATCAGAATTTTAGAATGCCTCTTCGTCCTTGAACCTTTGACAACATGCGATAATTTCCTAATTCTATGGCAATCAAATAATAATTTCCCAATAAAACTCTTAACAACTTTTGGTCTTATCATGATTTCCCGCAGAATACAAATGAAGGACTTTTCCATGACTCCCACTCTCTCTCTCTCCCACTCCTGACATTTACAATTGCGTTTCATGTGACACTTTGATGTTCCCTGAATTGCCATGGGGCCAAAAGCCAACAACGCCAGGCAAATAAACAGAATATTAACCAAGCCTTTGTGGCCCAACCTAGAAGAGAGAGGGGGGATATAAAGTAGCTATGTCCTTTTACATGTTAATTTTATTCTTCTTCCTCTTCTGTTTTTCAGCTCCCCTGGGAAAGTGCGGAAAAATTGTCACATGGTGACAAACTTACAACCATAACATTTCCATAGAGAAAGTGAGGCATTAAGTGGAGACAAAAGACATCAGCTATATGTGTGTGTGCTGGAAGATGATAATTTGAACCCTTTTGGCGGTCAGGAATCATAGCGGACGAAACGGAATGTAAGAAAACCAACCAAACCAAACAAATTAAAGTGAAATAAAAAGAAAAAATAAGAACTTGAGGGTGGATGGATGATGACGTTGATTCGAAAATTGGCAGGCAACCAACCTTAGTTCTCGAACTGCTGATGTTTATCATCAAAGTAAGCAACTGGCAAACAGCTGTGTCAGGGCTTTTTTTTTCTGCCGCAATGCTTAGAGGCATTGATGGTTCTTCGAAGAAGATTTCCATGTGACAATCCTGCAACCACACCACTGAAGAGGATTTGTCAACAAATAATTTGGCAAGACTTTAATTGTGGCTTAAATATGACATAAATATGGAGTGGGAGGAGAGAAAAGAGGAAAAGAGATACTACGACAGGGATGGGAATTGCTCAAGGTCTGGGATAAAAGCAGTAGTTATAATTCAATTGCAAATAAGGAATTCATGAAATCAGGTTGCTCGAAGGACCATTTTTCCGCATCATGAACATGAGCTGAAATATGTTTCCAAGCAAACGGTTTGAAGTTGAAATGAGGAGGAATTCGATTTAAGAAAAAAAAAAAACAGAACAGATCAAATTCAACTCCAACTCAATTAGCAATCCGCTGAGATGTGGTCCTTCGAGCTCGTCCAAAAAAAAAATCAAAGTCAGCTATTCTTTCTGCATTGGTCGAAGGACCAATTTTCAGAATCAAATATGGCTTTAATGGCTGGGGAATTCGATATTGAAAAATAGATAACATTTGGTAGTTATATTTCAGTTCCAACTCAGCAAAGCAAGCCCATTAGAAATGGTTCTTCCAGCTTGTCTAATAAAAGTGTAATTTAAAGTCAGCTATTCTTTGTGTATTGTTCGAAGGACCAAATCACAGAATCAAAAATAACTTCAATTATCTTTTCAAGCTACATTATCTCCCAAGTGATTCGAAAAACTAGATAAAATTTGGTCCTTCGAAGTGCCATAAATGATTGGCTTTCGAAGAGAAACTAAATAAATGTTTTAATCTCATAATTTGTTTGAAGTCATTATAGGTTGGACGATTGAACAAAAATGTAAGAAGTGAACCAAGATGAACTATAGATTTGGTCCTTCGACTTGGCAAGAAATCACATCAAATCCTGTTCGGGTTCTTGTTGGTAGAGAACTCAGGTCTTCCTACAAAAACAATATTCTTATTTAGACTTTTCAAAAACTTCAGCAAATATGTTTTGGTCCTTCAAAGAAGAATTATCGCTGCAGAGAAGACTCTTCAGATCTTCTTCATTCCATCATGAAAGCGAAACCTTTTGCCGATCATCAAACAGACTTAAAACTCTCAGCAGAACAGGTCGTTAAATCATTAAAACGTTGAATAGTCAGTTATACGTTGGGCGCCACTTGTACTCGGAATTCCGGAACAAGAAATCTAAAACATGAGCAAGTAGTAGTAACATTTGCGGAACTCTTTACCCTTCTAATGGCGAAAATGGTTGACGTCGAGTTTTAAAATAAAGGTCACATGTAAGAAGTGAAGTAAGCCTTACTAAAAAGGAGGAACAGGTTGAGCCTAAGTCTCAAATAGTCACCAGTAAATGCTATAGGTTGGTCTGTGGCAAGCTGCCCACATAGCCTCGAAAATCATCTGAACTTTCATACCATATCAGAGAAGATAAGTCAGTTAAACGTTGGGCGCCAGTCGTACTTGGAAATTGGGAATAAAATGTCTCAAGTCTTTAGAAAAGCATATAAAGGTTCTGAAATCATATTTAAGCAAAAATATCCAAATCGAAGGACCATTTTTTGTGGAGAACCTGTACATTTGAAGGAAGGAACATCTTCAAAGAGTTTTAGCCTCAAAGGGCCATTTTTGGAGACCACGGTATTTTGGGCAGTGGTTAACTTCTTAAATACAATAGGAAATGCTAAACCGAAGCTTTTCAAATGTTTGAATTAGGTCGAAGGACCAATAATTATCAGATGAACACTTTTAAATATACAATTAACCATTTTCAGAAGGAAGTATCGAGCTCGAAGGACCATTTATTAGACCATAATGAGGTGAAGTACATTGCGTAGAAAAAAATAACCATAGTGGCAAATAATCATGCTGAATTTGTGTTAGAAGGCCTTCATATATTTAAATTAGAAAATATAAAGGCTCCGAAAGTAAACTTCGGCAAATATAATCAAGTCGAAGGACCATTCTTTGTGAAGAAACTGAGTATTTGGAAGTCTAAAGTACAGTAGAAACCTCGTATCTTCTATTTCATTATTAAACTGACCTTTTTTTCAAATGACCATTATATAAAGCTTCTGAAAGCCAATATATTCAAATCGAAGGACCATTTTTCATTGTATTTTTAGAAGGTCTTAATATATTTGATTTAGAACATATAAAGGTTCTGAAAGCTCATCTAAGCATATATATTCAAGTCGAAGGACCATTTTTTGTGAAGAAACTGAGTATTTGGAATCTGGAGTGAAGTAGAAACTTCATCTATTCTATTTTGTTATCAAATGGGCCTTTTTTAAAATATTTTTGCCCTGAATGACCATATATAAAGCTTCTGAAAGTCAATATATTTAAGTCGAAGGACCATTTTCCATAGTTGAGTTCTTTTCCGGTTATTTTTGAACCTCCTTTTACAGAACTTAACAAAATGGAAACATTTTATCTCCCAGGCAAATGAAAGGAGTAAAAATATTGTTTTTTTTAACAGTGAAATAATGGATACCTTTTGTCTCCCAGGCAAATGAAAGGAGTGATAAAATTGTTTTTTTTTTTCATAGTGAAATACTTAAGCTATGCATGAATGGCTTTGATTTTTGGTCCTTCGATCACCAGACTATTTCTAGAATTTAATTTTCTTAATAATTTCTGGAGTTTTCCCATATATAATTTAAAAATTACTTGGAAAGAGATTAAGAATTTGGTTTCTTTAACATAATTCGCATAAAAACCTTGAAAATAATATAAATTTTTGCTTCGAAGGACCATTTTTTATTTGTCATTTCGATTAATTTTCAGATATTTTTATTTGGTTAGAATCTTTGTTAAACGCCATAGAAAAGGGCTAGAATGATTTTAAATTTTTGGTCCTTCGATTTCCAAATTTATTCCGTAACAAAGTGAAAGAAAAAATGATTAGAAATAAGCATGACTGGTTTTGAATTATGGTCCTTCGATTACCAAATTTCTTTCGTAATAAAGACTTAAGAAACTTGAAGGGTTTTTCAATTTTGGTCCTTCGAACCTTCTGTAGAGATAACGAGGAGCTTTGTATTTGGGCTCTAATATGTTATACCTCACTGTCAAATTTGAGATTCATGGCTAAAAACTGTCTGAAGATGCCTTTGCGAAATGTATTTGCCTCGAAACCATCTGAAGACGCCATTCCGGAAATCGTTTTCAAAATGCTTTTGCCTCGAAGGACCATTTTTGAAAATAAATAATGCATTTGATTGCCTGGCATTATAATGCGGCCACCCTTCCCCTTCGTGCCGAGTTCAATGTCATTATAATATTTTCTGCAAAAAATAAAAACCTTGATTCAAAGAAGGCAGGTGATGATTTGGCACTTTTCTAAGGTTATGTTCAAAACTTGCCTCAGACTAAAGGTGCAAATGAATGCAGTTTGTTTTTCAAGAGGTTTTTATTTTCTGTTGGAAATGAATTTTTAAAGTAAATATTTTGATGCTGTTAACATAACAATGAGGCAGCAGAAAAGGAAGAAGAAGGAAGACAGTCAAAAGTCTTGACTTTTGGAAAATGTTAAACTATTCCATGAATATTCAAGAGGCAGTGCTTCGTGAAAGCAGCGTGACTCAGGAAATGGGATGGACCTCCCTTTGCCAGTTTAAGATATTATTTGAATTGATTACTTCCTTTGAAACGAGATATGTTGAATATTTTATGCCTATTCGTAATTGTTTATTTATTAACCCTTTTCCATATTTGTTCCCAAAGAAGAAGAAAGAATGGAAAACGCGTATCAGACATTCATATGAAGGGAAATTGTCAAAAAGGATAAATTAAATGTTTGTCTAACGACGGGTAAACATTGTTTCCTTTTGAAAATAAAGCAGGCAAATGGCTTTATTTGTGGGTGTCTAACATTTATGGCAGATTTGGGGGGAGCACAAAATTTCGAGTAAGAATTGTTTAAGAATTAAACATTCATTCACATACATACAGGGTGATATAAAAAACTGCAACAAAGTCAAATGCCATAATTTTAATTTTTTTTTTAATTTTCTTCAATGAAAGCAAAAAATGTCGGACATATCATTAAATTTTAGAAAAAGTTTAGATTTGTTCGAATTGGTCACCTTTGGCACAAATTATGGCCTTCAAACGGCCAATGGAACCCGTCACACGCTGTCCGAATGTTGCTCTGCGCGGTATTTTGGCCCATTCCCGGCGAAGCGCTTGCTTAAGGTGATCGACACTTTGGTTGTAGTGGTTTTTAGTGCCAACCTTGCTTTCCAAAATACTCCAGACACGGATAGTCCAACGACGGATTGGTATCCGGAGATTTTGGTGGCCATTGTGCGCCGGAAATGAAGCGGGGAACCTCATTTTGTAACCATTCTTGGGTGGTTCGTGCTAAGTGCGATGGTGCAATGGAGTCCTGTTGGAATGTGCAAGTTCTGCGGCCAAAATGTTTGCGTGCCCAAGGCTTTAATACATCCTCCAGAATATTTTCGCGACAATATTCGGCAATTATTTTGATGCCACGGTCGATTAATACGAGCGGAGAGCAACCATCTGCTGTTATGGCGGCCCACACCATCACCATGGCCGGCACTTGAGTTCTGGTGGCCAACCGAAGCTGCACGATCATTTTGTTTGTTTACAAACTGCAGGACAACGAATGTTTTCTCATCGAAGACGGAGAAAACCAAATTCGACAGTTCACCATTTTCGTTCGGCCAAGCGAAGCAAGTCTTTAGCTCTTTTGAGTCTATTTTCTTGCTGTTGCGGTGTAAGTTCTTGCACTTTTTGGAATTTCAATGGCTTTACCTCGAGCTCATTTTTCAATATTTACCGAATGGAATATTGCAATAGGTTCAGCTCACGAGCCATTTTTCGGCCACTGTGACGCGGGTTTCGATCAAGTCGCATCTTTTGGTCTTTACGTCCATCCACTTCCTTGACGTTGGGTTACGCTACGAGCGAGAGACACAAAAGATCTATTCACATTTAAATGCTGGAGGCCTCTTAGGATAGCCACATGTGGTCTGCCAGCCAAATATAAAGCCATCACACTATCCCGCTTAAATTCCATTACGAATAACTTCTTTTCTGGAAAATTCTCACCAAATTGCTTTTGTACGCTTGTAAAGAATATAATGAGCTGTCACTGGAATAATTTTAACAGCTGTCGGACAAGTGGCTTAGAAATGACAGTAGTCTGAAGTTGGTTGCAGTTGTTTCATCTCACCCTGTATTTTGTTTAACTTCCTCCGAAAGGGTTTTTAATGTATCCTGGTCATGTTTACTTTAGCGTCGTATGTTAATAACAATTAATATGGGGTTGGGAGTAACATTTTTTGGGCGAACTAGAAAGAAGGAAGAAGTAGAGAAGAGAGAGAGAAACAAACACTTTCCATATCCTCCACAACATCACAAGGATTCCTTTTTTGGCGGCTGGCACTCTTTGTCACACAGGATTATGTTTTATCATTGTTGTTAGACATTTGTGTTTTTCTTTTGTTGCTTTTATGTGGGTGTTTTCTTTCTTTCCAGGAGCGTGAAGCTACACAAGAAGCTTTTGTCATATTTGTACTGCTTAGGAATACCAGAACTTGCTGTGTTTTCAATTGTTTGCGCATGGTGTTACAATATAACAATTTTGCTGCCCTGCTACGAATGTCTGTAGTACACATCATTAAAATTTTATGTCCTTTTAATATCCGCAGGATGTGAAGTCTGCTGCCGCCAAAAGAAACATAACTTCGCGGTGGTGGCATTGTTATTTGTGGTCGCGTACGGCAGGTGGAATGAGATGTAAGTGTAGAAAACTAAGTATTTTTGTTATAATTTCTTTTTGTTGTTTGTATTGTTTTCTGAACATTAGAAATGTTCATTTTGTTTAGTTTTCTATAGAGGAAGTTCGAAAATTGTTGAGGAATCTTTATTTCAAAAATAAAAAATAAATGAACAATCGAAGGACCAAATTTCAAACAAGAAATCATACCCACTTCTAAGGTACTCTAAGCATAAATTGTGTTCCCTTTATTTTCTAAGAAAAGCCTCGAAAATAATCGAAGGACCAAAATTCAAAACCAAAAACTTTAATTGACAATCGAAGGACCAAAGATCGAAACAATTCATGGACAGTGAAACAAAGAATAATCCAAAAATATGTTCTAAGGCATAAATTTGTCAATCGAAGGACCACAATTCAAAGATATTCTAAGAATTAGCCACAAATTTTGTTTCCTTGGACAATCGAAGGACCAAAAATCCAAACTATTCATTCAGGAATGAAACGACAATGTGATTACTGCTTTTTCTATTTTAGTTTTTTCTTTAAAGCTGGTTCGAAAATAATCAAGAAATCGTTTCTACGGAATAACTTGGCAATCGAAGGACCAAAATTCAAAACAAATCATGTCCACTTCTAAGGTATTCTAAGCATAAACCACTATTTTTGTTTAGTTTTCTCAAAAGAAGTTATAGTTAGTTTATAACCCTTCGAGTTTGTGAATCATAAAAACAATTCTTTATTATGGAAACCATTAAGCGATCGAAGGACCGAAATTCAAATCTGGTCATGCTCATTTCTAATATTTTATAATAAATTTGATAATCGAAGGACCACAAATCCAAAGCAACTTATGCCCCTTTCTAAGGCAATTAACAAACATTCTAACCGAATAAAATTACTGTCTCCAAAATCTAACCGCAATGGTAAATGAAATGGTCCTTCGAAGCAAAAATTTATAAAATTTTCAAGTTTTGATGCGAATTATTCTAAAGAAACAAAACCTTCATTCCCATTCCGCCTTATTGTTTGATAATATCTGGGAAAACATCAAAATTTATGGAGAACAGTGAATTCTCAAATTACTCTGATGATCGAAGGACCAAAAATCAAAATGGAAAGGCAGTATTGGTACTAATTCCATTTGCCTAAGAGTCAACAAATTTTAATGTAGTTTAGTTTTCTATAAAGGAGTTTCGAAAATAACCAAGAAATCCAAACTACGGAAAAAGATAGGCAATCGAAGGACCAAAAATCAAAACTATTCATGCCCATTTTAAGGTATTTTACTGTGAAAGTTTAAAAGCATAACTGGTACTACTTCCATTTGTCGGGGATACAAGAAATTTCCATTTTCTTTGGTTTTTTTTTTTTAAAAATAACGAAAAAAACTAAGGATCGGAAAAAGATTGGCAATCGAAGGACCAAAATTTAAAACCATTTATGCCCAATGCGAAATTGTCTAACAAATGCATTGAGAAAATAAAATGATTATCCCTCTTACTTTCCCATCCAGCTAATTTTGTAAAAAATTATGGAGTAGCTTCAGATATTATGAAGAAAATCGAATTTTAGAAATAAACAAATGATCGAAGGACCAAAAATCAAAAACAATCATGCACACTTTACTGTACACACGAAAAACCAAAGTTCCTCGTGTCCAGGAGAAAATTACAATTAACTTTCTGTAAATTTCTATATGTTTAGTCTCTTTTTAAGGAGCTAACCAAGAAATCTAAGCTACGGAAAAATATTGGCAATCGAAGGACCAAAATTTAAATCCATGGCTATTTTTAAAGTGCTTAATAGAGACATTGAAAAATATAAAATTATTATCCCTTGTACTGTCCCTTCCAACATATTTTCTAATAAATTTTGGAGGAGCTTTAGAAATTATAAAGAAAATTTAATTCTAAAAATAAAACTATGATCGAAGGACCAAAAATCGAAACCATTTATGCACACTTTACTGTAAACACAAAAAATCAAAGTTCCTCGTGTCCAGGAGAAAATTACAATTAATTTTCTGTAAATTTTCATTTGTTTTTTCTGTAAATTTTCATTCTTTTTAAGGAGCTGACCAAGAAATCTAAGCTACGGAAAAATATTGGCAATCGAAGGAACAAAATTCAAATCTATGGCTATTTTGAAAGTGCTTAACAGAGACATTGAAAAATATAAAATTATTATCCCTTGTACTGCCCCTTCCAACATATTTCGTAATAAATTATGGAGGACTTTAGAAATTATAAAGAAAATTTAATTCTCAAAATAAACATATGATCGAAGGACCAAAAATCGAAACCATTCATGCGCAGATTAAACATTTTACTGTCAAAATTTAATATCAATGTTATTACTTCTTCTATTTGTCGGGGAGACAAAAGATCTCCATTTTGTTCGGTTTTTTATAAAGTAGTTTGGAAATAACCAAGAAATCTTTCCTGCGAAATATATTTTGCTCGAAGGACCAAAATTCAAAACAATTCTTATCCAATTGTTTAACAAAGGCAATGGAAAAAATTATAATACCCCGTAATTTCTTTTACATCTAAATTTTGTAATATCTGGATGAGATTCAGAAATCATAAAGAGAATTGTATTCTAATAATACTCTGGTGATCGAAGGACCAAAAATCAAAACCAATCACGCTCAGTTTAAATTATTTCACTGTGAAAGTGGAAAGGTAATATGGCTATTAATTCCTGGACACTTTAGTTCACGTATCGATCTTTCTCGTTCCTTTTTCTCAAAAGGAACTAGTTCCTAAGTATAGTTCCTTTGCCGATGGTTCAAATTTGAACACACTTCTGTTCTGCTTGACTTTTTTATTCTGAGTGAGTGATTTACAAGCTTTTTGACTAAAAAATAAAATTCTATTATAAATTTTTATGAAACAATTAATATCTCATCCAACCATTCATACCAGCCTTCAAGTAAAAGATTAATGATTATGCTACCTTTGCACAGTTAGGATTCTGCAACATAATTTACTTTGCGCAACTCCCAAATTCAACCTCGTATCTGGCATTTTTCGTTTCGCATTAAACCACCACAAAGCCACATTACAAGTGATTTTACCCAACCGCAATTGTAACAAGAAGAAAGAATGAAAGAAAAAAAAACATCATGTTATATTACAATAAAAATGTCATTCATATTTGAAACGATGGGGGGTTTCCTGTACAAGAACTAAAAGAAAGGCGGCAGGGAGAAGAACTGGCAATGTATCTACCTTTTGGGTGTTATGCACAATAACACGAATATAATAAGAACACAATAAAAATAATAATAAACATGACTGATGCGGTGACATGGCCCCGGCAAAATAATAAAAATCTCTTCCCTAAGACAATTCTCTTTTCTTTCTTCTACGAAGAGTGAGGAAAACTGCACGTCATAAGTTTATAATAAATATTATTTTGGGTACAACCTAAAAACAAAAAAAAAAAAATACTTTTATATATTTTTAGAAATATTTATAGTTTTGTGAATCACCAAAGTGTATGAGAATTACATACATTGTTTATACACATTTGCAATTGTTCAGTCATCATTTAATGCCTCAATGTGTGACGTGGGAAAGAATTTCGCTACTTTGCCAAAAATGTGTATTCAATATACATATTTGGGCAATTTCGGAATAATAATGAGCATTATTATTCAATTTGCATTCTTTCGTGTTCTTCATATTTTTAGAAAAATTCGTAGATAATAAAAAACTCTGCTCAAAGGACCAAAAATAGTAAAAGTGATTTTAAGGCAGGTGAAGACTAATATAATACTATACATGTAAGTCAACATGATCTCCTTCATTAAAGAAACAGATTTTGACTATTAATATGGCAAAACAAGAAAATTTGTTACATCGAAGGACCAAATTTCAAAACCAATCATGCTCACTTTCTATGACATGGACAAAATATTAAATGTGGTAGAACATAAAGAAAAAACTAGAAGCGCAACCTACGAAATTATACAAATTGCCTATAATTCATTAATAATTCCATTTGGTGTGTAATCGAAAGACCGTTTAAGAAAAAATATCAAGTCGAAGGACCAAATTTCAAAATCAATCACGCTCATTTCCTATGACTTGGACGGAATATTTGATGTGATAGAAGATAATATAATAGGAAGTCTAACCTAAGAAATGTTAATTTTTGTCTATTATTCTATTCGCTTATAGTGTAATCGAAAATAATAATGCCGCAAAGTAGACAATTTTTAAATCGAAGGACCAATTAACCTCCTAAAATATAGAAAAAATTAAAATCAATGGTAATTAAAATCATTCATTTGTGTCTCACCCAAAAATATTTTAAAATTGTTTGCTCTTTTCAGGATTACATTATTGTGAAAGGCTTAATGCATCTTCAGCCTTTTGAGGATTTCAAATCATCTGTTGGTAAGGGGGAAACTGTCAAGTTGAAGGACCGAAAATCATCATACTTAGCATTTCTTATGTAAAAATAGAAAAAAGATAATGCAGAAAAAGGTAGATAGGTAGCCGGAAGAAGAGTGGTGACCAGAGTGTTCCTCTGAATAAGGGGATATTATCAAGTCGAAGGACCAAAATTTCAAATCTAATCATTCACAGCATTTCTATGACTTACACAGGTTATATGAAAATAGAGAATGTGGAAAAGGTAGCAGAATGAAACGAGGAGCCTGAGGTTCCTTCTTATATTGGGAAAATTGTTAAGTCGAAGGACCAAACCTCTCATATTGAGCTTTTCTAAGACTTAAACAATAAAAAAATTTGTGCAAAAAGATAGCCAAATGGGAAGGTTGTCCAGAATTGATCTCTATATGTCAAAATAACCTTCGCGACAATAGTCCAAGGACCACTTCAAGTCCAAAACATTTCCGAAAGTTAAACTTTTTGCCTGGAATATTGGCGTTATTTTTATTATTTTTTTATGTAAATTTATATTAAATGTACATTTATATTAAATCTTTAGTCGTTTTGGAATATCAGAATACCAGTTTATTAAGAAAATTATTGAGTCGAAGGACCAAAATGCAAAGCCACTCATGCTCGTCTTTTCTATTATTTGAAGATAATATTAAAATGAATCATGGTAGAATTATGCTCTACATTTTCCGTAATTTACCTTGACATGCAAAGCATAAGTAAAAGGTTCCCATCTCTGACGTGGACTTATGAATAAACATTTTGACAATTATGAGATTACCTTCTTAGTTCTGTGATGAAATAAATAGCACATGGTACGAAAAAAGTTCCCTTAACGATTGTAGGGAATAATTTCTTTGTTTATCGATTAGAAAATGCCTGCCAACGTAGTCGAAGGAGCTTTTTATGCCTTCAAAATTAAACGAATCCTATAACCTAATATTTTCACTTAAAATATTTTCTTTTACAATTTATATCATAGCAAAACAAATGAAAGGAATGTTTGTTGTTAAATCAAATATTTTCGCTTAAAATATGTTCGTTTCTAATTTATATTGTGGTATAATACTTCACTGGGTCCTAAGTAGTTTTGGGAAGTTAAATTTCCTGTTTTTTAAGAAAGTTTATCAAATCGAAGGACCAAATTTCAAAACCAATCATGCTCAGTATTTCTATAATTTGAAAAGAATGTTGAAACGAATCTTCGAGGAATTCAAATAAGCACATGTAGCTCTACACTTTCAGTAATTTAAAAGAGGTTGACTTAACGAATGAAGGGAATGATTTGTTCTGTCTGGCCATTAATAAATGCCTTGCCAATGTTGTCGAAGGACCAATTTAAGCCCTAGGAATTAAAACAGTCCTATAATCAAATATTTTCGCTTGAAAGATTCTGGTATAATTTAATGTATATTCTGGTATAACACTTCATTGGATCTTCAGTAGTTTTGGGAAGTTAAATTTCCTGTTTTTTAAGAAAGTTTATCAAATCGAAGGACCAAATTTCAAAACCAATCATGCTCAGTATTTCTATAATTTGAAAAGAATGTTGAAATGAATCTTGGAGAAATTCAAGTAAGCACACGTAGCTCTACACTCTCTGTAATTTAAAAGAGGTTAACTTAACGAATGAAGGGAATGATTTGTTCTGTCTGGCCATTAATAAATGCCTTGTCAATGTTGTCGAAGGACCATTTTAAACCTTTAAAATCAAAACAGTCCTAAAATCTAATATTTTCGCTTAAAAATGTTCGGTTCAACTTCATATTGTGGTATAACACTTCATTAGATCCTGAGTAGTGTTAAGAAGTTCAATTTCCTATTCATCATTGAAAATTTGTCAACTCGAAGGACCAAATTTCAAAATCAGTGTTTCTGTAAGTTGCTGTAATGCTTCTAAGGTTTTAACTCAGGAACTTCCAATAACGTAAAGAAAAACAGAGGCATTAAACTAAGACCCCAGACCGTATCTTACGATCACTGTCCCAGGTGACATAGTTAAACCTCAAATGACCATAGTTTCCATTAATTATCCCCCTAATGCCCATGAGGACAACTAACCCAAAAAAATGTTTTTTTTGAAGAAAAAAAAAAAAAAAAAGCCACACGACATTGCCAAAAGTCACATTTGAAAAGAAGCGACAAAAAGACCAACCCTTCTCGTTTTTCTGGAATTATCACCAACTGTTTCCTTTGAATGTATTAATGCCTGTCATTTAGTCAGTCACTACGTCAGCGAGTTGACCAGCCATTTAGCATACGAACAGTAAAGAGAGGGGGGTTAATGTACGCACACGGCTCGCAATAGTGTCACGCCAAAAAAACAAAGTGGATAATAGCAGAAAATGAAAGGATAATATGATAATGTGACAGAGGGGGGCTAACAGCAATTGTCTGCCGGTCAAATAAATGCCGGAAGGGAATTTAAATGTGTGCGAGTGTATTTCGAAGGGAAAATGAGGAAGAGAAGAGCGACACCTAAGTGGCAAATTAATTATCAATAAATCATGCCATGTTCCTACGGACTGGATATTTAACTTAAGGGTAGATGCGCATGGACTTGAATGTTAGACAAGATTACATCCGAACATACAAGGCGGCGCAAAAATAATCCTCCTATCAGAAAATGCAAAAAAAATTTACGATTACCCCTAATGTCAGTTCTGCTTTGACAGGTCTGTAATAAACCCATGCGAAATGCACGTTAATAAACAATGTTAGGCTACGCTGTTCCAGAACGCGGAATATTGGTGACTATTTATTTGACTTTGGCCTAACGTGAATTTCGTCGCAGATTCCCTGACCTCCAACGCCAACTGGTAAAACACTACGACGTTTAGCCGATCCTCGCCTCGAAGAGACTGGCACAAGAAAAGTTGCTGCCAGGCGTGGCAGACTCTGGAGTATCCTTTCGGCAGAGAATATTGCTGCTATAGCCGAGGATGTCATGGAAGCGCCGTCGTGACTTGGTGACTATTTTTTTGACTTTGGCACAACGTTAATTTCGTTGCAGATTCCCTGATTCCTGCCTGAATGCCAACTGGTGAAGCACTCCGACGTTTAGCCGATCCTCGCCTCGAAGAGACTGGCACAACAAAAGTTACTGCCAGGCGTGGCAGACCCCGGAGTATCCGTTCGGCAGAGAATATTTCTGCTATAGCCGAGGACGATGTGCCACGACCAGACGATGTGCCACGCAAATGGGTATCAGTCGACGGCTACGCTGCTCCAGAACGCAGAATATTGGTGACTATTTATTTGATTTTGGCCCCACGTGAATTTCGTCGCAGATTCCCTGACTTCCAACGCAAACTTGTGAAACACTGCGACGTTTAGCCGTTTTCCTTTAAAAGAGACTGGCACAACAGAAGTTACTGCCAGACGTGGCAGACCCCGGAGTATCCTTTCGACAGAGAATATTGTTGCTATAGCCAAGGATGTCATGGAAGCGCCGTCGCGACTTGGTGACTATTTATTTGACTTCGGCGCAAAGTGAATTTCGTCGTAGATTACCTGACCTCCAACGCCAAATGGTGAAACACTGCGACGTTTAGCCGATCCTCGCCTCGAAGAGACTGGCACAACAAAAGTTGCTGCCAAACGTGGCACACCCCGGAGTATCCATTCGGCAGAGAATATTGCTGCTATAGCCGAGGATGTCATGGAAGCGCTGTCGACATCAACCTGACGATGGGCCACGCAAATGGGTATAAGTCGACGGTCATCATTACAGCAAATTTTGGTATAAGATTTGAAAATGTTTCCGTATAAAGTCCAGATCAGCTTTTAGCTGTGGACCGCCGATCTCGTCCAACATATGCTCAAGCCACCCTTAATCACCACCAAGAAGAAGATGATTTTTCATCAAAAATAATCATGAGGAATGAGGCTCTTAGCGGGTACGTCGTAAATAAGCAAACCGTACGCTTCTGGGGCACTGAAAATCCGCCTGTAACCCACATAGAGAGATTAAACCCGCTCAAAGCCACTATATGTATGCTGTTTTCGCTGGAGGAGTCATCGAAGCTTCTATCTTCGAAGACGTCGCGGGCCAAACGGTTACTGTGAATGGTGAGCGCTACAAAGCACTGATTAATGACTTCTTTTTGTAGCAACTTGATGAGTTGGGATGTGGTGGTTCCAACAGGACGGTGCAACGTTACATACATACACGCGCCACAATCGATATGCCGGAGGATGCATTTCACGGATGCCTAATGTCCCGTTGCGGCAAATTGCAGTGGCCAGCATGATCGCCTGATTTGACCGCTCCATACTTCCTGTTGTGGGACATTTTGAAGTCGCGGGTTTATATGAACAATCCTCAGACTCTTTCAGCTCTCAGAGACAATATCCGTCAGAAGAATGTGAAGACCTATCGCTTCTGACGAATTGTCTCTGGCATTTCAATTAAAAAACGAAGACCGAGAAAAACGACCTTATTTTTGTCCCCAAAAAAGATTACCGCACTATTCCACTTTTCCCTTCATGCATGTGTGTGCGTTACGCCAGAATTACGAACCGTCCAGTCAGCAGACATTGAACTTGATTTGAAGTATTTTATTAAAAATTGTCGTAAATGCAACTGAAGCATTTTATAGCAAATTTCTGTTGTTCCGTTTGTTTACTTTTCTAGACAAATTGCGTCGTGCCCTACCCTTGGCAGGGAGTGCATTTTATGTGTCCGCTTTGCTTAAGAGCTCATAGCCCGCATAATTACAACAATTCACATATCGTTTTGCTTCGGTGGTTTTTTTGTTTTTTTCTTTTAGAGAGGGGTAGCAAAGAATGTTTGTCGTCATCGAATAAACGAGATATTATGGTTTAGTTCGAAGCCTATGAAAATCTTCCGTTGAGCTTCGATAGCTATTGATTTCATCATAGTTAGATCATATTTTCTCTAAAAGAATCTCTACTTTACGGGAATGAGAATTTGCAACTTTATATGCCATCGTTAGGATCAGTTCGTTTCTCAGAAGTTGCAAGGATTGCTTTCGGAGGACGTTGACATCACAAGGATTGATATAGAATTTATGAAGGTTATATGCAAGGGAAAGGAAAGACGATTGTCAAAAATTACAAATGAGGATTATTCTTTAAAAATTCGACCTGGTATAAATTCGAACAAGCTTCACCCAACTACATCCGACTAAGAAAACGGAAAATTCGTTATAAGGATTTTTTTAATCATAACAATATTCAACATAATGGCTCCGAAGTTGAAAGCACATATATGTCTGTCAGGCATTATAAAAATTAATATAGAAATGATGAAGGTTCGGAATATAAAATATGAATCAGAATGGAGATGGCAGCCTTGTCATAGATTGTAGATGAGAATTTTGTCTGGTGTAGGACTAATACAACTGAGGGCCCAGATTCGTCTGACTTTGCAATATTTAATCCGATGGCGCCCAAGCTGAGAGTGCTGATTCCTTTTTAGGATCCGCCATTCCTTGTATTATTTAATCGTATTCCTCGTATCATGTACTTTAAAGATCACCAATCTAATGGCGCCCAAGCTGAAAGCGCAAATTCGTTATAAACATTATTTAATAATAACAACATTCAAAATAATGGCGCCCAAGCTGAGAGCACGGATAAAGGAATCTGTACGGATCTGCCAGGTATTATAAAAATTGATGAAGATTCGGTATAAAAAATTGCGGCCAAGCCAATATGAAGTGGAAAGAAGATGACTGTCTTGCCACAAATTACTGGTGAGAATTTTGCGTTAAAAAATCCGACCTGGTATAAATTAAAACGAATTTAATCAACCACCGGCCAACTGACAAAACGGAGAGCCCAGATTGGCTTTGAAGATCTATCAGGCTACGTATTATTTAACCAGAACAAAATTTAATGGAATTCACTTATATGGTGGCGCCCAAGCTCAGAGTACAGATTCGTTTTAAGGATATGTCAGGCCTGGTAGTAATTAATCAGAAAGAAATTCAGACATATAATGGCCCCCAAGCTAATTCCTCATTAGGATTTGCCAGTCCTGATATTATTTAATCAGATCAAAATGCAGCTGAACGTACAGCACCCATATGATGGCGCCCAAGCTGAGAGCACAGATTTGTAAGGACTCGTATTATCGGAACATACACACCAATCTAATGGCGCCCAAGCTGAGTGCCTTCTCTCTGACTTTCCATACCTTAATAGGGCGGAGGACTTTGAAATAATAACAATTTATGTAGAATTGATAAAGATATTTATGCGGTGTAAGTTCTTGCACTTTTTGGAATTTCAATGGCTTTACCCCGAACTCATTTTTCCATATTTGCCGAATGGAATATTGTGATATGTTCAGCTCACGAGCCATTTTTTGGCCACTGCAACGTGGGTTTTGATCAAATCGCTTCTTTACTTTTCGAATCATTTCTGCTGATGTTGCTGTTTTCTTCCGTCCACTTCCTTGATGTCGGGCTACGCTACCAGTATCACGGTAACGAGTGATGGTACGACAGACACAAAAGATTTATTCACATTTAAATGCTGGAGTGCTCTAACGATAGCCAAATGCGGGTTTCCAGCCAAATATAAAGTCAAGTCACACATCACGCTTGAATTCTCCTATCACGAATAACTTTTTTTCTGGAAAATTCTCACTAAAATGCTTTTAGACACTTGTAAACAATATAATGAGCTGTCACTGGAATAATTTTAATAGCTGTCGGACGAGTGGCTTAGAAATGACAACAATCTGAAGTTTGTTGCAGTTTTTTTCATCTCATTCTGGATATTTACATAGTCGAATATTGGCTGTTGACAAAACCGATTTTTTTTTTAATTTTTTGTATTGCCTTTATATTTGTACATGATACAGGGTTGCCCATATTCGACGGACCCATGACTCTTTGGGCCCATTCCAATCGACGAGGCTTGTCCGCAGGCAACATTCTTTGCGTCAATTGAATTTTGTACGGGAACAAATGCAAATCAATGCGAATAATCCGTTGTAAAGTGGACCGAGCCATGCCCAACTGCTGAGAACGGCGTTTTTGGAATGTAAATTTCAGAGCGCTCGCGTGGCGTGTATTGGTTCATGGTAAAAATCTGCTTGGACTGACGCTTCAAACGCGGTATGTCATTAAGCGATGTGACATCTCTGTCAAAAGTTATGGCATTGCCAGATGGATCCGTCGAATATGGACAACCCTGTACTTAATCCTAATTAATTTAATTATTAAGCTTCTATAATTCTTTTATAAAATAATATTCTTTCTCTCTGTGCCATAACCTGCAAGAATCTACTACTTTCCGATATCATAAAAATCGGTTACCTTAGTAAAACTTTTACACATTCTTGAAGATTCTGAAACAGAGCACATCCACAAATATCTGTTTTTCAAATAAAATGCAATGATATTCTTCTCCATCCGAATTATTGAGAAAATATTGTTTCCTTTTTTTCAACCAAAAAAAAAAAAAAATGTAAATAATTGACATTTGATGTGTGCTTTTATTTTCTCTTTTTCCTTTGTTCTTGTTGCTGCAATTTAAATGCACGCTGCGCGTGTAAATGTGCATGCCCAAAGTCATTACCGGGTAATTGGCAGTCATTTCCCCGCGCACACACACACTCATACACCACACTTCCCATGCCATCCCTACAAAAAAACTGGCTCTCTTTACGTGTGTGCATATATTTAGAAATAATTTGTAAAAAAGCTCAAATTGTGGATTTTTATATGACCATCTCAAATTTTTATTATGGCCTCTGTGTCTGGTGGTTAAGCAGACCTTGTTGTTCTGGCCAAGTATTTACTTGGCGGGGCAAACAGAAAAAAAAAAACAAAAAACGAAAACCAAAAACTCAAGACTTGAATTTAATTTGAAATATTCTTCAAGGTGTTACAAATGTAATCAAAAGAAAACAGCAACAACAACAACAACACTAACAACTGCTTGTTTAGTGTTGGATATAAACAACCAGCCAGCCCGATCCTCATACACAAAAAGATGATTTAAGGCGGTTAAAGATACCACCTCAAAAAATAGCCCGGCCAGTTAATGCAGCACCACAAACAAGCCAGGCGGCGAGGTGATTCCAAAATGTGCAACCACCAGACCAGACCAGACCAGACTTGACCGGCCAGACATTCTGGCACATCGAGGAAGGCAACAACAGCAGCAACAACAACCTCGAATGGCAGCAGCACCTCATGTGATTACAAATAACCATGTTGTTGTTTGTTTGTTTCATCATCACCGCCGACGACGACGTGGAGATTGCGCAGAAGCGCGAAACTCCATTATTTATGATGATAATGATGTGTGCGAAAACTTAATGAAACCTTTTAAAATAACCAGAGCCAGCTAAGGCAGCAAGGCAACAGATCTCGAACGAGCTCTCCATCCTCTTGGCCCAAAGTCCCACCAGCATCCCATCCAATTTAAACACGGCAAACATGAAAAAAGCCCAGCAGAGAAATCCAAGAAACGGGCAGCAACAACAACAACAGGGGAAAAAGTCCATAAACGCTTTTCATTAGCATCATTTTCTGGCGAATGCATTTATCGTGAGGTTCGCGAGACCGGCCCCTTAAGACAAATCCCTCCCATCCTCATCATCCTCATGAGCTTTGGATAGCTGGGTAGGTAGATGGGCAAATATCGAAACGGGAAACAACAATGATTTTTTTATTTCATATTTGCTGGAGTTGTTGTTGTTGTTACCTGGTTGGCTCGGCAAATATGATTAAAGGCAAGCGTTGATTTTTCTTGTTTGGTGTTAGTAGCAGCCGGCGCGGCAGCAAGCAAACGATCTCTTAAATATATGACCCATACTTAACATCTCTTTGCTCCGTAAGCATCCGAAACAGAGTGGATGGCTGGCTCGTCGGCTGACTAACTGCCTTGCTGATCTCAGGCCTGGGTCTGGGCCATCAAGCAGAAAATTGGGATGTGAAAGAAACCCCAAAAGCGCTCTGCTTCAAGTTTTTTGTTGGGACTCTTTAGAAAACGTTGCTCTCCACCTCTCTCCACACCCTTTCCCTCTCTCGTGCGCATCGTTACCTCATCTGGTTATTTCTTGGTGTACCTCCTCTTCAAACACATTAGTTAAGAAAATAAGTATATGTTTTCCTAAGCAACAACAACAACATCAGCAGCAGCAACAACAACGATATCATGGTGGAGATCCAACAAAAGGCGGCAATGAGCGCATTCAGCAACCCAATTTGCGCACTGCTCCCAAAACGAAACGAATAAGAACAACAACAACAACCACAACACAACCGGGCATGATGGAAATTACCACGTCAGCACATCCCTTCAACATGTGTTAAGGTTGGCTCGTTTGAGCGAAGCGAAGACACAACGCTTGAGTTTGTTAAATGATAATGATGACGAGGACGTTGCCGACGAACCTGATGACTATCTGCGGGGTCTGGGCAAATAAGTGATCCTTCATGAGAATGACTACAAAAACAACAATAATAAAAAGAGAAATATTCTTATAAGTAGGCAGGGAGGCACATGTGAAACTCAAAGGATATTTCAAGTACTTGTCCCTAACAAAAAAAGAAGTATTACATATCCTTTTTATTGCCCTGCAGGCTTCCAGGATTCAATAACTTCAATACTTGAGATTCCCAAACATGTGTGCGGCATTAATTTTTTGGCAAGAGCGTAAAAACCCACCACACACATGAGGTTTGCTTTTTTGGCCGATGAACTTTTCCCTCATTTCTAGGTAGCCGGGGATGGAAAATATCAATTATTAATTAATGTGTGGGACGAGAGAGAGAGTGAGAGAGAGACATAGAGCAAGAGATTATGTCTGAATGAAACAACACAGTTCGACAAAATTAGGGACAGCTAAATCGTCTTTTGATTAATCAACAGATCAAGAAAGTATACATATGTCCGCTACAAAGCGGAGGTGTAAATAACCTACAGGAAATGTAAGAAGAATTGCAAATTGAACAATTTAAAAAGTATCAATCGGTTTTGCAGACAGATGTATACTCTCAGCCAATGTTCGATTACTTATGCAGGGTGAGATGAAAAAACTGCAACTAACTTCAGACTGCTGTCATTTCTAAACAACTCGTCCGACAAATATTAAAAAATGAGCTCGGGGTAAAGCCATTGAAATTCCAAAAGGTGCAAGAACTTACACCGCAACAGAAAGAAAATAGACTCAAAAGAGCTAAAAAGTTGCATCGCTTGGCCGAACGAAAGTGGTGAACTGCCGAATTTGGGTTTCTCCTCTGCGATGAGAAAACATTCGTTGTCCAGCAGTTTGTAAATAATCCAAATGATGGTGTTTACTTGCCAAAGAGGTCAGCTGCCAAATGTGCAACTTCGGTTGGCCACCAGAACTCAAGCGCCGGCCATGGTGATGGTATGGGCCGCCATAACAGCCGATGGTCGCTCTCCGCTCGTATTAATCAACCGTGGCATCATAATAAATGCAGAATATTATCGCGAAAATATTCTGAAGGGTGTATAAAAGCCTTGGCCACGCAAACATTTTGGCCGCGGACCTTGGACATTCCAACAGGACTCAGCACCAACCATCGCACTCAGCACGCGCCACCCAAGAAAGGTTACAAAATGAGGTTCATCGCTTCATTTACAGCGCACAATGGCCACCAAAATCTCCGGATACCAATCCGTTGGACTACCCGTGTCTGGAGTATTTTAGAAAGCAAGGTTGGCAATAAAAAATACCAAAGTGTCGATCACCTCAAACAAGCGCTTCGCCGGGAATGGGTCAAAATACGGCGCAGAGCAACATTCGGGCAGCGTTTGACAGTTTCATTGGCCGTTTGAAGACCATAATTCGTGCCAAAGGTGACCAATTTGAAAATTATGGCATTTGACTTTGCTGCAGTTTTTTTTATCTCACCCTGTATATATCTGCAGCTTAAAGGTTATATTTTAGCTTTTTGGCAGCACTGGTTTAAACAGCTCACGCGCGCTTCGTATTTTGCGTTCACTGTCTGGAGTTATTAAGAGGCGAGTTCGGTGGTGAACATTTTACATCACTTTCGGGACCGGTCAATTGGTCGCCTAAATCGTGCAATTTAACGCATTTAGACTAGTTTCTGTGTGGCTATGCATAAGAAGACAATATTGAAGCATATATTCGTGATCCGGCCGAAGTGCTGGAAATGGTATCACCCTAACTATTTTCAAAAAAAAAAAAAAAAAAAAACAAAATCAAAGATTTAAAAAGGGTGAATTTTTTAAAACAATTTTTTTCTTGCAATGAAAACTTTGACCAAAAACGAACAAAGGAAAAAATATGTTATTTTATTTCATTTTTTTTTTAAGAAACCAAAAATTAAATGATTTTTCCAAAGATTTGTGAAAAAAGAAGTTGACGTTTTGTTTGTAGAAATACTTAATTGACCCAGGAAAACTGATCCTTATCCAGTTAAGCAACACATTTCTTGATTATATTTTCTCATCTAAGTACCTCTCACCATTTTTCGGAAAGAAAATTAAAATGTGCCGTCGGAAAAAAAATTCACAAACTTTGGACCATTACATATGGAGAGTTTTCTGTCCGAAAAGTTGCATGGATCACCAAACGGAACTATAGATGTTCGGCCATTTTTTATACCCTCAGCTAGAGAGGGTTTATATAATTTGATACGGCCAAAACGTGCCTCATCGAAATAACGGTTTTAGATCTAGCGGCTGGTGCGCACAATAACTCTTGAAGGGAGTGCCCGATGTGGTCCAAACGTGAGACATCGTAATATTATTATCAAACTTAGGTTGAGTTCGGAGATGGGTAACATCGTCCACACCTTCTGGAACCTCCCCCACGAAGTTTCAAAATTTTGAGTAATCAAAACGATGATAAAACTGTAAAAAAGTATCCGGTTCTCTTCATATTTCAAACATCCCATTATTTCTACTAACAGAAGATCTGCTGTGAAGATCAGATGCATCGGTCTACTCCTTCTGGTATCTCCCCCACAAAGGGTAAACATTTTGAATATCCATGAAGGTCATATAACGCGAAATTAACATCCGATTAAATTCAGACTTGGCACAATCCAATATTTCCATCAAGACAATACCTGTTATAAAAATGGTAGAGATCGGACCATTCCTACTGGTACCTTCCCCACAAAGGGTCAATGTTTTAAATAACCAAAACGATAATAAAATCCGAAATAAGAATCCTGTTCTCTTCATACTTCACACATCACATCATTTCTACTAACACAAGATCTGCTGTGAAGATCAGATGCATCGGTCCACTCCTTCTGGTATCTCCCCCAAAAAGGATGATACTTCATGAGGTTCATAAAACGCGAAATTAATATCCGATACCATACAAATTTGCCACATCTCAATATTTCCATTAACACAAGATCTGTTATAAAGATGATAGAGATCGGACCATTTCTTCTTGTTCCTGCCCCACATAGGGTTCAAGATTTTGAAGAAGAAAAAAACGCTCAAAGAAAGCGACCAAACATTTTTGCTAACGCAAGGTCAGTGAGTGAGGTATCAGAAGGGGTCCGCAGCTATATATTATCTTCACATATAAATCAGCGGACCCCTCCTGATACCTCACCCACAAAGGATGACAATTTTCAATACCATTATCTGTCATAACTTGCGAAACAAGTTAGCGCAATCCGCGGTCCAGAAACCAGAGATAAATATGGAATATATCGGAATTTAGGATTACGCATAAAATTGAATTTAAATGTTCGGTTTTCTTGTAATTTTGCCCATATCAATTTTTTGTCTGTATTAGATGAAGTATGAAAATGGAATACTTCGTTCTAATATATCTGGTTCCTCAGGCACACTTTCCAAAAATTATCAAATATATCTCATATAAACTGAAGGAAGTAGTCGATATAGTCCTGACCTGCCAGGTCGTAATATTTATATCATATTAATTTAGGTCCGATACGAAATTGATAATATTGGTCCATTACTTCGACACCTACTCCATAGAGGGTCAACAATTTGAATAATCACACAACACAAGTCAAAATATATTTAAATAATCGAACATTGACTGAGGGTATACATCTGTCGGTAAAACCGACTGATAATTTTTAACTTGTTTTATTATAATTTTCATTTCATCGTCGCTATTTTTTGCCCGATTTTCCCTTTACGATATCGAAAAAAAATTCAAAACTAGTAAAAAGTAAAAGTGAGCGCAGATTTTTTTGGTAGCCTTTTCTACTCCATTCATTTTAGAAGAAGAATAGGCTTTTTTAGCATATAAGCCTTTTTTACAATCCTCCGACGGCATTTATCCTACTACTGCCGTGGTCGATGAAAAAGAACTCCAGCCTTGGCTTGCGACATTCAAATTTTCCATAGCCCAAAATATTCCAATTTACGGCCTTTGATTTAAGGCAATTCTTTATTCCTTTGTCTTGAATTGTTTCGCCACACTACATTTTATTATATTTTCATTACAATTTTCCTATTTTCATTTGAATTTTCCATCATAAATTTATGTGTTTTTCCACGCACAACTCTATTACTATTTCATTGTAATTATTACACAGAAAATGGTTGAGATGACAATTCACATTGATTTGATAGCCCTTATCAGTTCTCTTCACAACATCTTTTTGAGAGAGAGAGTTGGTCTTATCAGAAATGTGAGTAAGCCGTTATCATGTCTCCAAAGAAAAACACACAGACGCACACAAAATGCATGACTTATGAGATGATGCAATCGAAAGAGATGTGCAACAGTAACAACAACAAAAAAAAACGAAGCAACGGTAATAACAGAATGGAGCACCTCAACAAAAAACAGCTGAGTAAGCAAATGAGAGGGGATTCTGCGCCTAATTGCAAATTGTTGTTGTTACTGTTATTGAGATGAAATGCATTTGTCAAAGTAGTCGTCTTCGTCGTCGTCGGTGGCAAGTTATAAAAGTCATGAAGGCATATTGTTGTTGTTTTTTTTTTCGTTTGGGTTGGTAGAAGAATAGAAACAAAAGGATGCATGCAAATGAACTTATTGACATGGAGACGAAAGCGAAAAAACAGGAGCATAAAATAAACAAATGTACACACACACTCACACGCACTCATCAACATACATGTGGGTGCTGGGAAGAGGGACACTTGAGTTATTGATTTTGGTTTTCAAGACGGATTTCATTCATTCGATAAAGAAATTGTTAAAAATTTATAGGAAAAAATAGCAATTTAAGTTGTGGTAATAAAAAAACATGATCTTTTTAAATTTTGAAATTGTGAAAAATAAATTTATTCCTGCCATTTCAGGGCATTAATTGAATATTTATTTTTTTTTAGATTCTAGAAATTATTTTTTGCATTTTTATTTGATCTCACTTAGCATTTTTTGTTTCAGTTCTTATTCTCCTTTTGTGTAAACAAATTAGAACAACAATAACAAAAACAATTTTGCTTGATTTGTATCTCCCCGTTTTGTTTTGTTTGATTTTGTTAAGGCGAATGCCAGCAGTGTCGGCCACGGCGACCAAATTGTATCCACCAAGTATTCTAAAAATAACGTTCTCGCCAAGAAAAATCACCGAAAAAAATTCAACAACAAAAACAAAAAATATAATCATCACACTTACACTCAAAGAAAAAAATAATAGGTGATCACAAAACACTTGCTTTTTTGCTTATGGTCGGGCGGTCAGAGAACATGTGTTTACGTTTTTGAAACACACACGTACACACGCTTTTGGGAAAAATGGCCTTGTTTTTTTTAAATAGGTATTTTTTTTACAAATTTTCTTTAAAAAATTCACTTTTTTCGTTAATTATTTTTTTTTTAATTTTTTATTTGTTGTTGTTTTTTTTAATTTCAAAATTTCAACACACACAAAATTGCAAATAATTTTTCCAAAATATTCCTTTACTGTGCTTTCCACTTTTTATTTTATTTAAATTCAATTGGAATTTTCATTTAACCCGTCGAAGAAATTGCAATATTCCTTCTGTTTGTTGTTGCTTCTTTTGCTGTTATAATTATTTGTTTTAGTTGTTGTTGCTGGGTATTTCAACCGGATTGGGATTTTCTACTTTCTGTTTGTTTAACTAAATACGATTCCGTTTTATTTGAACAACCAACACGCACGCCTTACAATCTTAAACTAAATTGAACAAGGCACGACACGGCACGGTACGGCGGCGGCCACCAAACGAAAGTATCACACACACAAAAATCAACAAAATAATTTGATATTGTTTTTTGATGAGGCAGGCAGCAGCATCATCATTCACAGCAACAACAACGACGACGGCAACGTAAGCAGAGTCTTGCCTTACCTCTCACTCACAGTAGTCCACAACATCGTAGTCGTCGTTGTAGTAAATCGGTATTCCCTCACCACCACCCCCTTGGCAAACACAAAAAAACCAACAACCCATATGAGATGACCAAGAATAGAAAAACCAACAATACACAAAAACCCATAAGGAAATACAAGCAACAACAACAACACCAACAGCCATTATGCACACAACCACCAGAGCCGCGCAACAATTTGGGGAATGCATTCATTGCTCACAATGAGAGCAGTAATATCCTCAACGCCAACGACGGCATACGACGAGTACAAGAGAAAAACAAATAAAAACAAAATACCCATCAACAAACATTAACATGGTCGTCGTCGTTGCCATCATCATTAACATTATTATCAACACAGTTTTGCTGGCCGCGTCTCTGTCGACGCAGCAGTAACGAAGCCAACATCGTCGTCGTCACCGTCAACACATGAACTAGCCATAACCAACAGAAAAACCAACAGAGTTTCGTCGTCCCGTATTCATTCATTTATTTATTTGCCCACGAGAAAAATCAGGCAAACAATCACACACACACACGACCGAACGAGCGAGCGGCCGACCACATCACACGAAGCCACAACTCGTGAGAGTCAGAGAGCTAAAAAGAAGAGATTCAAAGGAGGAAATAATAAATACAATGTGAGGGCTACTGTGTTTTGATTATTTACATAGCAAAAACCAACATTGACTCTCATTGTCTCCTTTGCCAAAAATAAAGCAATAAATCACAGAAATGTGAGCAGAGCATAGAGAGCTCTCTCTCTCTCTCTGTTATGTTAAGTAGATGGCGAAAGGAGATGCCAGGTGGGTAGTTTTGTAAAGGATTTGAAGAAATTTCTTTATAGAAAGCCTTTACTATTAAAGGGAATTAAATGGAAAATTAGGGCAGAATTTTGAAATATTGAGTGCCTGGGATGTGAGATATGACTATGCTTACACGTAGTCCACGCCGAAATATAACAATCCGTGCAAATTTATCAAAATTGTATAAATGTGTGCGTATATTCTCATCCTAAAAAAATTGAAAACAGAACAGAACTCAATAACTTTGGAAGCCGAGTCGTCTGTGCTTCTAATATGTCATAAAAATACATTATCCGTCAAATTTCTTTGAAAACTACCAGGATTTAAAAATTTTCTTTAACGAAGGAAGAAGTAGAACATTTTTTTCTAAGAAGTTTTGTAATAAGATTGGTGGTTCATGCTTCAAATACAAAAAATATTTAATTTGGAAATTTCTACAAATTGTATGTTCCACAATCTACATTGTAAATGAGAATGCCCCATCCGAATAAGAGAAGAGTGTTAAAGGTTGTGAGACTTAACCATAGTCTCATCTGATATAAAAAACGTGACTTGGCAAGTCGTTATTTAACTAGGATAAAAACATCTCCTAAAAAACGCCAAAAATAAGCAGATCGCCCGATTAAAAAAGAAATTGAACGCCACATTGTCCTTAACTATGCAAAAGCTTACTGTCCAGAATACAGAGGGTTCACTTATCGTCGCTTTAGAGGTTCTTCCGAGACAACATTAGAAATAAGACCACATAACGGAAATAAGACCAAATTTCTAAGCAGATGCAGCGGGCGTAATAAACTCCGTCGTTCCAAACCAACTGCTCTTAATGTTAGTGAAATCTCAATAGAGGTCAACCGGTTTATACAGGAGTACAATTGAAACAGGAGTATAGTGGAACAGACATGAATCAACGGTGAGTAACTGTTAGAACGCTCTCGAACCCTCTAACGGCGATTTAAAGAAGGAAGTTTGAACACGCCGTTATAGGGTGAAGCGAAGAGTGTTACATTGAAGATATACCAGTTTAAGATGGGTGAGATTGCAAATGTCATTAGAAAAACTAAGTCACCTAAAACGTTATGCCCGGATGAAATTCCTAATGTTCAAACGGCAGGATAAGCGATAGGTTCAGAACTTAACATCTAACAAAAGTTTTCAATTTGTCGCTAGCCACACATTTAGTTGTCGAAGCCAGGAAAATGGGCTGGAGGTCCTGCTATTGAAGCCAGGTAAAGATGCCGGCAAAGGCGAGTCACAATTTTCTTCTCCCCATCGTAACTGTTTGAGGATGTCAAGATAAATACCATAAGGCCAAGTATGAAAGTTTAGGCACAAGAAGTCCAAACTTCGTAAAGGGAAACAGAGAGTTGCCCAAGTTGGGGTGACATCTCCGGAACATGTTTAACCTACAGTCTTTAACTTCTAGACCACATAGAAATAATAACTTCGAGTCCTGTCGTCCATGATATATGGGTAAGATTGAGAACCTTTCTCGCGGAGCCTGCCGCCTTCTTCCAATCGAAAAATATAAAAAACAAACACCCCAATAAATTAAGGCCTGTCCCTTTGGCACATGGCCCGCGGAGATGAAAACATAGCTTAATGTGCAGGTGGAGGGTCATTTAATTTTGACCAACAACTAATCCACAGCTGGAGAGACATTTAATTCAGACTGAAAACTATCCCACTATCCTAAGATCACATCATGTATTTGTATATGTTTAAGCTTAAGACAACATAAAAAATTGGTCTTTCTTATTTATGGAGCTTTGCAAAGAACGCCGAATATAATCGATTATTTATTATTTTCAAAAATATATGCCACTTTTCCTATGTAAATGTTTCAGGTATGAAAAATACATTTGATTTGAAACAAATAAAAAAGCTGTAAGTTCGGCCGGGCCGATCTTTGAATAAAAGTACCGACTGTAGTTGTATTAGGGTCTATACGGCGACGTGGACCTGTATAGGAAACTTTTGTCATAAAATCGAATGCGAAACTTGAAAAAATCGGTGAATAAGGTAGCTAAAATCATCAAAATGCCGAATATAGAGAGGTACCGTTACATCGGAGCCATACGAAGACCTGGACTTGCATAGACAATTTTCTGTCACAGCCTGTAGCATCCATTGCGAACTTATATTTATACAAATTTTGAAACAATTCCGGTGAATAATGTCGCTAAAATACCGAAAAACGGATGTACCATTATATGGTACATCTGTCTTAGGCTGTAGTATCCATTATGAACTTCAAATACCAAATTTGAAATAATTCCGGTGAATAATGTCGCTAAAATCAACAAAGTATCGAATATCGGGAGGTACCATTAAATGGAGGTTATACCAAAACGTGGACCTACACTACATAGGCTGTAGTATCCATTACGAACTTCAAATACCAAATTTGAAACAAATCTGGTGAATAATGTGGCTAAAATCATCCAAATACCGAATATCGGGAGGTCCCAATATGTGAAGGTTATACCAAATCGTGGACCTACATGACCCATTTTAAATACCAAAACTCCTGCAGACATAATACACATTTGAGTAAAATTGTATCAACCTATTTCATATCGTTCGGAAGCTAGAGCGACTTTTCACAGACGGACGGACATCGCTGAATCGCCATGGAATTTTATGCTGATCAAGAATATATATACATACTTTGTGGGGTCTAAAATGTATATTTCGAGGTGTTACAAACGAAATGACAAACTTAATATAACCCCCATACTATGGTGGAGGGTAAAAAAAACACATTTGATTCAAAAGAAAATGAAAAGATCGAGTGCGTCAAAAAAGAATTACCATATTTGTTTTAACAACTGATTCTACTTCCATGACACAAGTTTCTTTAACTTATTCTCTATTGAAGAACAAATGTGTCCTCCCCCTTATATTTAGGCGCTTATTTAGATTTTGTAAATCTATTGCTTTAATTTTGGCTGGGTTCAATAAATTGCTTGTCAAAGCTTCTTAGTAGGTTTTATTTTCGTTAAAATTATTTCTAGTTTTGCTGTGTTCATTACTTATTTGCTAAATTAGTGGAAAGCACAATGTAATCCGATCCTACATATATATTGGTCACTTTATTTCCCCAAGTTCAAAATAATCCCTGCACTCATCATATGGCAACACTGTGACTATCTGTTACATTTCCTTTTTCTCTTTAACTCTCAAATACTTAATTTCTCTCTCTCTCTCTCGTTCCTCTGCCACTCAATGCTCACATGCTCATTAAATCACCGTTAAGTAGGCTTACAACAAGAGTGGCGTTTGTCACAAAAGGTAAAAGTATTCTTAAGTAGTGTTGTTGCTGTTGTTGTTGTTGCTGTTAACCATCATACAAAGTATGAGCAACCAAACACTCACACATGGGGCCCACAAGCAAGTGGGTTGTGTGTGCGGCTGTGTTGGTGGGAAAGGAAATCCTAGTAGATTTGTATTTTCGCTTATATTAGTTGTGTAGAGCCCTCCCATAGCAATTGAACAGTGAAGTACAACACCGTTAAACGCCAAAAAGTGTGCTTGACTTAGAAAAACCAACACTTCATACACAACACAACACGACAAGAACAACAGCGCATAGTTTGTTTGCTGTGTGTGAACGAACAACACTGCCTGGCTGCCTAACTGCCTGTCTCTCTAACGGTTAGAGTGAGCACTACAACAAAATACAACTACTACTTCAAACAAAGCCACTCGAAGACGACTTCAGTCACTTCACTCATACTCATACTTGTGTGAGAGTGACGGACGGAAACAGGAGCCACGGCCGCAATGTTGTGATGTGTGTTTGTGTGTGGCTGTGCCTGCTTAAATCAGCGTTTGTTTGTTTGTCTGAGAAGGAGGAGGAGACATAAACGAAACAAAAAACCAACAACGAATCGTAATTCGGAGCTTATTTGTTCATACCCTACAGCCGTTAAAGTGCCTGTTAAGAAAGTGGTTTCACAAACACTTTTCGACAGCCCATAGAGAACCCTCCTCCTCCTCCTTCAACCCGGCTGGCAAGAGAGCAGGCGAACTCGTCAGCGTCATAATTAATAACAAACAATCACCGGTTTGATAAGCATCATTTAATAATTGTTAACAATATCCGTTAGTAATACCCGAAAGAGAGAGACAGAGTGAGAGCGAGCAGGAGAGTGTGTGTGTTTGTGTGATACAAGAGAGCCATATTCAAACATTTTGAATGTTTAAACAAGTATCATTCAATCATCAGTCAAGAGGAACTCCAGAAGAGCAATGAATTATTCTGAGATGAGGATTATTATTGTTGTTAAAGTTGTAGCTGTTGTTGTTTTGAGGGCCCTGGAAAATGCCAATAAATTTGTAAACAAAGTGGCTGGAAAGTGGCATTGTTTTGAGGTTAATTCAGGAAAGCGGGAACACATATAAATTTGGTTCGAAGAGGGAAGGAGGGAACTTCTACAACAGAAAATCGGGGGTTATTGGGACTTGTCGAAGGACGTCCGACCTTAATAAAAAATATGACCTCTTATTAGAATTTTCGGCAGTATATTGAAGAAACCATCTGGCATTTCTAAGAGAAGATATTCTAAAGGAAGTCACCCTGGTCTTTTTGAAAATATCTTCAGAAGAAGCAAAAATAAAAAATGTGCTTATCAAATCATCATATAAATCGGCTAAACGTCGTTAAAATATAGACATAAAAATCTGCAGATATAAAGGGTTCAGGGGCCATCAAACTCTAAATATACGGGTGAGATAAAAAACTGCAACAAAGTCAAACACCATAATTTTAGAATTTTTTTAATTTTATGAATTATGAAAACAAGTTAAAAAGCAGTAACTTCGGCCGGGCCGAACTTTGAATACCCTCCACCATTTGGAACGAATTTGGAAATAAAATCCTTAAAAAATTCTGTTAAAATTTTAAAAATACCGAATATAGCCGCTATATTAGTGTCTATACGACGTGGATCTACATAAGCAATGTTTGTCATAAGTCATTACCAAATTCAAATTCGGAACTTGAAATAAACGGTGAATAATGTAGCTAAAATCATCAAAATATCGTATATACGGAGGTACGTTATATCGGAGCTGTGCGAAGACCTGGACCAGCATAGACAATTTTCTGTCATAGGCTGTAGCATCAATTACGAACTTCAAATACGACATCTCAAACAATTTCGGTGAGTATTGTACCTAAACTCATCAAAATACCGAATATAGGGAGGTACATGGGGCCTATACGAAGACCTGGACCTGCAAAGACAATTTTCTGTCACAGACTGTAGTATCCACTACGAACTTCAAACACCAAATTTGAAACAATTCCGGTGAATAATGTTACTAAAATCATCAAAATACCGAATATCGGGAGGTACCGTTGTATGGGTGCTATACGAAGATGTGGATCTGCACATACAATTTTCTGTCTTAGGCTGTAGTATCCATTACGAACTTCAAATACCAAATTTGAAATAATTCTGGTGATTAATGTCGCTAAAATCATCAAAATACCGAATATTGGGAGGTATCGTTATAGGGAGGCTATACCAAGACGTGGACCTATACATGCAATATTTTTCCACCGGAGCTAGAACCCATTACGACCTATAAATACCAATTTTCAGACAAATCCATGAAAAAATGTGGCAAAACTGATCAAAATACCGAATATTGGGAGGTACCGTTATATGGAGACTATATCAAAACGTGCACGGATATATCTCATTTTCAATACCAACCATCCTAGACCCAATAAAAAATATTTTGCTAAATTTTGGCACTCTACGTCAAAAAATGTGGCCTGTAGCGTGATTTCAACAGACGAACGGAAAGACGGGCAGACAGACGGACATCGTTAAATCGTTTTAGAATTTTATGCAGATTATGAATATATATACTTTTTGGGGTCTACGACGAATATTTAGACATGTTACAAACGGAATGAAAAATTTAATATACCCTCCTTTCCAAGGTGGAGGGTATAAAAAACCGCAACAAATTTTTATTTTTTTTATTTATTTAATGGAATGAAAGCCAATAAATGTCGGAAATAACATCAAATTTTAGAATAAGTTTAGATTTGTTCGAATTGGTCACCATTGGCTCGAATTGTGGCCTTCAAACGGCCAATGAAACCGTCACACGCTGCGCGAATGTTGCTTTGCGCGGTATTTTGGCCCATTCCCGGCGAAGCGTTTGCTTGAGGTGAATGATCGACACTTAGGTATTTCTTAGTGCCAACCTTGCTTTCCAAAATACTCCAGACACAATAACCCAACGGATTGGTATCCTGGGATTTTGGTGGCCATTGTGTGCTGGAAATGAAGCGAGGAACCACCTCATTTTGTAACCATTCTTGGGTGGCGCGTGCTGAGTGCGATGGTGCTGAGTGAGTCCTGTTGGAATGTCCAAGGTCTGCGGCCAAAATGCTTGCGTGCCCAAGGCTTTAATACACCCTCCAGAATATTTTCGCGATAATATTCGGCATTTATTCTGATGCCACGGTCGATTAATACGAGCGCAGAACGACCATCGGCTGTTATGGCGGCCCACACCATCACCATGGCCGGCGCTTGATTACTGGTGGCCAACTGAAAGTGCACTTTTTCAGCTGACCTCTTTGGCAAGTAAACACGATCATTTTGTTTGTTTACAAACTGCTGGACAGCGATTGTTTTCTCATCGGAGGGGAGAAAACCAAATTCGGCAGTTCACCACTTTCGGCCAAACGAAGCAACTCTTTAGCTCTTTTGAATCTATTTTCTTTCTGTTGCGGTGTAAGTTCTTGGACTTTTTGGAATTTTAATGGCTTTACCACGAGCTCATCTTTTCAATATTTGCCGAATGCCGAATATTAAGATATTTTCAGCTCACGAGCCATTTTTCGGTCACTGTGACGCGGGTTTCGATCAAGTCGCTTATTTACTTTTCGAACCATTTCTGTTCCTGTTTTTTTTTCGTCCACTCCCTTGACGCTACGCTATGCTACCAGGATGACGGTAACGAGCGATGGTACAAGAAACAAAAAAAATTTTTCACATTTATATGCTGGAGAGCTCTAGCCAATAGCCACTTGTAGTTTTCCAGCCAAATATAAAGAAATCACACTATCGCGCTTGAATTCCATCACGAATAACTTTTTTCTGGAAAATTCTCTCCAAAATGATTTTGTTCGCTTGTAAACAATATAATGAGCTGTCGCTGGAATAACTTTAACAGCTGTCGGAAGAGTGGCTTGGAAACGACAATAGTCTGAAGTTGGTTGCAGTTTTTTCATCTGAAATTCTGATCGCGTGCTAATAATCTAAGGAGAAATGTGTCCATTGCACGATTCCTTAAATCTCTGACGGAAGTTCCTTTCATTGCCATTGTTTTGCCAACAATAAAATGGCGCTATAAAATCCTATAAATCTTCCTCTCCCCCCCCCCCCCCCCCCCCCCCCCTCTCTCTTTTGGCTAATTTAAAATGTTGTACATTTTCAAAAACACAACACGCCCTCACTTCCTGTCATGAAAACGAAACGATTTTCATGTTTTCTCTACAAAAACAAAAGTTCGAGCGTGAAAAACGCACGGGTCATAACAACAATGACGTTTAAATGTCATTTGGCCATTTGTGAGGAGAGAGTCAAAGGAAACCAGCTGTTTTATGTCACATGCCATTTGAGAATGAAGAGAAGTGAATTTATTTGTTGCCTCAAATGAGGAAGGAAAAGATTTTAAAATTTGAATACAATTGTGATTGGTTATGGCTCCATGGGGCATCAACGCCCACCTCATTTTCGCACCCAACCCCCCTCCCCCCAAACCCATACCATATGTAAATGGTACCATAGCTAAATAAAACCAAAACGTTTATCACAAATAATGAGTTTTGATTCGAAACGCCGAAAGAGTTACAAAATTTATTTGTTTTGCCCATCAACCGCGTGGAGGATTTCTCCTTTTCTGCCTTCATTTATCATTTGGTTGTTATGGAAATATTCCCATAAAAAAGGCTAAATTAAAAAAAATAAACGACATATGTATTTTTTTTATTTTTTTGATACAAACAAAGGATATTAACCCTCCAAGGCAACGGTTATCCTTGTTATTTTCACGCCTTAATTGGGTTAAACGGAAATAAATGTTTTGCCAATAAAAAGGCTGTTCGGCGGGCAACAGCAATCCACTGCGTTATTCAAATCAATGGCCTTTGTGTGTTTGCGTTTGAGGCGTCACTAATTGTCGCTTATGTTTTTCGTTTCAGGAACAAAAACAAACAACAACAACTGCTGATTTCTGTCGAAAAATTTTTAATTCAAAATCTGTCACTGTCATAAGCCCAACATTTGGCATTCGTATAAACAAACATACCAAACATTTTGTGTGAATAAATAAATCGTCTACTGTTGTGCGTAACCAATTCGGCCATTGTCTGTTGTGGCCTTGTCACCGCAAATGTAAACAAACAGCTGATCCCATGTTTACATTGGGGATTTTTGCAATTCTCTCCCTCTCTCTCTCTTCATATCTAAATGTAGATTGCATTTTGACATGACAGCGGCCAAGTGAGAATGACAGATTTATCAATGAATTGCATTGGACAAATATTTGGGAAAATTCAGGGAGAACCCCTAAATTTTGATGGCTGTGTGAAAACAGTTATTTTTTTAATTAGTCATGGTTTCAGTGCAATTTGAAAAGGGGAAATTTTGAAACTTTGTCAATTAATATCGAATGTAATGTTCGGGACATGGATATTATATTATATTGCAGAGTGAGATGAAACAATTAAGATAAGTTTAAAAGCAGTAAGTTCGGCCGGGCCGAACTTTGAATACCCTCCACCATTTGGAACGAATTTGTAAATTTTCAAAAAATAAAATCCGTTAAAAATTCTGTTAAAATCTTAAAAATACCGAATATATCCTTTATATTGGGGTCTATACGACGACGTGGACCTACATAGGCTTTGTTAGTCATAAGCCATTACCATGTTCAAATTCGAAACTTGAAATAAACGTTGAATAATGTAGCTAAAATCATAAAAAATCATATAGAGCTATACGAAGTCCTGGACAGGCTGTAGCATCCATTACGAACCTCAAATTTGATATCTCAAACAATTTCGGTGAGTATTGTACCTAAAATCGTCAAATTACCGAATATAGGGAGGTACTGATATATGGGGCTTAAACGAAGACCTGGACCTGCATTGACAATTTACTGTCACAAGCTGTAGCATCCATTACGAACTCTAAAGACGAAATTTGAAACTACTCTGGTGAATAATGACGCTAAAATCATCAAAATACCGAATATTGGGAGGTTCCGTTAAGTGGGGGCTATATGAAGACGTGGACCCACACAGACGATTTTCTGTCTTAGGCTGTACTATCCCTTCGGAACTTCAAATATCAAATTTCGGTGAATTATGACGCTAAAATCATAAAATACCGAATATTGGGAGGTACCGTTATATGGGGGCTATACGAATACGTGGACGTGGACCCGCACAGAAAATTTTCTCTCATAGGCTGTAGTATCCATTTCGAACTTCAAATACCAAATTTGAAACAATTCCGGTGAATAATGACGCTAAAATCATCAAAATACCGAATATTGGGAGGTACCGTTATATTGGAGCTATACCAAAGCGTAGACCTGTCCACACAATATTTCGCCACACGAACTAGGACCCATTATGACCCACAAATACCAATTTTCAGACAAATCCGTGAAAAAATGTGGCAAAAATCATCAAAATACCGAATATTGGGAGGTACCGTTATATGGAGGTTATACGAAGACTTGGACCTGCATGGACAATTTTCTGTCATAGGCTGTGGCATCCAACACGAACCTCAAATACGATATGTCAAACAATTCGGTGAGTATTGTACCTAAAATCGTCAAAATACCGATTATCGGGAGATACCGCTATATGGGGGCTATACCAAAGCGTGGACCTATACATACAATGTTTCGCCGCACGGATTAGGACCCATTATGACCTACAAATATCAATTTTCAGACAAATCCGGTGAATAATGTCGCAAAAATCATCAAAATACCGATTATCGGGAGGTATCGTTATATGGGGTCTATACGAAGCCCTGGACCTGCACACACAATATTCTGTCTTAGGCTGTAGTATCCATTGCGAACTTCAAAAGCCAAATTTGAAACAATTACGGTGAATTATGACGCTAAAATCATCAAAATACCGAATATTGGGAGTTACCGTTATATGGAGGTTATACGAAGACCTGGATCTGCATGGACAATTTTCTGTCACAGACTGTAGCATCCATTACGAACCTCAAATATGATATCTCAAACAATTTCGGTGAGTATTGTACCTAAAAACGTCAAAATACCGAATATTGGGAGGTACTGATATATGGGAGCTATACGAAGACGTGAACCCGCACAGACGATTTTCTGTCATAGGCTGTAGTATCCATTACGAACTTCAAATACCATATTTGAAACCATTCCGGTGAATAATGTCACTAAAATCATCAAAATACCGAATATAGGGAGGTACCGTTATTATGGGGGCTATACGAAGACCTGGACCTGCAAAGACAATTTTCTGTCACAGGCTGTAGTATCCATTTCGAACTTTAAATACCAAATTTGAAACAATTCCGGTGAATAATGTCGCAAAAATCGTCAAAATACCGATTATCGGGAGGTATCGTTATATGGGGGCTATACCAAAACGTAGACCTATACATGCAATGTTTTGCCACCGGAGCTAAAACCCATTATGACCTACAAATACCAATTTTCAGATAAAACCGTGAAAAAATGTCATCAATGTCAATCATCAATCACCGAATATTGGTAGGTACCGTTATATGGAGATTATACGAAGACCTGCACCTGCATGGACAATTTTCTGTCATAGGCTGTAGCATCCATTACGAACCTTAAATACGATATCTCAAACAATTTGGGTGAGTATTATACCTAAAATCGTCAAAATACCGAATGTAGGGAGGTACTGATATATGGGGTCTATACGAAGACCTGGACCTGCATAGACTATTTTCTGTCACAGACTCTAGTTCCCATTACGAACTCTAAAGACGTAATTTAAAACTACTCCGGTGAATAATGACGCTAAAATCATTTAAATACCGAATATTGGGAGGTACCGTTGTATGGGGGCTATGTGAAGACGTGGACCAGCACATACAATTTTCTGGCCTAGGCTGTAGTATCCATTTCGAACTTCAAATACCAAATTTGAAACAATTTCGGTGAATAATGTCGCTAAAATCATCAAAATACCGAATATCGGGAGGTACCGTTATATAGGGGCTTTACCAAAACGTGGACCGATACATCTCATTTTCAATACCAACCATCCTAGACACAATACAAATTATTCTGCTAAATTTTGACGTTATATTTCAAATAATGTGGCCTGTATTGCGATTTCAATAGATAGACCGGCAGACAGACAGACGGACATCGTTAAATCGACATAGAATTTTATGCAGATTATGAATATATATACATTATGGGGTATACGACCAATATTTAGGGATGTTACAAACGGAATGACAAAGTTAATATACCCTCCTTTCTAATGTGGAGGTTATAAAAACTACAACCAACTTCAGACTGCTGTCTTTTATAAGCCTCTCGTCCGACAGCTGTTAAATTTTATTCCAGTGACAGCTCATTATATTGTTCACAAGCGTACAAAAGCATTTTGGTGAGAATTTTCCAGAAAAAAATTTATTCGTGATGGAATTCAAGCGGGATAGTGTGATTTCTTTATATTTGGCTGGAAAACCACAAGTGGATATCGGCTAGAGCTCTCCAGCATTTAAATGTGAATTAATCTTCTGTGTCTCGTACCATCGCTCGTTACCGTGATACTGATAGCGTAGCCCGACGTCAAGGATGTGGAGGGAAGAAAACAGCAACATCAGCAGAAATGGTTCGAATAGTAAAGAAGCGACTTGATCGCGTCGCAGTGGCCGAAAAATGGCTTGTGAGCTGAACGTATCGCAATATTCGGCATTCGGCAAATATTGAAAAATTAGATCGGGGTAAAGCCATTGAAATTCCAAAAAATGCAAGAACTTACACCGCAACAGAAAGAAAATAGATTCAAAAGAGCTAAAGAGTTGCTTCGCTTGGCCGAAAGTGGTGAAATGCCGAATTTGGGTTTCTCCGTCTCCGATGAGAAAACATTCGTTGTCCAGCCGGTTGTAATCAAACAAAATGATCGTGATTCCTTGCCAAAGAGGTCAGCTGAAAATGTGCACCTTCGGTTGGCCACCAGAACTCAAGCGCCGGCCATGGTGATGGTGTGGGCCGCCATAACAGCCGATGGTCGCTCTCTGCTCGTTTTAATCGTCTGATGCCAGATCAGAATAAATACCGAATATTATCGAGAAAATATTCTGGGGGGTTTTTTAAAGCCTTGGGCACGCTAACATTTTGGCCGCAGACCTTGGACATTCCAACAGGACTCAGCCACCCAAGAATTGTTACAAAATAAGGTTCCTCTCTTCATTTCCAGCGCACAATGGCCACCAAAATCTCCGGATACCAATCCGTTGGACTATCTTTTACAGTTCTTTTATCAATTAAAGACCTTATACAGGTCTTCTGTGGATAGAAGACCTCGTACAGATGCAATGGATAGAAGACATTATACAGGTCTTTTATGGATAGAAGACCTTTTATGGATAAAATACTTTATACAGGTCTTTTCAGGTAAGAAGGCCTTATACAGGTCTTCTGTGGATAGAAGACCTAATACAGGTCTTCTATGGATAGAAGACCTTATACAGGTCTTCTATGGATAGAAGACCTTATACAGGTTTTCTGCGGATAGAAGACCGTATACAGGTCATCTATGGATAGAAGACCTTATACAGGTCATCTATGGATAGAAGACCTTATACAGATGCAAGGTCGTCTAACCTGAAAAGACCTGTATAAAGTATTTTATCCATAAAAGGTCTTCTATCCATAGAAGACCTGTATAAGATCTTCTATTCATTGCATCTGTATATGGCCGCAGACCTTGGACATTCCAACACGACTCAGCACCATAGCACTCAGCACGCGCCACCCAAGAATGGTTACAAAATGGGATTCCTCGCTTCATTTCCAGCGCACAATGGCCACCAAAATCTCCGGATACCAATCCGTTGGACTTTTTTTGGAAATATTGGAAACGGGTATTTTGGAAAGCAAGGTTGGCACTAAAAAATACCAAAGTGTCGATCACCTCAAGCAAGCGCTTCGCCGGGAATGGGCCAAAATACCGCAGTGCAACATTCGGGCAGCGTGTGACGGTTTCATTTGTCGTTTGAAGGACATAATTCGTGGCAAAGGTGACCAATTCGTTGGCCGTATAAAGACCATAATTCGTGCCAAAGGTGACCAATTCGTTGGCCGTTTGAAGGCCATAATTCGTGCCAAAGGTGACCAATTCGTCGGCCGTTTGAGGGCCATAATTCCTGTCAAAGGTGACCAATTCAAACAAATCTAAACTTATTCTTGAATGTGTTGCTATTTCCGACGTTTTTTGCTTTCATTCAATAAAAATTAAAAAATATGTAAAAATTAGGATCTTTCAATTTGTTGCAGTTTTTTTTTTATCATCTCATAATCCTACCCGGCTACCAAAATGCCGTCGGCTATCGTGGCAACGAAAATTGCTTAGTTTAACCAATACTTAATTCAAATCGTCAGGCAAACAAATTAAAAGACGATTAAAAATGGAAACGCCCTCTATTCGGGTTTCCCCACTCAAGGACACACACACACAGACACACAATTAAACAACCCAACAATCGAAGGAATTGCCAACAACAAAAGGGGAAATCAAAACTTCAAATTGTGCCCAAAATAATGATTTAATAGAAATCATAAAAAGGAGGCGGTGGCCCTGACGGCGGCCGTGGTGATGATGATGACGAGAACGACGAAGATGACGATGGTGGCGGTGATGGCACACGTGTGCGTTCCGTACCCAGCCACGGCTCTCTCAGTTGCCAATTCGTAGTCATGGTAAAAATTTTAATTAATGACCTTACGACCTTTACGAATTTCAACTTTGCTAATCCGCACAACTAAAAGCGGGTGGTTTGCATCGGCAAGGATGTTGGTTTTCTCACTTTTGTGTCCTTTTCCTAAGCGTTTTGGCCAGCGAAGCGATGTTTTCACTCATTCTACGAACTTGTTGTGCCCTAACAACAAATCATTTTCGTTCGGCGTAAACTAAGTGTGACGTGATAAAATGGGATTAGTTTTAAATTGTAAAATCATGTTTGTTTATTGTTGTTGTTGTTGCTACTGCTGGGATTTTCGGATTTGAGACGGGTGTCTGCCGATTTTGTTTTATTAACAGCGGATTAAAATATTTTAAACAAATTTTTGGGAATAGCTCTTGAACGTACAAAGAAAGACTTGTATAAGGTCTTCCATCTAGAGAAGACCTGTATGAGGTCTTATATCCGTAGAAGACCTGTATAAGGTCTTCCATCCTTAAAAGACCTGTGTAAGGTCTTCCATCCTTAAAAGACCTGTATAAGGTCTTCTATCCATGGAAGACCTGTATAAAGACTTCTATACATAAGGACTTGTATCCATAGAAGACCTTTATAAGGTCTTCTACCCAGGAGACGTGTATAACGTCTTCTATTAATAGAAGACCTGTATAAGGTCCTCTATCTTTGGAAGACCTGTATAAGATCCTCTATCCATAGAAGACCAGTATAAGGTCTTCTATACTTAGAGGACCTCTATTAGGTCCTTTATCCATAGAAGACCTGTATAAGATCTTCTATCTATAGAAGACCTGTATAAGGTCTTCCACCCATAGAAGATCTATATATGGTCTTCCGTCAATAGAAGAACTCTATAAGATATATCTGTTCGTAGAAGACTTGTATAAGGTCTTCTATCCATAGAAGACCTGTATAAGGTGTTCTGTCCATGGAAGACCTGTATAAGGCCTTTCATCGATAGAAGACCTGTATAAAGTCTTCAATCGATAGAAGATCTGTATAAGACCTGTAAAAGGCCTTCTATAAATAGAAGACCTGTACGAGGTCATCTATCCTAAGGAGACCTGTATAAGGTCTTCTATCCATAGAAGACCTGTCTGTATAAGGTCTTCTATCCATAGAAGACCTGTCTGTATAAGGTCTTCTACCCATAGAAGACCTGTATAAGGAGCTTTATCCATAGAACTCTTGTTCTATGGGTATGAGGACGACCTTCTATCCATAGAAGACCTGTATAAAGTCTTCTATCCATAGAAGACCTGCATAAGTTCTTCTATCCATAGAAGACCTGTATAAGGTTTTCTATCCTTAGAAGATCTCTATAAGGTCTTTCCTCTGTAGAAGACCAGAAGGAAAGACCTGTATAAGGTCTTCTATCCATAGAAGACCTGTAAAACTTATTCTATCCATAGAAGACCTGCATAAGGTATTCTATCCATAGAAGACCTGCATAAGGTCTTCTATCCGTAGAAGACCTGTATAAGGTCTTCTATCCATAGAAGACCTGTGTGAGGTCTTCTATACATAGAAGACCTGTATAAGGCCTCTTATCCTTAGAAGATATGTATAAGGTCTTCTATACATAGAAGATCTGTGTAAGGTCTTCTATCCTTAGAAGACCTGCATGAGGTCTTCCATCCATAGAAGACCTATCCTTAGAAGACCTGTGTAAGGCCTTATATCCATAGAATACCCGTATAAGGTCTTCTATCCACAGAAGACCTGCATAAGGTTTCCTATCCACAGAAGACCTGTATAAGGTCTTCTTTACATACACGACCCCTATAAGATCTTCTATCCATACAATACCTGTATAAGGTCTTCTATTTTTAGAAGATCTGTTTAAGGTCTTATATCCTTAGAAGATCTGTATAAGGTCTTCTTTCCACAGAAGTCCTCTACAACGTCTTCTCTCAGTAGAGGAAGTAAAAAACTGCAACAAAGTCAAAGGCCATAATTTTGACATTTTTTTTCAAATTTTATTGAATGAAAGCAAAAACAAAATCGGAATCAGCATCAATTTTTAGAATAAGTTTAGATTTGTTCGAATTGGTCACCATTGGCACGAATTACGGCCTTCAAATAGCCAATGAAAGCGTTACACGCTGCCCGAATGTTGCTCTGCGGTATTTTGGTCCAATCCCGTCGAAGCGCTTACTTGAGGTGATCGACACTTTGGTATTTTTTAGTGCCAACCTTGCTTTCCAAAAATACTCCAGACACAATAGTCCAACGGATTGGTAGCCGGAGATATTGGGGTGGCCATTGCGCGCTGGAAATGAAGCGAGGAACCTCAGTTTTTAACCATTCTTGGGTAGCGCTTGCTGAGTGCGATGCTGCTGAGTGAGCCTTGTTGGAATATTCAAGGTCTGCGGCCAAAATTTTTGTGTGTCCAAGGCTTTAATACACCCTCCAGAATATTTTCGCGATAATAATCGGTATTTATTCTGATACCAAGGTCGATTAATACGAGCGAAGAGTGACCATCGGCTGTTATGGCGGTCCACAACATAACCATGGCCGGCGCTTGATTTCTGGTGGCCAACCGAAGGTGCACATTTTCAGCTGACTTCTTTGGCACGTAGACACGATGATTTTGTTTGATTACAACCAGCTGGACAACGAATGTTTTCTCATCGGAGACGGAGCAAACCAAATTCGGCAGTTCACCACTTTTGGCCAAGACTCTCTTGATTCTATTTTCTTTCTGTTGCGTTGTAAGTTCTTGCACTTTTTGGAATTTCAATGGCTTTACCCCGAGCTCGTTTTTCAATATTTGCCGAATGCCGAATATTGCGATATGTTCAGCTCACGAGCCATTTTTCGGCCACTGCAACGCCGATTTCGATCAAGTCGCTTCTTTACAATTTTCGAACCATTTCTGCTGATGTTGCTGTTTTCTTCCGTCCACTTCCTTGATGTCGGGCTAGGCTACGCACTGGAATAATTTTAACAGCTGTCGGACGAGTGGCTTAGAAATGACTATGACATCCTTGGAAGACCTGTGTAAGGACTTCTATGAATAGAAGACCTTAAACAGGACCTGTTTAGGGTCTTCTAGCAATAGAAGATCTGTATTAGGACCTCTATTCTTAGAAGACCTGTATAGGAAGATGTGTATAAGATCTTCTATCCATAGAAGGGGTTTCTCTCTCGATAGAAGACCTCTATAAGGTCTTTTATCCATAAAAGACCTGTGTGAGGTCTTCTATTCATAGACGACCTGTATGAGGTCTTCCATTCATAGACGACCTGCATGAGGTCTTCTATCCATTGAAGACCTCTAAATGGTGCTCTATAATATATCTGCTTCATCATTCACGAGCCGGAGTTTCATTTTTTTATAATTTTTGTAACATTCAATTCCCATAAAGCACGGTACATTAATTCTCTCCCACCTCCCTTTCTCCCCCTTACCCCCTATTAATGCTGTGCATTTTGTCAAAAAAAAAATCAGTTTTCCTTTCTGATTTCATGGTTAGTTTTTTATATTCTTCTTCTTCCTCCGAGTCACTTTACCGTTAAGCTAATATTTCAATGCAAAAAATGTTTATATGGCAATCCTCATCGTCGTCGCCGTTGTTGTTGTTGTATCCTGGGCGCCCTCCAAACGTGGAAATGTCACTGCCATAAAATGGTCACATAAATCTATTCACGCCATTTTCCATTAACCGTCAATTTGTCATGGTAACAACAGCAACAACAACTACAACAACGACGATGACAACAACAATGTTGCTTGTGGTGTAAACAAAACGAAATCACGGTTATGTGTCGCAGAGAGGAAGGAAGAAAGGCAGGGGAAAAGAGTAAAGAAAAATGCCATGTCATTGGAAACGAATTGCGAGAATTTTTATTGTTTTTCCATTGTTGCTTTTGTTTTTTTTTTGAGAAAAGAAAAGAAGAAAACATCATTACAAAATTATGAATTGCGTTGGGCGTGCAAGGATTTTTAATGCAATGCCTTTTTTTTGAGAGAATGAGAGAAGGACGGGGGTGAATTTATTTTTCAATTATTTTGCCCTTATTTAAATTACCACCATCTAGTTGCGGTTCTTTTGTAAGTCCATGAGAACATTTTTTATTAATTTACAATAATGTTTTTGTTTTTGAAGATTTTTGTGAAGAAAAATTTGGAGTTAGGATATGCTAGCATGATTTGGAAAATTGTGGAATTATGGGAGTGAAAATATGTTTTTTTGGGAGTTAATATTTTGGATACATGAGTTGCTCTTTCTTTGCAAATAGGAAGAGAACTTCTCTGGGAAATTTTAATTGAATCGCAGACCTTTTAAGAATTTGAAGCATTTTAAGAGTATTTTATTTTCTCAAGACGTTTCTATGTACAAAATACCCTCTTCAGGGCCTCATGTGACAATAATCCGTCCGTCCAAAAATCAGTATAATACCACAAAAAAGGGTGCAAAATAGTAAAGCGAATGGGACTTTTAGTAAGAAAAGGATTTCTATCCTTCCAGAAATTCTTCCCAAACATTCAAGATACCTTAAATCGCTTTGGCATCGATCATAACTCACAGATAAAGGTTCAACCCGATTTAAGCTATTTTTGTGGTCTTGGCCACTTTTAACATTTTTTTTGGCCCTTATTTGGCATCTTTGTTTCTAAGGGGATAGAGAACCTCTTGTTCTATGAAAATGTTAAAAAAAAATTTTATTGAGGAAAGAAGTGTCAAATGAAAAATGTTATAAAGGAAATGTCATATTTTCATAGAACAAGAATCCAGGTCTTAACAAGTTCAAGAGCATCAGTCGATATTGCCGACAGCTGAATACCCTCAGCCAATGTTCGATTATTTGAATATATTTTGACTTCTCTTATGATTATAAAAATTGTTGACCCTCTATGGAGTAGGTTCCGAAGGAATGGGTCAATTTTTTTACATTTCGTATCGGAGAAAAATACATTTCGTATCGGAGAGAAATATTGCGAGGTGCCAGATAATTATTTCGGACTTTATTATCGTTTTGGTATCTCTCACCTTTGCAACAGATCTTGGGTTAGCAAAAATGTTTGTCTGTGTGAAATTTGAAGAGAGTTAGATTCTTATTTCGCTTTCCTTGAGCGTTTGGTTTTTCAAAATCTTGAACCCTATATCTTGAACCCACCTTCACATCAGATCTTGTGTTAGTAGAAATAATGGGATGTGCGAAATGTGAAGAGTTTTGGTGTAGCCCATTATTTTTTTTTTTTTTTTGGTTATTCAAAATGTTGACCCTTTGTGGGGGAGGTACCACAAGGATTGGTCCGATGTGTGAAGTATGAAGAGAACAGGAAGATTATTTCGGATTTTATTATCGTTTTGGTTATTCAAAACTTTGACCCTTTGTGGGGGAGGTACGGGAAGAAAGGGTCCGATCTCTATTTTATATTTATAACAGATCTTGTGTTGATAGAAATATGAATCGGATGTTCATTTCGCGTTTTATGAGCTCCATGGATATTCAAAATTTTGACCCTTTGCGGGGAAGGTACCAGAAGGAGTGGACTTATATATGCCATATTCATATCTGAAGAGAATCGAATGCCTATATCGGATTTTATAATAGTTTCGGTTATTCAAAATTTTGATCCTTTGTGGGGGAGGTACCAGAAGAAGTGCAGCGATATATTCCATCTTCATAGCACATGTTGTGTTTGTAGAAATAATGGGATGTGTTTAATACGAAGAGAACCGGATGCTTATTTCGGATTTTATGCTCATTTTGGTTATTCAAAATGTGGACCCTTTGAGGGGGGAGTAGCAGAAGCAGAAGAAAGGGCCCGATCTCTATCATCTTTATAACCGATCTTGTCTTGGTGGAAATATTGGGGTTTGCCCAGTCTGAATGAAATCGGATATTAACTTTGCGTTTTATAAGCTTTATGGGTATTCAAAATATTGATGGAGTGAATCGATATTGCCCATTTTCGCACCTTACCTATGACAGATGCAAATATTAGGATTTTTTAAAGAATTTATTCCAAGGACCTATAGACCAATTAACGTGGATTTTTTAAAGATTTTTTCCCAAACACCTATTGACCAATAAACGTGGATTTTTTAAAGATTTTTTCCCAAACACCTATTGACCAATAAACGTGCATTTTTTAAAGAATTTTTTCCAAGGACCTGTAGACCAATAAACGTGGATTTTTAAAATAATTTTTTTCCAAGGATCTAAGGACCAATAAATGGGGATTTTTTAAAGATTTTTTGCCAGGAAACTGTAGACCAATAAACGTGGATTTTTTATGAATTTTTTCCAAGGACCTACAGACCAGTGAATGACGATTTTTTAAAGACCTATAGACAAATTAACGTGATTTTTTTAAAGAACAAAATCGGATTATCCTTTCTCATTCTGTACAGTGAAATATGTTTTTGAAAATTTTGACCTCTTGTGCGAGAGTTAGCAGAAGGAGTGGTCCCATATTGTCTATCTCCGAACTCGATCTAAGTTTGATAAAAATATTATCGCGCACAAGACAGAAAGATAGACGGACGGACGGACGGACATCGCTAGATTGACTCCAAATGCCCTGAAACGGTTTTGGTCCAAAGAGATCTAGCATGTAAAACCATTATTTCGTTGAGGCACGTTTTGGTCATATATAATGATGGCTGAGGGTATAACAAGTAAAAAAACAGGTAAGTTTGGCTGGACTTTTTATACCCTCCACCGTTTGGAAGAAACTTGAAAAATTTGCAACAAATTCTGCCTAAAAATACCGCTCAAATGAAACCCATTATATGGGGGCTATACGAAGACGTGTTCCTGCATAAGTAATTTGTGTCAGAGGCTGTAGTAACAGTTCCGAACTTTATATACGATATTTGAAACAATTGCGGTGAATAATGTCGTAAAAAATACAGAATATCAGGAGGTACCGTTATATGGGGTTTATACGATATCGGGAACCGATATAGCCCATCTTCGAACTTGACCTGCCTGCAGACAAAAGACAGATCTGTGCAAAATTTTAGCTTCCTATCTTAATTCGTTTGGACTGTGGCGTGATTGCAACAGACGGACGGACGGACAGGGTTTAATCGTCTTAGAATTTTACGCTGATCAAGAATACATACACTGGGTTGGGTCCAAAATTATCATTTCGATGAATTACAAACGGAATGATGAACACAATATACCCTCCATACTATGTATGGCTGAGGGTATAAAAATGACTGACATAAATGTAGAAAGAGTAGATTTACACAGGACTCTCACATAATGTGTATACTAGGTATAAGAAAATTCGTAATACAAGGGATAACGTTTTGGACAGAGAAACTTCCTCCAAAAAATTATTTTAAACAACAACGATGACCAACAAACCAAGGTTTTGTCCATTCCCTGTCATTCTCGTGACCAGAAATAATTACAACTCAATTTCAATTTCGAATATTATTTTTGAATTGTTTGTTCTCATTTCCTTTGAATACATTTTCCCTCATTTTTTGCATTCATTGATTTATTGCCATCGACTAATTAATAAAAATCATTTCATTTCGTTCATCATTTCAATTCTCAAGTGCATTAGCCGCCCGTTCTCCCCGCACAGGTTTGCTGAAATAGCAACCACATGAATATTAGAAACGTGTTGCTGTTTCAGTTTTCAAATATTTCTTCGAGGGGATGCAAGCAGTCAGAGGAGTGAGTGAGGGTGTGTGTGTCTGTCTGTGTGTGCGTATAGTTGACATATTTGCCGAGTGAAATGTCAACGTTATCCTCCAAATCAAACACACGTTGCCGCAATTGAAATGTTTATGGCATTTTATTGCATATTAATTATTTTCGACCTTATGCAGGAGCATAACTTTGGAAGTTGTTGGGGGAGGGGGTGGGGGTAACGTAGAGGGAATGAGGAAGAGTAGAAGGTTTGGAAATGAGAGGAGAGATATTTTCAGAAAACAAATTGATGCTAGTTTACATACCATGTGAGAGTCATATGTGAGGTGAATATATATTGGATTTTAGAGCATACTTTTAGGCGATCGGTATAATTTTTATACCCTCCACCGTTCTATATAGGGTATATTAACTTTGTCATTCCGTTTGTAACTCCTCGAAATACTCATGTCAGACCCAACAAAGTATATATATTATTGATCAGCGTAACATTCTAAGACGATTTAGCCCTGTCCGTCCGTCTGTTCCACGCTACGCTGTAATCACGCTACAGTATAAACGAATTAAGGTAGGAAGCTAAAATTTTGCACAGGTCTCTCTTTTGTCTGCAGGCAGGTTAAGTTTGAAGATGGGCTATATCGGTCCACGAAATCGAATAGCCCCCATATAACGGTCCCCCTCCTATATTCGATATTTTGATGGTTTTAGCCACATTTTTCAAAGGAATTGTCTGACAATCCACACAAGGAGTTCCTTGTCGGTACTTTATCCCTTGGAAGAGAATTATTTACATAGGTCCACGATATCGTATAGCTCCCATATAACGATACCCCCCTGATATTCGGTATTTTGATGATTTTAGCCACATTTTTCAACGGAATGTCTGAAATTCTACACAAGGAGTTCCTTGTGAGAACTTTTCTCCCTGAAAGAGAGTTGTATATATAGGTCCATGATATCGTATATCCCCCATATAACGGTACCCTCCGATATTCGTTATTATGATGATTTCAGCCACATTTTTCAATGGAATTGTCTGAGATTCTCCACAAAAGTTTCTTTGTGAGCACTTACTCCCTGACAGAGAGTTCTCTATATAGGTTAACGATATCGTATATCCCCATATAACAGTATTCCCCTATATTCGGTATTTTAATGATTTTAGCCACATTTTCCAATCGATTTGTCTGAAAATCCACACAAGGAGTTTTATGTGAGTACTTTACACGCATTTTTACCCAAGTGACGAGATCGTAAGCTCTTTGGTTCCTCTTCTATTGAGCTTACGATCTCGCAACTTGGGTAAAAAATGTTTTTTGTCATAGAAGTTATTTTTAAAATAACTTCTGGGGAGAATATCCCAGACAAAAAACAAGGGAACTGATGAGGACTGATGGCTCTTTCCGAATCCTAGGTATTCCCTGTCTTACCCCCTGGTAAACATTACCATCGTTCTCCACTAATAAACAAACGTTGTTTTTAAAAAACAACAATAAAGGGATAAAGCCTGACCATTTTGCAACAACAAAATACTACGGTATCCCGAACAAACAATCCACACGGAACTTGAAAACTTTAAAAAAGATTTCGTCGAAAAATATCGAAATACATGTGGGGAAATACGAAGAAGAGAACCTGCATAAGCAATTTTTTGCCATTGGCTGCGGAACCGATTCCGAATCTCGAATATGAAATCTGAAACAATTCCGTTGAATTATATCGATTATATCATCGAAATACCGAATCTTGGGTGGTACCGATATGGGGGGCCTATACGACGTGACGTGAACCTGCATATGTAATTTTTTTGTCATAGACTGGAGTACTCTTTACGAGCTTTGAATACCAAATTTGAAACAATGGCGGTAAATAATGTCTTTAAAATCATAAAAATACCGAATATTGAGGGGGTACCAATATATGGGGTCTATACGAAGACGTGGCCCTGCATAAGTAATTTTTTGCCATAGGTTGAAGTACCCATTAAGATCTTCAAATATGAAATTTGAAACAGTTCCGGTAAATCAACAATTATGTACGAATCTAAAATGTTAAGATAGACTTTTTCTGACGAAGTAGCGGACTCTTGGAAGTCTTCTATAAATGAAATTCAGTAGCTATCGCGAAAAGCCTTTGAAAATATCTTCTTCTATGAAAAACTATAAAGGACCTTTTCCATAGAAGACCAAAAAATGGGGTTTTCTATGGAAAACCTTAAGGGAGGTTTTTTACTTAAATAGAATGACGACCTTCTGTAGAACGAATACCTCCCATGGAAATTCTTCTCTACAATGAGAGCTCTTCTCAAAATCCCTAAGGACCTATTGTCATTTATATAAATACATACCTCTATCCATACATACGTACATATATACCTATATTTATTCATTTGAACGTAAGCAATTTATATTTCCTCCATTTATCCAATTTCAAATTCTGCTTATTTAGTACTTCTGTTTTTTTTTTGAACTATGAGGCCATTTATTGTAATTCCCATATCATGGTCGGGCACTCTTGGCGTTACGCCTGTCTTATTTATTTTATAACAACAATAATAACAGGGCAACGGCAGGCAGGCTTCTTTTTTTGTTAAATTGTCCCCCCTTTATTTTTAGGGGGGTATAGCCAAGCATTTTGGCCATTTTTATTCGTCTTCTTCCTTCCTTCCTTCCAACAATCGTCATTAGTCGTGGGCGTTCTTTTTTCTTTCATTCGCTGTTTTTCGCCATCCATCCATGTGCATCGCCGCTACTCTTGGAACGACTGTTGAACATGCAATCCACCGCGTTTCTTTAGCCGCAGAATGAAGACACCATTGTTGCAAAATTTGGCCCTCAATGCGCGTTAGTACCACGCTTTTTTTCTCTTTTTTTCCTACTTCATAACAATGTGGGTAATTGCCAGAGAGAGCGAGCGAGCGAGTGAGTGAGTGAGCAAGAAAACGGCTTCAAAAAAATTGGTAACATTTATAAAAAAAAAAAAAAAAAAGTTAATATTCCATTGTTATGGCGAAAAGCTGTTTGGGTATTATGGCCCTTATTGTTGTTGGGATTTAACAACAAACACAGACATACACACACCCCTGGATACCTATGAATATACCAACACATGCCTGCCTCCTCAAATGAGTGTGCACGAGCATACTTGTGTCGCGAAGTTAAGTGGCAAGTGTAGTGGTGATGATAGCCCTTAAATTTACACAGTGGGATGATTCTGCTCAAAAATGTTAGCTTTTTATGAAGAAAATTTAGGGATTTCAAAAAAAGATAAACTTTTCTTCAATGAAGGAATTATAAGGGGTTTTTTGAAGCAGTGGAACAGATCTTCTACAGACCGAAGAGACTCAGAAGATTTTTTTCAAGACCTTCTATAGAATAAAAAAAACTAAATAAATCCATATGAGACACAACAAGTTAAAAAGGTTTTACCTACATTATTCACCATTTATTTTAAGTTTCGAATTTGAATATGGTAAAGGCTTATGACAAACAATGCCTGTGTAGGTCCACGTCGTATATTAGCTATTTTTAAGATCCTAAATTCGCTCCAACTGGGGGATGGTATTCAAAGTTCGGCCCGGTAGAAGTTGGAGCGAATTTGGAAATTTTCCAAAAATAAAATCCGTTAAAAATTCTTTTAGAATCTCAAAACCAGTAAAGAAAGTTTTAAAGTCGGGCGGGGCTGACTTTATGATACCCTACACCACTTTGCTAATTTAGTAGATCTGCGCATAACAATTAAAAGTTTTTATGGGAGAATTCAATCATACACGCTATGCTTATAATTATAATTTAAAGTTCAAAGGACTAAATATGCCGAAGCATTTGTATCTTTTAAATTCGGACTTGTATTGCCCATTTGGCGCACAATTAATTTGAAATCGGATAAAGATATGTATGGGAGCTATATCCAAATCAGAACCGATCTCGATAAAATTCGGCAGAGATATTTCTGAGCTGTATTTTATATATTTCCCTGAATATCGTTGTTACGGAGTGCATTTTACGGCTGTGGGTAACAAATATAACAGGTCGGATGAACTGTATATATGGGAGCTACATCCAAATCTGCACCGATCTTCATCAAATTTGACGTACTAGCTTCTTCAAATTAGCTTAGCTTCCTTCAAATTAGGACAAATATTAGACGTTTGGTGCATAATAAAAGGTAAATCGGACGAAGTTATATATGGGAGCTACATCCAAATCTGAACCGATCTCAATAAAATTCGTACGATATATTTCTGAGCTGTATTTTATATATTTCCCTGAATATCGTTGTTACGGAGTGCATATTATGGCTGCGGAGGACAGAAATAACAAATCGGTTGAACAATATATATGGGAGCTATAGCTATATCTGAACCGATTTCGAATTTGGTATACTTATTTTCAGGCCTAGTTTGATTGTATTTGCAAAATTCCATACTATTTGGACTGATATTACACGTTTGGTGCACAAAAAAGGCAAATCGGACGAATATATATGTGGGAGCTATATATAAACTTTGACCGATTATCTCCAATTTCAATAGGGTTCGTCCTTGGGCCAAACAAATGCTGTTTGGAAATTTTCATCTCAATCGGATAATAAATGCGACCTGCATTTTGTTCACAAGAATACATGGTCAGACGGACGGACAGACGGACTGACATGCATAAATCAAATCAGAAAGTGGTTCTATGCAGATCATCAAAAGGAACTATGGGTCTATCTCGTTTCCTTTTGCCTGTTACAAGCAAATGCACAACGACATAGTACCCTGACCACCTTGTGGTGTAGGGTATAAGCAAAATCATTTAAATTTGCATCAATTTGCACAACAAATAGGTTACACTAGGTACAAAAAAGTCTCATTCGCGTTTCCATCTTTACAAAATATTTTTTCTCACTTATTAATGATTTCCGTGGTGGACTTTCACCCAGATATCCATGATTGGACTAAACAATTCTAAGATCCTAGGTCTCTTGGACCAAATCTGTTTCAGGACATTTGGAGTCCACCTAGCCATGTCCGTCCGTCAGGCTGCCTGGTGCGCACGATAACTCTCGATGGGAGTATCCGATTTGGTCCAAACTTGGTTCATCACTACATTATTGTCAAACTTAAATCGAGTTCGGAGATGAATAACATAGATTCACCCCTTCTGGTACCCCCCTCACAAATTGACAATATCGACCCACGCCAGCAAGTACCTCCCCCACAAAGAGGCCAAAGTTTTAAATAATTATAACGCTTATAAAATGTAAAATAAACGCCCGATTGCCTTCAATCAAAATCTGGTATGAAGATAGAATGTATAGGACCACTTCTTCCGGTACCTCCCCCACAAAGTGGTCAACATTTTGAATAACTCAAATGCTTATAAAATGTGAAATAAACATCCGATTCTTATCAAACTTCACACATTCCAATACTTTTATGAATGCTAGATCGGCAGTAGCGATTGAATATATCGAACCTCTCCGTCTTGTACCTCCCCAACAAAGGGGTCAAAAACGTATAAAAGGCGATAATTTGATTCTCTTCAAATTTCAAACATTCCAATATTTGCATCAACACAAGACCTCTGTGATTATGGAATATATCGGACCACTTCTTATGGTACCTGTCCCACAAAGAGGTCACAATTTCAAATAACCAAAATGCCAAAAAAATACGAAATAAGCATCCGATTCATTTCAAACTCGAAATATTCCAATATATCTATTTATACAAGATTTAGTGTGAAGATGGGATATATCGATCGACTCTTTCTACCTCCCCACAAGGGAGTTACAATTTTGAATAATTATATCCCCCATAAAATTCAAAATAATCATCCGATTTTCTTCAAATTTTATATATTCTAATATTTTAATGAACACAAGATCTGGCCTGAGATATATCGGACTGCTTCTAGTACCTCCCCACAAAGTATCAAAATTTTGAATAACCAAAACACTCATAAAATTCGAAATAAACACCCAATCTCATTATTTCTTCTAGTACAAGATCTGCTTTGAAGATGGAATATATCCTTCTGGTACCTCCGCCACAAAGGGTTTAATATTTTGAATAATTACAACGCCTTTAAAATACTAGCAAGTGTCCGCTACTTTACTTTTACACCGAAAACAGTAAGGAAAAAACTTTTTTTAAGCTTCCAGAGGAGAATATTAGTAGCGCCAGTGCACACTGGACCCACATCTAATTCTTTTATTCAAAACTACTTTATCTTCTTCATATGTAAACCCGAGAAACCAACAGTGGAGACCTGAATATAAAATTTTGGTATTTCAGCTCTATTACTTTACCCAATAATAAATTTAGTACTATTTAGTACTGTTCGTACAACTACATTATATATTTCCAAAACCACCTCCATATTTTAGCCACAGACATCAACAGTGACATCCATATGAAATTTCAGAATTTCAGCCCTATTTTTTAACCTAATACCAAATTTAGTACTATTTAGTACCTTTGATACAAAAACAGCACAAATTTTCAAAGCCACCTATATATTTCAATTCCAGATACCAAAAGTGACCTCAATATTAAAATTTAGCCTTATCCCTTCACCCAATAGCCAATTTATTACCATTCAGTGCTTTTTTACCAAATAAAGGTCGAATTTTCAAACCACCACTAATTAACAAGCACAGATACCATCAGTAAATCTGAACATAGCTATCAAAATATTTAATTTCAGAATTGTATCTCTATCCCTTCAGCCAATAACCAATTTAGTACCATTTAGTATTTGTCGTACAAATAAAGTGCATATTTCCAAAAACACATCCATATCTCAATTTCAGATACCAACAGCGACATCCATATCAAATTTGAGGATCCCGGCCCCATTCCTTCACCTAATATCAAATATAGTACCATTTATTACTTTTTGTACAACTATGGTACACATATATGAAAAGACCTCCATATGTCGAGGCTACACATGAATAACGACCCTAATACCAAATTTCAGATTTCAGGCACTATGCGTTAACCCAGTACCAAATTGCACCAAATATAGTACTTTTCGTGCACTTGTAGTACACATTTCAAAATCACCTCCATTTTTCAATTCCAGATACCAAAAGAGTCTTCAATATCAAATTTCACCAAATCTCGTACAATTATATTGCACATTTCACAAAGTCACCTCCATATCTCGATTCCAGATACCAACAGAGATCTCAATAAAAAATGTGAGAAATTCGGCATTATCCGTTCATCCAATATCAAATTTAGTACTATTTAGTACATTTCGTACAATTTTAGTATACATTTTCGAAATCACTTCCATATTTCCAGGCTACACATAAACAGTCGCCCTAATACCAAATTTCAGATTTCAAGCACCATCGGTTCACCCAAAACCAAATTGTACCAAATATAGTACTTTTTAGTACTTTTCGTGCACTTTTAGTATACATTTCCAAAATCATCTCCTTATCACAAACCTACCACCAACAGGAAACCCAATACAACATTTTCGAAATTCCAACTTCATCCGTTCACCCTAAGCCAAACGGTTCCAAATTGAGTACCATTTAGTACACTTCGTACAACCTTGATTCTTGTACCAATTTTCATATTTTTAGCTCTTGGGTCCACATAACACCAAATGGTACCATTTTAGAAGTTTAGTACCATTTTAGAACTTTTCGTAAGCTTAATGCTCGAATTTTCAAAAACCCTTTGCTGCATCTATTCTGCACTCCATCAGTGACTCTCATTCTAAATTTCGGAATTCTAGCTCATTCCGTTCATCCAATATTAAATTTTGTACCATTTTATACTTTTCGTACAAATATAGGACGAATTTGCGAACCACCGCCAAATACCAAACACAGATGCCATCTGCAACCAAAATAACAAATTTCGGAATTGTATCTCTATTCCTTCAACAACTACTAGATTAAGTTCCATTCAGTACTTTTCGTACAATTATAGTACACATTTCCGACATCACCTCCATATTTCCAGTCTACACATGAACTGATACCAAATTTCGGATTTTAAGCACCAATACCAAATTGTACTATATATTGTACTATTTAGTACTTTTTGTGCACTTTTGGTACACATTTCCAAAACCACGTTTTATATCAAACTCACTTTCCCATTTTGATTCTCATACCAAACTTCAGGTTTTTAGCTCTATCCGTTCACATAACACCAAATGGTACCATTTAAGAAGTTTAGTACCATTTTAAAACTTTTCGTAACCTTAAAGTTCGAATTTCCAAAAATCCTCTGGTACATCTATCCTCCTTCCCATCAGTGACTCACATTCCAAATTTCGGAATTCTAGCTCATTCCGTCAGTCCATTACAAAATATTAAATTTTTAGTACTTTTCGTACCTTTTTAATATGAATTTCCAAAAGCCCAGCCTTATCACTTGCCTACACACCAAGACTGAGCCTCGTACAAAACTTGGAGATTCTAGCTTTAGCCGCTTCGTCTGGGCGTTAATTCTCAGTCCGTATCTTAGTCAGTTATTTCACTATTCTGAGGGTATTATCCCGAAGTGTTATCCTTATAATATACAGGGTTGCCCATATTCGACGGACCTTTGGGCCCATTCCAATCGACGAGGCTTGTCAGGCAACATTCTTTGCGTCAACTGAATTTTGTACGGGAACAGATGCAAATCAATGCGAATAATCCGTTGTAAAGTGGACCGAGCCATGCCCAACTGCTGAGAACGGCGTTTTTGGGATGTTCTTGGGGACCTCTCAACACTGGCTCGTACGTCAGCGATATTCTCGGCCGATCGCCTTGGTCGACTTTTATATGGCCTCTTCGGATTAGAAAGAGCCTTACCAGTCGAAAATTTTTCGTATAAACGCTTAATGGTTATCTTAGAAGGCGCACTTCTCACATTTTTTTTCACAATTGACTTCTTCTGTTGAATGTAAATTTCAACTATTTCAGAGCGCTCGCGGGGCGTGTATTGGTTCATGGTAAAAATCTGCTTGGACTGACGCTTCAAACGCGGTATGTCATTAAGCGATGTGACATCTCTGTCAAAAGTTACCAGATGGGTCCGTCGAATATGGGCAACCCTGTACTGTAATCTGGAGGAAACTTTGGAGGTATTCTCAAGTTTGGATGGCAAGGACTGCGGGTATTCATTGAGAATACCTCCAACGTTTCCACCAGATTTCAGAATATTATAAGGATAATACCTTGAGTTAATACCCTCAGAGCAGTGAAATAACTGGCTGACCGACCTCTCTATTCCAACCCATTGTGCTTTATGACATACCCTTGTCGTTATTGTTATTCTTGTGTGCCCATTGTTATAATCTCCCATCCGTCCGTATCGTCATCATCATTCTCACCAACAACAACAACAACATCTCCAAATCGTACTCCAATTCGAGTTTGAGAATGTGGTTAAATGTCTGTAATTGGTTTACCGGCAAATGGCAACAACAGCCAACCAAAAAAGCTTAACAATGCCCTGGCAACAAATGAAAATGTTTCAAGAGCTAACCCTCGACCCGGCCCACTTTTTTTTGGGTAACGAAACGAGAAACATACACACATACTCTCTTTCTCTCTATTACTTACTCTCTCTCCAGGTCGACCTACAAAATAATAATAAAACATCTCTGCGGATTGAAGAGTGGAGTTGAGTGAGGGTCTGAGTGTGTGTGTGTGTGTGTGTGCGTGAGAGTTAGGTTTGGTGGCATTTGGTAAATACTCCATAACCCCGACGCTGCTCTTGGTCTCGTTGTTCTTCTTCTTCAGCTTTGGTGAACCCAGCGTCGGGGGTAAGCAAGACCCCGACGCTGAGAGCCAAATATCAAACCACCAGCCCAGACCAGACTACGTGACGTGACTGACTGTCTTTCGGAATCAATTTGCTTGATTACCTTCGTTCGTCCATTCGCGCGCCTCAAACACCATCGACATGTTCCGCCGCAGAAACCCCTCCAACAAAAAAAAAGGACGGCAATCTTTCTTTCTTTCGTCCGCCGGATGGATGGATGGATGGATGGATCGATGCCTGACTGTCTGCCAGGTTCGAACAAAAGATGCTTAACTTTTGGCGAAGTAAAGCAACACGGCAAACATGCCGACCGTATGTTCTGGCCAAACGCTGGCTGGGAGGCTAAGGCTCTTTGATGTTTTGGAACATCATCACCCGGGATACAAATCAGGAATCATCTCTAATAACATTTAATGTGCGAATGAATATGCGATGATGCCGTAGCTGATGGTGGTGGTGGTGGATTGGTGGAAGCACTAACATCAACAGCCATGAAAAGCGTTGCTTAAGGCGGCAGGATCAGCAGCAGCTCCATCGACATCAGCAACATAAACAACACCTCAACAACTAACTGACTGACCGGCTAACTGGAGTCCATTGTTTAATTTGTATCTGATGATGATGAGGATGATTTGCTTGATTCTGTTTTGCTTCCTTGCCGTTGTTGGTGTTGTTGTTGTTTCTTTTTGCAGGGGTTTTCTGGGAATATCATCATCGGGACGTTTTAATGGCTTTACCCAAAAAGTGGGAATGATTTGGATGCCGTGTGTGAGTGTGTGTGTGTGTTGGTGTCGAATTAGTTAAGCTTAGTTTGGTTAGGCTTCCCGACATTGGAATGGAGTTAAGTGTTCAATGTTGGCTTTTAAAATGGCCAAAAACAAAGTGTGAATATACGAGCGGATGGAATGAGATGGCAAGGATATAATGCATGGACTTGCAGGCGGGACAATAGAGTGGGTCATGTGGGGGTTAAAGATAAATTAACAAATTTTCTATGAGAAGACCTTAAGGACTTCTTTGAGAAGAGATGGAGGTCTTCTTCGAGAAGAGATGGAGCTTTTTTCTCCTAGAAGAGATGAGGTCTTCTTCGAGAAGAGATGGAGCTTTTTTCTCCTAGAAGAGATGAGGTCTTCTCCGAAAAGAGTTGAAAGACTTCTCCGAGGAGAGGTGAAAGCCTTCTCCTAGAAGAGCTAAAGGTTTTCTTCGAGAAGAGCTTAAGGTCTTTTCCGAGAAGAGCTGAAAGTCTTCTCTGAGATGAGTTTAAGGTCTTCATTATAGAAGACCTGGAGGATGTCTTATCATGGAAGACCTGGAGGTGGTGTTCTCGTAGAAGGCCCGCAGGAGGTATTCTTCTCATAGAAGGTCTGCAGGATGTCTTCGGGAGGCCTAGAGTAGGTCTTCTCATGGAAGACTTGGAGGAGGTGTTCTCATAGAAGGCCCGCATGAGTTATTCATCTCATAGAAGGTCTGTAGGATGTCTTCTTCTCATAGAAGAGCTGGAGTAGATCTTCTCCTGCAAGAGCTGAAAGTCTTCTCCTAGAAAGAAGATCCAGGAAGACATGGGGCTTTTTCCGAGAAGAGTTGAAGGTGTTCTCATAGAAGACCTGCAGGTCCTCTCATAGACGAGCTTAAGGTTTTCTCGTAGAAGAGCTGGAGGTCTTCTCGCAGAAGATCTGCTGGTCTGCTTCATAGAAAACCTGAAAGTCTTTTCCGGGATGAGCTTAAGGCCTTCATCATAGAAGACCAGGAGGAGATCTTCTCATAAATGACCTGTAGAAGATCTTCTCATAGAAGACCTGAAGAAGTGTTCTAATATAAGGCCTGCAGGAAGTATTCTTCTTCATAGAAGACCAGCAGGAGGTCTTCTTCATAGAAGACCAGCAGGAGGTCTTCTTCGTAGAAGACCAGCAGGAGGTCTTCTTCGTAGAAGACCAGCAGGAGGTCTTCTTCGTAGAAGACCAGCAGGAGGTCTTCTTTATAGAAGACCAGCAGGAGGTCTTTTTCGTAGAAAACCAGCAGGAGGTCTTCTTCATAGAAGACCAGCAGGAGGTCTTCTTCATAGAAGACCAGCAGGAGGTCTTCTTCATAGAAGACCTGGAGCCGGTCTTCTTCATAGAAGAACTGGAGCCATAGAGGACCTGCAAGAGGTTTTCTTAATAGAAGACCTGGAGGAGGTCTTCACACAGAAGACCTGGAGCAAGTCTTCTTCATAGAAGACCTGGAGCCGGTCTTCTTTATAAAAGACCTGGAGCCGGTCTTCTTCATAGAAGACCTAAAGCCGGTCTTCTTCATAGAAGACCTAAAGCCGGTCTTCTTCATAGAAGTCCTGAAGCCGGTCTTCTTCATAGAAGACCTGAAGCCGGTCTTCTTAATAGAAGACCTGAAGTCGGTTTTCTACTAGAAGGCCTGGTGGAGGTCTTCTTCTAGAAGACCTGTTGGAGGTCTTCTTCTACAAGACCTGGAGATCTTCTACTAGAAGACCTGGTAGATGTAATGGAGGTCTTCTCATAAAAGACCTTATGGAGGTCTTCTTATAAAAGTTCTGCAGGAGACCTTCTCATAGAGAGGTTTTTTGCATCTAAGGTTTGAAAGTTTTCTCCTTGAAGACCTGATCATATGCATGGAAGCAGTTTTGAGAACAATTCCCTACCCACTCTAAGATTTCCTTTTAAAAGCTCAACCATAAATGTTTATGAGGTACCGATGACTATCATAGAAGGTCAATGATAATTATACCTCCTTTATTTGTCGGCTAGTGTTAACGTAAAACATCAACAAAGGATTAGTTCGGGGGAAGAGAAGAAAAAACACCAACAGCTTGGAAATGGAAGCGTTCCCTGGTCAAGATCAAGATTGTTGTAAGCAGCAGAAAATGAACCGAGAATGGATTTTTTTGAAAGTAACGAAATGATGATGTTCGCTTATTAAGGGGTGGAGAAGGGGGGGTAGAGATTGGGAGATAGACGGAGAGAGAGAGAGAGTTCAAGTTGGTTAGCTCAGGTTAGTGATATTTTGCAGCAATGCTCCTTCAGAAAGTAGCCTATATAGGTTAGCTGGCTCTTCAACTTGCCTATATAGGTTCGCTGACACTTCAGTTTGCCTTAAAGACATGCTGACCCTTCAGATCATCTATATAGACATGCTAAGCCCTCAGCTCGCCTATGTAGACAGGATGAGCCTTCAGCTCGCCTTTGTAGACAAGGATGAGCCTTCATATCGCTTTTGTAGACACGCTGAGTCTTCAGCTCTCCTATATGGACAAGCTGAGCCTTATATAGACATGCTGACCCGTCAGCTCACCTATATAGATACGCTGACCCGTCAGCTCACCTATATAGATACGCTGACCCGTCAGCTCACCTCTATAGACACGCTGACCCTTCAGCTCGCCTTTATAGAAATGCTGACCCTTCAGATCATCTATGTACACAAGCTGAGCCCTCAGCTCGCCTATATAGACAAGCTGAGCCTTCAGCTAGCCTATGTAGACAGGTTGAGTCTTCAGCTCGCCTTTGTAGACACGCTGAGCCTTCAGCTCGCCTATATAGACACGCTGGGCCTTCAGCTCGCCTATGTAGACAGGATGGAGGCTCATCCTGTCTACATACCATATATACAAGCTGACCCTTCAGCTCGCCTATATAGAAATGCTGACCCTTCAGATCATCTCTATAGACATGCTAAGCCTTCAGCTCGCCTATGTAGACAGGATGAGCCTTCAGCTCGCCTTGTAGACAGGATGAGCCTTCAGCACGCCTATGTAGACAGGATGAGCCTTCAGCTCGCCTTTGTAGACACGCTGAGCCTTCAGCTCGCCTATATAGACATACTGAGCCTTCAACTCGCCCATATCGAAACGCTGACCCGTCAGCTCACCCATATAGACACGCTGAGCCTCCAGCTCGACCATATATACAAGCTGACCCTTCAGCTCGCCTATATAGAAATGCTGACCCTTCAGATCATCTATATAGACATGCTAAGCCTTCAGCTCGCCTATGTAGACAGGATGAGTCTTCAGCTCGCCTTGTAGACAGGCTGAGCCTTCAGCTCGCCTTGTAGACAGGATGAGCCTTCAGCTCGCCTTTGTAGACACGCTGAGCCTTCAGCTCGCCTATGTAGACAGGATGAGCCTTCAGCTCGCCTTGTAGACAGGCTGACCCGCCAGCTCGCCTTTGTAGACACGCTGAGCCTCCAGCTCGACCATATATACAAACTGACCCTTCAGCTCGCCTATATAGAAACGCTTACCCTTCTGATCATCTACATAGACATGATGAGCCTTCAGCTCGCCTTGTAGACAGGCTGAGCCTTCAGCTTGACAAACTGACCACAAACGTCTGCTCGTCTATATAGAAGCAGCTCTTCATTAAAGGTAGATTATTGCTCGAACTTCAGGGTGATTTTCATTGTCGAGCTGAAAATCAGAAAGTCTCTCATAGACGAGTAAGGGATCTCTCTCATAAAGCTCAGGGAGTTCTTCCTTGAAATTGATGGGCACTAGCTAAGAGCCCTTCCTCCTAGGAGTGCTTCGTCCTGGGACACATGTTCCCTCCGAAATATTTACTGTTCCGACCTTTTTTGTGTATTTTTTAATAGACATTTTTGATATTTTCAAGTTGGGCGCCACTCCCCAAAAATGGTTTCGAAAGACATTTTTCGGTACGTCTCTGTCTAGCTCATATCTGAAAGACTTGTGAAATTTCTGAGAAGTTTTTCGAATTCAACCTTCTGGGGGTTTTACGTAGTCAAGCCGACAGTTCGGAGTGTACCTAATATTCAAGCTGTTGGTCCAGGGAGTTTTTCAAGACAAGCTAAGGTGGGGAATGAAACAAGCATAGACTTGGACTGGAGCTCAGAGGCGGGGAGGGGGTGATAATTTCATGAAGACGACCTTGTCTTCAGGTTTCAGACTATAGTTACTGTTCCGACATTTTTCGCATTTTTTAACGTTTTTGATATTTTCAAGTTGGGCGCCACGCTCTCAAAATGGTTGCGAAAGACATTTTTCCGAACGTCTCTCTGACAAACTAGTGAAATTTCTAAGAAGTTATTCGACCTCAACTTTCTAGGGGTTTTATGTAGTCAAACCGACAATTCGGAGTGTAGCTAATATTCAAGCTATTGATCCAGGGAGTTTTTCAAAGACAATCTAAGGTGGGGAATGAAAACCGCATAGAATTAGATTGAGGCTCAGAGGCGGGGAGGGGGTGATAATTTAATGAAGACGACCTTGTCTTCAGGTTTCAGACTATAGTTACTGTTCCGATATTTTTTGCAGTTTTTAATAAACGTTTTTGATATTTTCAAGTTGGGCGCCACTCCTCAAAAATGGTTTCTAAAGACATCTTTCGGTACGTCTCTGTCCAGCTCATCTCTGAAAGACTAGTGAAATTTCTAGGAAAATAATTATTCGAACTCAACCTTCTGGGGGTTTTACGTAGTCAAACCGACAGTTCGGAGTGTAGCTAATATTCAAGCAGTTGATCCAGGGAGTTTTTTCAAAGACAAAGGAACTAAGGAAGGGAATGAAACACGCATAGACTTGGACTGAGGCTCAGAGGCGGGGGAGTGATAATTTCATGAAGACGACCTTATCTTCAGGTTTCAGACTATAGTTACTGTTCCGATATTTTTTGCATTTATTAACGTTTTTGATATTTTCAATTTGGGCGTCACTCCCCAAAAATGGTTTCGAAAGACATTTTTCGGTACGTCTTTGTCCAGCTCATCTCTGAAAGTCTAGTGAAATTTCTAGGAAGTTATTCGAACTCAACCTTCTGGGGGTTTTACGTAGTCTAACCGACAGTTCGGAGTGTAGCTAATATTGAAATTATTGATCCAGGGAGTGTTTCAAATACAATCTAAGGTAGGAAATGAAACACGCATAGACTTGGACTGGGGCTCAGAGGCGGGGGAGTGATAATTTCATGAAGACGATCTTGTCTTCAGGTTTCAGACTATAGTTACTGTTCCGATATTTTTTGCATTTTTTTAATTAACGTTTTTGATATTTTCAAGTTGGGCGCCACCCTTCGAAACTGGTTTCTTAAGACATCTTTCGGTACGTCTCTGTCCAGCAAATCTCTGAAAGACTAGTGAAATTTCTAGGAAGTTATTCGAACTCAACCTTCTGGGGGTTTTTCGTAGTCTAACCGACAGTTCGGAGTGTAGCTAATATTCAAACTCTTGATCCAGGAAGTTTTTCAAGACAAACTTAGGTGGAGAATGAAACACGCATAGATTTGGACTGGGGCTCAGAGGCGGGGAAGTGATAATTTCATGAAGACGTCCTTGCCTTCAGGTTTCAGACTATAGTTACTGTTCCGATAATTTTTGTATTTTTTTATAAACGTTTTTGATATTTTCAAGTTGGGCGCCACTCCTCCAAAATGGTTTCTAAAAACATTTTTCGGTACGTCTCCTTGTCCAGCTCATCTCTGAAAGACTAGTGAAATTTCTAGGAAGTTATTCTGGGGTTTTTACGTAGTCTAACCGACAGTTCGGAGAGTAGCTAATATTCAAGCTATTTATCCAGGGAGTTTTTCAAGACAAACTAAGGTGGGGAATGAAACGCGCATAGACATGGACTGGAACTCAGAGGCGGGGGAGTGATAATTTCATGAAGACGAACTTGTCTTCAGGTTTCAGACTATAGTTACTGTTCCGATATTTTTGCATTTTTTAACGTTTTTGATATTTTCAAGTTGGGCCCAAAATGGTTTCTAAAGACATTTTTGGTTACGTCTCTGTCCAGCTCATCTCTGAAAGACTAGTGAAATTTCTGGGAAGTTATTCGAACTCAACCTTTTGGGGGTTTTACGTAGTCAAACCGACAGATCGGATCAAACCGACAGCTAATATTCAAACTCTTGATCCTGGGAGTTTTTTTTTAAAGACAAACTAAGGTAGGGAATGAAACGCGCATAGACTTGGACTGAGGCTCAGAGGCGGGGGAGTGATAATTTCATGAAGACGACCTTGTCTTCAGGTTTCCGACTTTTGTTTATTTACTTATCCAAATCCTCCCAGGTATTTTGACAACTGTCATATTATTTACAAAACATTAAAACATCTCCAACCTCAGCTATTTAAAATACCGTCAAAAGAGGAGAACAACAACAAAAGAGATCCCCATAAAAATGATCACAACATTTCATAAAACAAGCTTTTTGTTTGAGGTTCATTCCTTTGTGTCCAGCACGCACATAATGGAGATTGATCCTAATCAAATAGAGGCTTCATAAGCTCAAGAATATGGATTTTGATTTATTGCCAATAACAACAACAACTCCGCAGATTCTTTATTATTAGCTTTGCATTGAATAGCCTTGCCGAGCTGAGCTGGGAGAAAGGAAGATGAGAAGGAGAACAAAAATTTACGGGGGGAGAGGAAATTCCCATCTCGACAACGCGTAACATTTCAACACCAGCATTGTGATAAGCTCCTGCTCTACCTCTTCCCTCACCATCCATCCCTCACCGTTCCTGCCCTTACCCTTTCCTCTCTTCTTCGCTTCCCTCCTTCCTCCATTGATCGGGCAATATCATTACCCATCCATCTGCCAATGATCTAAAGCTGGAAGCGACCATAGCTGCTCCTCCTTTTTTTCGCTTAGCGGCCACTTCAGAAAACAAAAAATCAACACAATTGAAGTTTATGATAAGTCAGGAGGATTATGACAGGGTAGCATTGCCATACCTCTCCTTCACTTCTTCTCCATCTGCCGCTTCTTTACGAGCTGTTTAGACAAGGCTCTGGAATACCACAGAAATTCAATGCTTCTCGTCATCCGAACCATCTATCCATCCATCGCCTTTTGGTTGAAAACAAAAACTGACGCTGATGTTGTATTAGCCTTTATGAAGAGCAACAACAACAACACCAAGTTGAGCTTCAATAATAGCTCCACATGCGAATCTTCTTAAAAAGTAATAATAATTGCAGCGGCAGCAGCGGCCGGCACACTCACACACACACACACTTCCCACAAATTGTGGCCAATTGTGGTGTGTTGGATAGGGGGAGAGGGAGGAGAGGGGGTAGGAAAGGGGGATCACACCAAAATAAAATTGTAAAGCAATGAAAAAAGATAAGCGACACAAAAACACAAAAGCTCACACATAAAGCAACAACTTAACAAGCCCAAAATCTCAATCACCCTTTGCCGAATCCAAAGATTGGAAAATTATGTGCGACATTTCTGAAGGGCAAAGAGTTGGAGAAGGTCTTCTCATATGAAATCTTCTCATAGAAGGCATGGAGTAGGTCTTCTCATAGAATACCTTGAGTAGGTTTTCTCATAGAAGAGCTTAAGGTCATCTCAAAGACCTTAATTAAACACCTGGAGATTCTCATAGAAGAGTTTAAGAGCTCGAGAAGATCTTCTCATAGAAGAGGCGTCGCAGAAAAGCTGGTGCTCTTCTCAAAGAAAAACTGATCTTATCATAGAAGATCTGAAAATCGGCGGCGGCGACAATAATATGAGATTCTCCCACGCATTTACTGCTCTTCTATGGAAGAGGAAGAAGAAGTCCTTCTTCTGCTCTTCTGTGGCAGAGGAAGAAGAAGTCGTCCTTCTTCTGCTCTTCTATGGAAGAGGAAGAAGAAGTCCTTCTTCCGCTGCTCTTCTATGGAAGAGGAAGAAGAAGACCTTCTTCAGCTGCTCTTCTATGGAAGAGGAAGTCCTTCTTCTTCTGCTCTTCTATGGAAGAGGAAGAAGAAGTTCTTCTTCTGATCTTATATGGAAGAAGACCTTCTGCTCTTCTATGGAAAAGGATGAAGAAGTCCGTCTTCTTCGGCTCTTCTATGGAAAAGGAAGAAGAAGTCCTTCTTCTTCGGCTCTTCTATGGCAGAGGAAGAAGAGGTACTTCTTCTTCTGCTCTTCTATGGAAGAGGAAGAAGAAGTCCTTCTTCTTCTGCTGTTCTATGGAAGAGGAAGAAGAAGTCCTTCTTCTTCGGCTCTTCTACGGAAGAGGAGGAAGAAGAAGTCCTTCTTCTTCGGCTCTTCTACGGAAGAGGAGGAAGAAGAAGTCCTTCTTCTTCGGCTCTTCTATGGAAGAGGAAGAAGAAGTCCTTCTTCTTCGGCTCTTCTATGGAAGAGGAAGAAGAAGTCCTTCTTCTTCTGCTCTTCTATGGAAGAGGAAGAAGAAGTCCTTCTTCTTCTGCTCTTCTATGGAAGAGGAAGAAGAAGTCCTTCTTCTTCTGCACTTCTATGGAAGAGGAAGAAGAAGTCCTTCTTCTTCTGCACTTCTATGGAAGAGGAAGAAGAAGTCCTTCTTCTTCTGCTCTTCTATGGAAGAGGAAGAAGAAGTCCTTCTTCTTCTGATCTTCTATAGGAAGAGGAAGAAGAAGTCCTTCTTCTTCTGCTCTTCTATAGGAAGAGGAAGTCCTTCTTCTTCTGCTCTTCTATAGGAAGAGGAAGAAGAAGTCCTTCTTCTTCTGCTCTTCTATAGGAAGAGGAAGAAGAAGTCCTTCTTCTTCTGCTCTTCTATAGGAAGAGGAAGAAGAAGTCCTTCTTCTTCTGCTCTTCTATAGGAAGAGGAAGAATAAGTCCTTCTTCTTCTGCTCTTCTATAGGAAGAGGAAGAAGAAGTCCTTCTTCTTCTGCTCTTCTATAGGAAGAGGAAGAAGAAGTCCTTCTTCTTCTGCTCTTCTATAGGAAGAGGAAGAAGAAGTCCTTCTTCTTCTGCTCTTCTATAGGAAGAGGAAGAAGAAGTCCTTCTTCTTCTGCTCTTCTATAGGAAGAGGAAGAAGAAGTCCTTCTTCTTCTGCTCTTCTATAGGAAGAGGAAGAAGAAGTCCTTCTTCTTCTGCTCTTCTATAGGAAGAGGAAGAAGAAGTCCTTCTTCTTCTGCTCTTCTATAGGAAGAGGAAGAAGAAGTCCTTCTTCTTCTGCTCTTCTATAGGAAGAGGAAGAAGAAGTCCTTCTTCTTCTGCTCTTCTATAGGAAGAGGAAGAAGAAGTCCTTCTTCTTCTGCTCTTCTATAGGAAGAGGAAGAAGAAGTCCTTCTTCTTCTGCTCTTCTATGGAAGAGGAAGAAGAAGTCCTTCTTCTTCTGCTCTTCTATAGGAAGGGGAAGAAGAAGTCCTTCTTCTTCTGCTCTTCTATAGGAAGAGGAAGAAGAAGTCCTTCTTCTTCTGCTCTTCTATAGGAAGAGGAAGAAGAAGTCCTTCTTCTTCTGCTCTTCTATGGAAGAGGAAGAAGAAGTCCTTCTTCTTCTGCTCTTCTATGGAAGAGGAAGAAGAAGTCCTTCTTCTTCGGCTCTTCTATGGAGAAGGAAGATGAAGTCCTTCTTCTTCTGCTCTTCTATGAAAGAGGAAGAAGAAGTCCTTCTTCTTCTGCTCTTCTATGGGAAGGAAGAAGAAGTCCTTCTTCTTCGGCTCTTCTATGGAAGAAGAGGAAGAAGTCCTTTTTCTTCTGCTCTTCAATGGAAGAGGAAGTCCTTCTTCATCTGCTCTTCTATGGAAGAGGAAAAAGAAGTTAATTTTCTGCTCTTTTTTGGAGGCGGAAGAAGAAGTCTTTTTCCTGCTCTTCTACGGCCATCTGAATGACTCTTCATTATTTATTTATTTAATTTTTGTTTTTGGAATATCTCATATATCCTCCCAAATCCATAATGTACTTAGCACAGGACCTTTTATGCTACACATCCATACATATGCGAAACTTATACGACAGAACATGGCAAATAATACAATTGGGTTTCACAAATAGCCAGGCAGCAATGCGATGTTGCCTTTTATCCGAAACGAAGTAATAAAGCAAACTACCTGTGGTTAAGACACAATGCCGTTTTGCATTTCCATTCTCCCAGCTCATCTCCGCACACACACACACACCCGGGTACACCAATGTCTCGCCTGCCTATCTCGTTGAATTGAAATGAATGGATGGCTGGCTGGATGGATGGATTATTACCGTCAGCCCAGACACTCTGGAGCTGTGAAATGAAGAACGCCCAAAAGCCGAGACGGTAATGGAACTCACGAATAAATGCGATGTTGTTGTGCGAACAATCGACGAGCTGCCTAATTACCTTTTTATCCCATTTATTAAATACCAACATGGTTAGGATGGATGGATGGCTCGTCGGATGGTTGGTCGATTGGTAGGTAGGGAGACGGCCAAGTCGCACCAGACATTGTGGCTGCATTGTACGAGGGTTGCATGGCAAGTGTGAGCCAGAATTAGAGGCGTTGTCGGTTAGGTGTTTCCTATTGTATATCGGGGCTCTATTTGTCTAATGTTGGGTAATGAGATTTGTAGACACTCTGCACCGAAAAGAGAGCCACTTGGGCTAATGAAGCGAGAAAATTCAATTAATTCCCCGTTGGAGGGGGGTGGGCACCTTGTGGCCGAGGGTATAATTTGTAATATTTGAAGAAACCCAAAAAACACAACTACAACAAAGTTGAAATGCCAATTTGCCATGGCCTAGAGGGAGGTATAACTTCACCAGCCAAGAGGATAAATAGTTTGAGATTCCAAAACAAAGGCATTTGGAGTGCTGCCGCCTCAGCAGATGATGCTGATGATGATGCCAATGACGATGATGGCAGCAGCAGCAACAGTTTATTATCATTTTTCTTGTCGTTATTGTTCCATTTTGACTTGAATTGGATACAACAACAACAACAACAGAAACAACAACAAGAGCTACAACAACACCACTAATAACTGATTATTATTTGTTTTTTGGTTCGGCACTTCATAACATTTCTTCAACGGAAAAAAGACCAAACGATTATGAATCGTTTGTTAATCCGGCAGGGGGTATTTGATGTTGTGCCGAACGGTGTTTTTTTTTTTTTTGGTTTTTTGAAAATTTGGTTTGTTCCGAAATTACTTTTCGTTCAATGATTTGAATGAATCTGTTTTCAAAACCATTTGGTGGTAATTGGTTGAGATTTTCTTCACTTCAGAGACTTCACCCAAAATGAATGACTGACTGGCCCCTTGCATCTTCCGAGACCCCCACACCCAAAAATAAAAGAAAAAGAAGCCGAAGATGAGGGCAAAAAATTAATTATCAACTTATTTGCTTAATGCCGACCAACAAAAACAAACGTTAATTTGAAATATCGGTTGGTCGAAGCAATAAAAAATCTGCAATATTCGTTTTATTTTTTTCGAAAATTTTTAGGGTTTGAAAAATTAAATTTTAATTGGCCCAAAACTTAAAACGTTAAAAAGCAGTAAGTTCGGCCGGGCCAAACTTTGAATACCCTCCACCATTTGGAACGAATTTAGAAATTTTCAAAAAATAAAATCCTAAAAAAATCAGCTAAAATTTTAAAAATACCGAATATAGCCCTTATATTGGGGTCTATACGACGTGGACCTACATTAGGCATTGTTTGTCGTAAGCCATTACCATATTCAAATTCGAAACTTGAAATAAACGGTGAATAATGTGGCTAAAATCATAAAAATATCGTATATAGGGAGGTAAAGTTATATCGGAGCTGTGCGAAGACCTGGACCAGCATAGACAATTTTCTGCCATAGGCTGTAGCATCCACAACGAACTTCAAATACGCGTCTCGAACAATTTCGGTGGGTATTGTACCTAAACTCGTCAAAATACCGAATATAGGGAGGTACTGATATATGGGGCCTATACGAAGACCTGGACCTGCATAGACAATTTTCTGTCTGGGTCTGACATGAGTATTTCGAGGAGTTATGGTATGATGGGTATGGGTATAAAAAAGGAGAACAACCCAGGCTCGGTAAAAATATCTGTTTTTTTTCCAGAGTTTGGGACCTCTACCTTGTTTTCGGGATAGTATTTTTACAGTGGTAGATATTTTTACCCTGATTCCGGGAAACAATTTTTTTGGGGGGAAAGGACACGGGACCTCAGGTTTTTGACCCGAAATTCAATTTGGCATCAATTTTGTTGACCACCATAATTGGCCCTTTTTCGACTTGTTGGGGGTTTTATAAAAAATTCGGGTTAAAAAAGTCGATTATTTGACTATAACTTCCGAGCCGCTTATAAATAACCCTATCATGTGACCTCTTGTTGGATAGGTCATAAGTTTCCAAACAATATCGGGTAAGTGGATCCGGGTCTTGATCCCGGAATTTCGGGTAAAAATATGGGGTCCCGGATCCGTCTTTCAAGAAAAAAATAGTTTCTCGGATTCAGGGTAAAATTACCTAACTCTGGAAAAAATTTCAAAACAATCGAAAAGTTTTTACTAAAATAGAGTTGTTCAAACATATTAACCCGTTATGGGGCCAAACCAGAAAAAGGGGAGCGAGCCCATAGCCCATCTTCCCACAAGACCTTGCAATGACAGAAATATTGCGATGTGTGAAAATTGAAGACAATCCGACCCTTATTTCATATTCTATAATAGTTACAATTACTCCAAATTTTGACCCTTTGTGGGAGAGGTGCCAGAAGGAGTGGACCGATATATCCCATCTTCATACCAGTTCTTGGGTTAGTAAAAATATTGGAAAGTGCCGAGTTTGAAAGGAATCGGATACTCATTTCGCGTTTTATGAGCTTCATGGTTTTTCAAAATGTTGGTCGGTAGACCGATATATCCCATCTTTGCACCAGATTTTGTGTTAATAAAAATAATAGGATGTGTGAAAATTGAAGACAATCGGACACTTATTTCACATTTTATACGAATTATAATTATTGCAAACTTTGACCCTTTGTGGGGGAGGTGCCAGAAGGAATGGTCCGATCTCTATCAGCTTTATAACAGATGTTGTGTTGATGGAAATATTGAGATTTTCCAAATCTGAACGGAATCGGATGCTCATTTCGCGTTTTTTCGAGCTTAGTGTCTATTCAAAAATGTTGACCCTTTGTGGAGGAGGTACCAGGAAAATTGGACCGATATATTTCATCTTCGCATCAGATATTGTGCTGGTAGAAATATTGGGATGTGTGAAAATTGAAGGCAATCGGGCTCTTTTTTCACATTTTATAAGAGTTACAAATATTCCTAATTTTGACCCTTTATTGGGGAGGTACCAGAAGGAATGGTCCGATCTCTACCATCATTATAACAGAACTTGTGTTGATGGAAACATTGAGATGTGCCAAGTCTGAATGGAATCCCATATTAATTTCGCGTTTTATGAGCTTCATAAATATTTAAAATTTTGACCCTTTGTGGGGGAGGTACCAGGAAAAGTGGACCGATATATTCCATCTTCGCACCAGATATTGTGCTGATAGAAACATTGGGATGTGTGAAAATTGAAGACAATAGGACGCTTATTTCATATTTTATTTATTTACAATTATTCCAAATTTTGGCCCTTTGTGCGAGAAATGCCGGAAGGAGTGGGCATATACTTCCCTCCTTCACACCAGATCTTTTTTTCGTAGAAATATTGGACTGTGTGAAATTTTAAGAGAATTGGATGCTTATTTCGCGTTTTATGAGCTTCATGGTTATTTAAAGTTTTACCCCTTTGTGGCGGAGGTACCAGAAGGAGTAGATTGATATATCCTATCTTCGCACCAGATTTTGTGTTAATAAAAATAATAGGATGTGTGAAAATTGAAGACAATCGGAATGTTATTTCACATTTTATAAGAGTTACAATGATTCCAAATTTTGCTCCTCTATGGGGGAGGTACCAGAAGGAATGGTCCGATCTCTACCAGCTTTATAACAGATCTTGTGTTGATGAAAATATTGAGATGTTCCAAGTCTGAACGGATTCGGAAGCTCATTTCGCGTTTTTTCGAGCTTCGTGGCTATTCAAAAATGTTGACCCTTTGTGGGGGAGGTACCAGGAAAAGTGGACCGATATAGCCCATCTTCGCACCAGATATTGTGCTGATAGAAATATTGGGATGTGTGAAAATTGAAGACAAACGGATTTTTATTTCACATTTTATAAGATTTACAATTATTCCAAATTTTGACCCTTTGTGGGAGAGGTGCCAGAAGGAGTGGGCCTATACCTTCCATCTTCACACTAGATCTTGTTTTAGTAGAAATATTGGACTATGTGAAATGTTAAGAGAATTAGATGCTCATTTCGCGTTTTATGAACTTTTCAAAATGTTGACCCTTTGTGGGGGAGGTACCAGAAACAATGGGTCAATATATACCAAGTACACAAAAAATCTTGATTTAATAGAAACATTTCGATGTGCCGAGTTTGAATAAAATCGGACGTTCATTTCGCGTTTTTTTTTTGAGCTTAGTGGATATTCAGAATTTTGACCCATTGTAGGGGAGGTACCAGAAGGAGTGGACCAATATATTCCATCTTCACACCAGACCTTTGGTTGATAAAAATATTGTGATGTGTGTAATTCGAAGAGAATCGGACTCTTAAATCACATTTTATAGCTATTCAGTTATAGCTATTCAAAATGTTGACCCTTTGTGGGAGAAGTATTTAATGGAGTGGACCGATATTGCCCATTTTCGCACCTGTCGTAGCACTGATGCAAATATTAGGTTTCGCAAGGTTGAAGCAAAATCGGATTATCGTTTCTCTTTTTGTGCAGTAAAATTTTTTTTTCAAAATTTCGATCTTTTGGGGGTGAGTTACCGGAAGGAGTGGGCCGATGTTGCCCATCTCCGAATTCGAACTAAGTTTGATAAAAATATTACGATGTACCAAGTTCGGACCAAATCGGATACTCCCATTAAAATTTATCGTGCGCACCAGCTAACCAGACAAACAGACGGAGGGAGAGACATTGCTAGATCGACTCCGAATGTCCTGAAACTGATTTGATCCAAAGAAACCTAGTATCTAAAACCGTTATCTCATTATCATCACGTTTTGGCCGTATCAAATTATATATACCCTCTGTAGCCATATGGCTGAGGGTATATATAATTTGATACGACCAAAACGTGATGATACCGGACCGGATTGCACCAAATGGAAAAATTCGGTTGAATATGAAAAATATGCTGGACAATAACCATAAAATCGGATGAAGATGTATATCGAAGGTATATGAAAATCTGAACCGATCTCAATTAAATTTGAGGTATTTTCGAGCTGTATCTGGCGTTCGCTATCAAATATCCTTGTTGCGGAGTGCACATTACGCATGTAATGGACTTTAACACCAAATCGGATGAAACATATATATGGAAGCTATAGCGATATCTGAACCGATTTTCACCAAAATTTGAAGAACTTGCTTTGGGGCTGAATTCCGTCGGCACTTTCCATTTGGTGCATAATAAACCTGAAATCGGATAAAGATATATATATGGGATACATATCCAAATCTGAACCGAAAATTTAAACACTCATTTCTGAGCAGTATCTCGTATCGGGTACCAATAATCGTTGTTTCGGAGTGCATATTACGCATGTGAGGGACATAAACCCCCAAATTGGATGAAACATATATATGGGAGCTATAGCTATATCTGAACCGATTTTCACTGAATTCGGTCGGATATGCCAAAATTCAGTTCATTTGGACTGATATTGTTCATTTGGTGCACAATTAACCCAAAATCGATGGCTGTATCTAAATTTAAACCGATTCTCACCAATTCTCACCTTGGGCCAAACAAATATTGTTTGGAAAATTTCATCTCAATCGGATAGTAAATGCGACCTGCATTTTGTTCGCAAAAATACATGGACAGACGAACAGACGGACTGACATGCATAAATCGACGCAGAAAGTGATTCTATGAAGATCCTCAAAAGTAACTATGGGTCTATCTCGATTCCTTTTCGTGCTACAATCAAATGCACAAAAACATCATACCCTTACAACTATGTGGTGTAGGGTAGAATCTACATCTATTGTTTAAATATTTGTGAATTTCTTTTTCACTTCATCAGGATCACCGTTATATAAGCCAATTTAGTGGGCCCTTATAGAGATCTTGGACATAGCGAAGCTTGCTCCAGTCGACAAGAAAACCATGTCACCATGGAAGACGGAGGTGCCACATCTCGGCAGAAAGGCTTTAACTTCTACTTAGATATTAGGACCGGAACTTTCGATCTACATCCACAACCTGTGGAGACGATAGTAATCAACTATTCTTCATCAGAACGGAAATCTGACCGAAGGACTTCTATCTGCAGGTCTCACTGATTTAATTATTTGCGAACCTCAAGTTAAATTTGCTTCTCCCCCCTTTTTCTCTGCCCCAGCAATAAATAAGGATCTACTTCATTTTTAGAAGAAAAAAAAAATATATAATTGTCTGGAGTTCGCCTCTTCAAATATTTTCTCTTCGTTTTCCTGTTATTATTAGTTTTAAATCCACAAAACGTGTGAAAAAGGGGGCAGTAAACACACACGAAATTATAGGGCAAAACCCGCAAAGCGCAAACGAAACGAGAAGAGAAAAATCCCATCAGGCGTTGTTATTGAATTCTGCGAAATTTGTTCAAAGATTTAGGTGTTTTTAAATAAACACAACGTCGATACGACGCAAAGGCCTGAGGTTCAAATATGAACATATATCCATCCATCCATCCCTATATCTATTCATCGAAAGAGTGCGTTCGTGTGTGCATCACCTTTGTTTATTTAAAGAATGCCGAACGAAGCTCATAACCCCTCAAAATAAGAAAAAAAAAAGAACACCAAGCTCTTGCCAATTATGGCGGTAAGCATCTACCCATCATCCTAAACAAACATATTTCACAAATTTATGAAAGCTATACCAACATATGTACATACGTTCAAACATACATAGCCATTTCTTAACCATGCTCACACCATCTTTTTTGGGCCATATGCCTCCAGAAGATTTACGTATCAAATTTTTAAGCTGCTGTTTCCATAAACAGAACGCATACACGGAGCGAGCGGCAAGAAGAACTGTGAACCTTAATAGCTGCACTCAAGAAACATAATTAACAAAGTCTGGTTAAAGGCTTCGTTCGGCTTTCTTTGGTAGATGACCTGTTGTACACCGGCCAACCATCTCCTGGCTAAACGAATAATGATGAATGATGCCTTTTTTTCGAAACACTTTAAAATTTCTTTTTTTAGGTTATGAAATGAAATATTGTTGTAGTTATATTTTGCCCATGACGAAACATTCGATACATTCGTTGATCAGAAGCTAAGTGTTTCTTTTCTACACCTTTCATTTAATCTAATGGCGAAGCAGAACATGTGTTATTTGTTTAGGGAATAAACACGCTGAGTTGATGTCAGTCGTGGGGGATTTTTATCATTCAGGGAATTAAAAATTTGATGAGCCACAAAGAAAGGAATTTTTATCAGGCCTTAGCAGAGTTCTGAAAGTATAACGGCAGGTTTTCTTCCCTAGGGCTGGAATAGCTCGTCGGAGTCCAGCTTTTCATACAGAAATTATTCAGGATTTGTTTGAGAGAGAAAGACCAGTTTGCTTGGTTGTACACCTACTAGGGTTTTATTCACTGATTGCGAGATTATAATTATCTACGGAATTGGTCCACTTAATCTAACGATCCGCTGTCCACAGGTTCTTATGGGGGCTCACTGGGTATGAGACCTGGCTATGTACTCGTTTTCTCAGGACGGAAATGCCTGTCGAGACCTGGAGAAGTACTCTATCGGTTTCCCAAGGATACGGGGAAGATTCTTCAAATCTATTTGCTGTTGGACTGTGGGTGAACGGGTATACAAGGATATTCAAAGGCAACGGTTGCGAGAGACTTTAATATCTAGGATATGGTTGCGAGAGATCGTAATAAGTATTTAAGCAGATTACAGGATCTAGGGTACAGTTGCGAAAGACCTTAATAACCACTGAAGCAGGCTGCAGGGATCTAGGATACAGTTGCAAGAGACCTTAATAAGTACTCCAGCAAACTGCAAGGATCTAGGATACGGTTGCAAGAGACCTTAATAAGTACTCAAGCAGAGTACAGGATCTAGGATATAGTTGCAAGAGTCCTTAACAAGTATTCAAGCAGACTACAAAGATCTGGGATACGGTTGCGAAAGACCTTAATAAGTACTGAAGCAGGCTACAGGCATCCAGGATACAGTTGCAAGAGACCTTAATAAGTACTCCAGCAAACTGCAAGGATCTAGGATACGGTTGCAAGAGACCATAACAAGTACTCAAGCAGACTACAAGGATCTAGGATTAGGTTGCAAGAGACCTTAATAAGTACTCAAGCAGGCTACAGGATCTAGGATGTGAAAGACTTTAATAAGTACTCAAGCAGACTACAGGATCTAGGATACGGTTGCAAGAGACCTTTATTAGTACTCCAGCAGACTACAGGATATTCAAGGATACGTTGCAAGAGACCTTAATAATTACTCAAGCAGAGTAATTACAGCATATAGGGTACGGTTGCGAAAGACCTTAATAAGAATTCAAGCAGACTGCAGGATCTAGGATACGGTTGCAAGAGACCTTTATTAGTACTCCAGCAGACTGCAGGATATTCAAGGATACGTTGCAAGAGACCTTAATAAGCTCTCCAGCAGACTATAGAATCTAGCTTGCGAAAGACCTTAATAAGTACCCAAGCAGACTACAGGGATCTAGGATACAGTTGCAAGAGACCTAAATAAGTACTAAAGCAAACTACAAGGATCTAGGATACGGTTGCATGAGACCTTAACAAGTACTCAAGCAGACAATAGGATACTCAAGCATACGGTCGCAAAAGACCTTAATAAGTACTCAAGCAGAATACATGATATTCAAGGATAATAAAGGACTCACCAAGGATGTGTAAGGGCTCACACAGGGATATGCAAGGATACAAGGATTGGGTCCCAGGATGCCACAGGATTAAATTTATGATGGTAACACTTACCGCATTAGATGTTGCGGCTACTTTCGTGGTCTGGCGCTGACTGTCCCCAATTTAAAGTTTGGTCCCCCTCGTGTTTTGTGATGAAATAACGGGACCTTGTTTACTAAATTTGAGTGTCCCGAATAACGCAGCCAGCGATCATCATAAGGGGATATATCTCTCTCGCCCTAGCTCTCTGTAAAAACCCATAACGAGTAGTTTCAAACATTAAACTGAACGATATAACACACAGTCAGGCAATTTTCATTCTCATCTCTACACAATATTTCAATACCACACGGTAATAGTTCCTTATTTCCATACTCAACGTAAATTTTAGTGTTATAGGTTTATCTGTATAATACTTAACTGAAGTTCCAGCAAAATATATATTAAATTTATAGTTACGGTCCTCACACTTCGCCCGTAAGAATCAGTCCCATAACTCGAACAATGAAAACGGATTAAGATGCGCAATTACAAATTTTAAATAAAACGAAACAACTCACAGCTAAAAAAGGGGACCTAGGTATGCAGGTCTTCACAATTTTCAATTGGCTTCAGTACACGCTCCTTTTTATATCTAAGCAATATCTTAATATTATACAGCCAACGATATTCATGCTTATCGAAAGTTGTAAGTGAGTTTTTCTAAGTTGAGGTTAAAGGACTGCTGCATCTTTTGACTATACTAAATTAATGTAAGATTTATGCCAGTGATCCTCAAACTACCTCCGCCAAACCCAACTTCCATCATTCTAGTAACGAGTTGCTTTAACTTTGCGTCGTATAACTTCTTTCAAACGTTCAGGCATAGACTTTACCAATGACATATTGTATCCTGGATCAATGTTGTTCCATTCTTCCTGAATGATATCTTTCATATAATTTTTAATTGTAAACTCGCGAAATCCAGTATTTTTCTGCAGTTAACCCCAAAGATGTTCGATTGGCTTAAGATCTGTAGATTGTGGCGGTTTTTTAGAAGGTCAATATATTTTAATTGATCCATAATTCCATCAATGAGTGATAAATTAATTACTCTTGATGCGGCCATAATTCCTTAGACCATAACGCCACCTCCACCATGTTTAACCGTTGGCACCATATTTCTCTCCTCCAACTCTGTATTTGGTTTATGATATACTAAGACCTTGCCATCATATCCAAAAATATTATATATGCTCTTGTTAGCAAAAATTACATTCATCCAGAACTCTATTGGCTTATTTGAATATATTTTGGCGAACACTAATCGCGCATTTATTTCGATTCTTCTTTGCGATGTGCGGCATTTTCCTAGCTGATCGTGCATGAAATTGGTGTTTTTCAAATTATTTTTTATTGCCTGGGGAGTAGTTGCAATGCCTGCATATTCCTGGGTAGTTTTAGCTAAGGTTGACGCATTAACTCGTGGATTTTTCTTGACTTCACTAACAATCTGGCGCTCATGTCCATCTATAAGTTGCCGTGGACGTCCTGTTCTGGACTTATTTTCAATAGTTTTATCTGCTTTGTATTTTTTGATTATATAGTGGACAGTAGTTTTTGGGTTTCCAAAAGGTTCTGTTATAGAATATCAGAATTCCTAATTCAAAATTATGAATTATTATGTTTATTTATATCAATAGAAGTTTCTTTTCCTTTGCCTTCCATTTTGTGTTAAGGTAACTAACAACCATAACAATACGCATTTCCCACATAATTATACAGAGGCTTTAAAAAATAAGTGATGTCGATAATTGAATACATCCTCTGCAATAAAAATTACATATAAATCTTATAATTACTTTTTGCATAAAACCCAATAAATTATTTTTAAAAATAGGACATATTGTCTATACTTTCTTTGGCCACTGTATATTTATAAAAAAACAAGGATTCTCTACCTCACACTTTTTCGGCGTAGCTCTTCCAGAATCTCTTTTAGGACTCACACAATGAAAACGGATTGTATTCGTAATAACAAAAATCAAATTCAGAGAAACAACTCGTAGCCAGGAAAAAAGTACTTGGAGTGCATTAGTGCATTTTCCAGTATTTTAATACCTTACGACTAACAATACTTCTTATATCCATACTTAGCAAAAAAGTAAATCTTACTTTTATAAGCTTATAATATAATAAATTATAAAATACTCAACTGAGGTTCCAGCACGCGGAGTCAGCACAATGGACTGTTGATTTGAAAAGTAAATTTCAACGATTTGAGAATGTTGTTCAGCTGCGTATTGCTCCATGTCCAAGTCTTCTTTACAAAATACTGAAAGAAAAGAATAAACAAATTATAATAAAAAAGTTATAAGGAATTCACACCACTTCGGTGTTTCTGGGCCACCCTGTACTCAAATTGTTCTCCTTAAAAAAAAACTGCCTAAAAACTTGGAGTCCCTACCATACCAAAAATTTTCCAAGAAAGCAGACACCTTTGGTTCCTGAAGGAACTAGTTCAATGGCACTATTCAGCGAAAGCAAGGATCGGAACTTTTTATGTTTATAGCCTAAAATAGGTATGACGAGTGCCATATTTTACAAAAAAAAAATATGAATAGTCTATTATTTTCGGCTTAGATTATATTTATCCTTGATAGAGATTGTAAAAGCCGTGAAATTGACAAGATTTTTGGTCGTAAATAAATGTAATTTGCCTTGCCAGTCGTACGCTCATATTTAAGGAAGATACGTTTATGAGGTAAGTGTATGTGGAAATAGCATCAAAAAGTTAGGCGAGCAATGTCTGGGGACAAATACGTCAAGTTTCCTGTTCATTATTGTATGTTGTGTTGTGTCGTTTTATTTTGTTTGTCTTCTCGCATCCCTTTTTTGTGCATTATTCAACCCCTAGGGCTGATGAGCTGAGATCCCCCGGAAAATACTTGCTCCGATAGGGCTAGGTTTACCTAACCATAGTCTCGCATTAGGCGGTACGCTAAAAGATTGAACGGAGGATTGAGAACAGACATCAAATTTAACCTCAATTTGGAACTTTAGATTTTCAATATTTTGTTTCCAAATTCTCGACCCTAAAGATATGAATTCCGTGTTTGAATTATTCCAAAAAAATTTTACACTTTAACTTTGCCACGCATAAATCACATTTAGTTCGGCTCATAACAAACGTTATGTCATCAGAATCTCAACCATAACTAACTCCCCTCACTTGCCATTGCGAACGGGCTAAAAGCCTTGAAATGGATTTACATGACACGTGCTAAGTGATGCCTGCTGTGAGTGTGGCATAAAGTCGACATGGACATAATTAAAAGCCTGATTTTTAATTTCCAAATACATATGCCAGTCCCAATTACAACTAAACCTCAAAATGGAAAAGTTAATCCGAAGAATGGCCGGGGGCTAAATGTGATTTGAGGTGGTGTAAATAATAAATATGTCTTCAAATGGCTTATAACTCTCTCTACGTTTGAGAGCTACTTCTTTTTTGGGTAATGACTTACAACGAGTTACTTAAATATTGAGGTTATAACCTCCAAGGAAAGTGGGAAGGTAATTTCGGTTCCATTTGCCAAGAACATTTCTCACTTTCTCTATCCCTGAATATTTGCAATTTATTTTGAATTATTGGTTGTTATTTGTTATTGTTTTTTCCGTTCTTTTTGGCATAATGTTGGCAAATAAGCAGAAGGGTATGTGTGGTATAAGCTCTTGAAGAGCGTGTATTTTCAAAAATTCGGAAGCAAAATAAATATTGAAATTTGAATACTCATGCTTTCTATTCTTATCCCCAACAAAAGGATGTTTTCCTTTTCAACAAAAGGACCTATAGACAATACAAATAATAAAGGTTATGCTGTTTTTGTTCTGTTAAGTGAAAGAAAAAAGGGGATGGGAGAAACGGCGATGAACGTGCTCACGCACCTTACACGAACAAATTGTAAAATGAGAAGCATGAGGGTTGGCAGGCCATGAAAAAAAACATATTTTAATATGAGTTCATCACGTTTCGAAGTTTTACGAACGTTTCCCAAATAATAGAGATGGTATGGAAGGAATACTTTGCGATATGGTGCGGCTATTGTGTGTGCGTACAAGTCCTTGCAATTTTAAAAAAGCTTACAGTGATGCGGAATCGGGATTAGTATTCGTAATAACAACATCAAATCAAAAGAAACAACAAGTAGCTTACAAAAAAGTACTTGGAGTCCAGGTCTTCACAATTTTCAACCCGGCTTAGTGCATTTTCTAGTATTTCAATACCTTACGACTAGCAATACTTCCTTATATCCATACTTAGCGTAAATCTTACTTTTATAAGTTTATCTATAAAAAACTTAACCGAGGTTCCAGCACGCGGAGTCAACACAATGGACTGTTGATTTAAAAAGTAAATTTCAACGGTACTACATACATTTTGTTCAGTAAAAAGCCTGTAATTGGAAATTCCAGGAGCGAACTCTCATTTCTTATCCTTTGTCTATATTGCGATTACTGTGATGGCTGGATATGGAGGTAATTGAATATTATTTTATATTTCGAATGTATTTTCTGGTTAATTTTTTTAGATATCAAAAGAGTTCGGTTCCCTTGACCAGGCAGATGTAATATTAAACGTACGCCTTGTTCAATCAAAATTCAGTAGTTGAAAATTGCAGGAGTGGGCTTTCATTCCGTATACTGATTACTATGATGGCTGGATATGGAGGTAATTGAATAATATTTGTATATGTATTAAGTATATTCTCAGGTTTTATTATACCCTCCACCTTGGAAAGGAGGGTATATTAACTTTGTCATTCCGTTTGTAACATCCTTAAATATTCGTCTAAGACCCCATAAAGTATATATATTCATAATCAGCATAAAATTCTAAGTCGATGTCCGTCTGTCTGTCTGTCTGTTGAAATCACGATACAGCCCACATTATTTGACGTAGAGGGCCAAAATTTAGCAGAGCTATTTGCACTGTGTCTAGGATGGTTGGTATTGAAAATGAAAATGCCACATTTTTTCACGGATTTGTCTGAAAATTGGTATTTGTAGGTCATAACGGGTCCCTGAGCGTGTGGCAAAACATTGCATGTATAGGTCCACGTTGTGGTATAGCCCCCATATAAAGGTACCTCCCGATATTCGGTATTTTATTTTTTTTTGCCACATTTTTTCACGGATTTGTCTAAAAATTGGTATATGTGGGTCATAATGGTTTCCAGCTCCGGTGACGAAACATTGCATGTATGGGCCCATGATTTGGTATAGCCCCCATATAACGGTACCTCCCGATATTCGGTATTTTGATGGTTTTTGCCACATTTGTTCACTGATTTGTCTAAAAATTGGTATTTGTGGGTCATAATGGGTCCCTGAGCGTGTGGCAAAACATTGCATGTGTAGGTCCAGGTTTTGGTAAAGCCCCCTTATAACGGTACCTCCCGATATTCGGTAATTGGATGATTTTTGCCACATTTTTTCACGGATTTGTCTGAAAATTGGTATTTGTTGGTCATAATGGGTTCCAGCTTCGGTGGCGAAATATTGCATGCATGGGTCCATGATTTGATATAGCCCCCATATAACGGTACCTCCCGATATTCGGTATTTTGATGGTTTTTGCCACATTTTTTCACTGATTTGTCTAAAAATTGGTATTTGTGGGTCATAATGGGTTCTAGTTCGTGTGGCAAAACATTGTAATTATAGGTTCACCTTTTGGTGTAGCCCCCATATAACGGTACCTCCCGATATTCGGAATTTTAATGGTTTTTGCCACATTTCTTCTAATGTTTCTTTTACCCTAAGGTGGAGGGTATTAAAAGTTTGGCCCGGCCGAAATTAATGTTTTTTTACTTGTTTTTTAAATATCAAAAGAAGGTTCGTGTCCATCGACCAGGCTAATGTTACATCAAAATTCGCTACGAAAAGAACAATTTGTTTCATAATTTACATCTTTCGATTTGTCAAATAATTGTATTTTGTTTAATGCCGAATAAGAGCGGAGGCCCTCTAACCGATATAACCCATAATATAAGGTGTGAACTGGAGTATTTAGTTCATTCCAGATGTGTTTGCAGATAAACTGATCTTGCATCGCGGTGGAAATTGATGAATTAAAAGTTAAAAAGTTGCCCTCAGGCAAAGACCCATTCCAACCCAAAAAGGCTTGGTTGGGGACGTCTACCAGACCTTCCGTATTAAAAAGTTTTTTATACCCTCCGCCATACCTAGCATGGAGGGTATACAGGGTGAGATGAGAAAACTGCAATCAACTTCAGACTGCTGCCATTTCTAAGCCACTCGTCCGACGGCTGTTAACATTATTCCAGTGACAGCTCATTATATTGTTCGCAAGCGTACAAAAGCATTTTGGTGAGAATTTTCGAGAAAAAAAGTTATTCGTGATGGAATCCAAGCGTGATAATGTGATCTCTTTATATTTGGCTGGATAACCCCAAGTAGCTATCGTAAGAGGACTCCAATATTTAAATGTGTAAAAATCTTTTGTGTCTCGTACCATCGCTCGTTACCGTGATACTAGTAGCCCGTAGGCCGACGTCAAGGAAGTGCACGGAAGAAAACAGCAACATCAGCAGAAATGGTTCGGAAACCCGTGTCGCAGTGACCGAAAAATGGCTCGTGAGCTGAGCATATCGCAATATTCCATTTGGCAAATATTGAAAAATGAGCTCGGGGTAAAGCCATTGAAATTCCAAAAAGTGCAAGAACTTACACCGCAACAGAAAGAAATTCGACTCAAAAGAGCTAAAGAGTTGCTTCGCTTGGCCGAAAGTGGTGAACTGCCGAATTTGGTTTTCTCCCCTCCGATAAGAAAACATTCGTTGACCAGCAGTTTATGAACAAACAAAATGATCGTCTTACTTGCCAAAGAGGTCAGCTGAAAATGTGCACCTTCGGTTGGCCGGCCACCAGAACTCAAGCGCCGGCCATGGTGATGGTGTGGTCCGCCATAACAGCTGATGGTCGCTCTCCGCTCGTATTAATCGACTGTGGCATCAGAACAAATGCCGAATATTATCGCGAAAATATTGTGGAGGGTGTATTAAAGCCTTGGCAAGGCAAACATTTTGGCCGCAGACCTTGAACATTCCAACAGGACTCACTCAGCACCATCGCACTCAGCACGCGCCACCCAAGAATGGTTATAAAATGAGCTGGTTCCTCGCTTCATTTCCAGGGCACAATGGTCCCCAAAATCTCCGGATACCAATCCGTTGAACTATTGTGTCTGGAGTATTTTGGAAAACAAGGTTGGCACTAAAAATTCCAAAGTGTCGATCACGTCAAACAAGCGCTTCGCCGGGAATGGGCCAAAATACCGCAGAGCAACATTCGGACAGCGTGTAACGATTTCATTGGCCGTTTGAAGGCCATAATTCATGCAAAAGGTGATCAATTCGAACAAATCTGAACGTATTCTAAAATTTGATGCTATTTCCGACATTTTTTGCTTTCATTCAATAAAATTTAAAAAAAAAATGTAAAAATTATGCCGTTGGACTTTGTTGCAGTTTTTTTTTATCTCACCCTGTAGAAGTCCTTTCTAAGCAATTTACCCCTGGAAGAGAATTGTCTATATGGGTCCACGATATCGTATAGCCCACATACAACGGTACCCCCCATATTCGATTTTTTGACGAAATTAGGGGCATTATTCGCCGGAGTTTATAGAAGTCGTAATGGTTACTACAACATATGACAAAAACTTCCGCCTGCAGGGCCACGTCTTCGTATAGCCCCCATATAACGGTGCCTCCCAATATTCGGTATTTTGATGGTATTAGCGACATTATTCAACGGAGTTTTTTCAAAGTTCGTATTTAGGGTTCGAAATGGGAACTGTTCTATGGTGAAGAACTTCTGCTCTTCTATGGCGAAGATCTTCTCCTCTTCTATGAGAAGACCTTTTGGTCTTCTGTGAGAACAAGACCTTCTGCTCTTGTATAAGAAGACTTTTTGGTCTTCTATGAGAAGACCTTCAGGTCTTCAACGGAGTTGTTTCGCATAGGCCCCATGTATCAGTACCTCGGTATTTTAAAATATTCACAGAAGTTGATTCGAATTATTCACCGGATTTTCTTTCATGTTACGTATTTGAATATTGTATTGGCTTACGACAAAAGTTGCCTATGCAGCCCACGTGTTCGTATAGATCCCAATATAACGGCTGTATTCGGCATTTTTAAGATTTTAAGCAGAATTTTCAACCGATTTTTTTTCAACATTTCCAAATTGTTCGGCTCGGCCGTTGATAATTACCAACTGCCGATTTGTCAAATAATAGTCTATTATTTTATGTGGATTAAGACATAACCCAAGAGAAGGCATTCACAACTAGGCGCCCTGACATCGCGGTGGAATTTGATGAATCCAAAGTTGAAAATTGAAAATATCACCGTGGCCCTTAGGCAAAGGCCCATTGCGCTTTTAATGAAAAATGTTTTATGTTTTGAATTCCCTCCCCATTCAAATTTAGTTTTTAATTCAGCAATAGCTTTAAACCCGATAAAAAAAACTTTGAGAGTACTTTCCAACCGAGAAAAAGCGGAAAAACGTCCTTTGGAAAAAAATAGAAAAGAATCCTTCTGGATTCACTGATGTGTAAAAAGTCTGCTGCGGTATACGTCTATTTTTACATTCTGAAATAGAATAATTACTTTTAGAGAAGGAATTACCATGGATAAAAGATTCCAATATTTATTCCTCTTCGCAACACTGTGCCCCGTTAGAAATACCTTTAAAATCGAGGAAAACAAAGACAAATTGGCGAAATATAAAATATTTATCGTTGCGTACCAATAAAGTGGTTGCTTTTAATAATTTATTTCTTTCTTTCTTCCTCTGTTTCCTTCAAGAAACTCCATCCACAAAAATTCTCATATTTTTTGGAGAGTTTCTATCCCATGACATGGCTTATCGATTTAATGGCAATTTTTTATTCGCTTCTGTTTATTTTCCTTTGTCCAGACCACTTGAACAACAAATCACCAGCATTGTGGTCAGCTGAAAACATCATGTGTTTTAAATCGGAATTGAATTGAAATTTTTTTATTGAAATGAAGTCCCCTTTTTGGGAGGATATGCACGAACACTTGAGAAGGACATTGGAAGAAACTCATAAATGAAAGTGGAAACGCAAATAATAATGGAAGCCATCAAAGATGAATGAAAGGTGGGGAGATGGGAAAGAGGATGATAAAATTCAGATGTCTGCAGTGATTGGAACAGTCTGTAAGCGGTCTTAAAGGAAATGAAATAGTTTTAATTATGATAAACAATCTTCAGTTCTGCCTTCTGGTCTTCTTCTATGAGAGACCTGCTGGTCTTCTTCTATGATAAGATCTGCTGGTCTTCTTCGATGAGAAGACCTGCTGGTCGTCTTCTATGAGAAGACCTGCTGGTCTTCTTCTATGAGAAGACCTTCTGGTCTTCTTCTATGAGAAGACCTCTTGGTCTTCTATCAGAAGACCTCTTGGTCTTCTATGAGAAGACCTCTTGGTCTTTTATGAGAAGACCTCTTGGTCTTCTATGAGAATATCTATTGGTTTTCTATGAGAAGACCTACTGGTTTTCTATGAGAAGACCTACTGGTCTTCTATGAGAAGACCTACTGGTCTTCTATGAGAAGACCTACTGGTCTTCTATGAGAAGACCTACTGGTCTTCCATGAGAATACCTATTGGTCTTCTAAGAGAAGACCCTGTTCTTCCATGAGAAGACCTATTGGTCTTCCATGAGAAGACCTATTGGTCTTCTAAGAGAAGACCTATTGGTCTTCTATGAGAAGACCTATTGGTCTTCTATAAGAAGACCTGCTGGTCTTCTTCTATGAGAAGACCTGCTGGTATTCTTCTATGAGAAGATCTACTGGTTTTCTATTAAGTCTTCTATGAGAAGACCTCTTGGTCTTCTATGAGAAGATCTCTTGGTCTTATATGAGAAGATCTCTTGGTCTTCTATGAGAAGACCTATTGGTCTTCTACAAGAAGACCTGCTGGTCTTCTGCTATGAGAAGACCTGCTGGTATTCTTCTATGAGAAGATTTACTTGTTTTCTATGAGGTCTTCTATGAGAAGACCTACAGGTCTTCTGTGAGAAGACCTATTGGTCTTCTATGAGAAGACCTCTTGGCCTTCTATGAGAAGATCTCTTGGCCTTCTATGAGAAGATCTCTTGGTCTTCTATGAGAAGATCTGCTGGCCTTCCATGAGAAGACCCACTGGCCTTCATGAGAAGACCTATTGGTCTTCTATGAGAAGACCTACTGGTCTCCTCTATGAGAAGAGACCTTCTGGTCTCCTCTATGAGAAGAAGTCCTTCTGGCCTCCTCTATGAGAAGAAGACCTTCTGGCCTCCTCTATGACAAGAAGACCTTCTGGCCTCCTCTATGACAAGAAGACCTTCTGGCCTCCTCTATGAGAAGAAGACCTTCTGCCCTCCTCTATGAGAAAAAGAGACCTTCTGGTCTCCTCTATGAGAAGAAAAGACCTTCTGGTCTCCTCTATGAGACCTTCTGGTCTCTTCTATGAGAAGAAGACCTTCTGGTCTCCTCTATGAGAAGAGACCTTCTGGTCTCCTCTATGAGAAGAAACCTTCTGGTCTCCTCTGTGAGAAGAGACCTTCTGGTCTCCTCTGTGAGAAGAGACCTTCTGGTCTCCTCTATGAGAAGATACCTTCTGGTCTCCTCTATGAGTGGAAGACCTTCTGCTTTTCTTGGAGAAGAAGACCTTCTGCTCTTCTAGGAGAAGAAGACCTTCTGCTGTTCTATGAAAGGACCTATTGCTCTTCTATTAGAAGACCTTTTGGGCATTTGATATTCTATATAAAGAGCTTCAGGTCTTCCAATGGTAGATCTTTTAGTCTTTTGTGGAAAGAAGACCTTCTGCTATTTTATGAGAAGAGGGCCTTCTGCTCTTCTATAAGCATACCTTCTGGCCTTCTATGAGAGGATCTTTGATCCTCTATGTTCTTCCTTTATCGCAGTGCCCTTAGATAATTTATTCCTGGCAACATTTTGTATATTTATTTTAACAGATCCTCAACGACTTCAAATAGCCTTTGGCATTATTTGGTTCGAAATGCATTCACCTCATATTAATATCAAGTCATGGTTTTATGCCAAAAACAAAAACAACAACCACCTTTCATTCTCCTCTTAACATCTTTGAGTGGCCGAAATTAGCTTCGTTTATACCTGTTTGTATTTTAAGAAAACCAGACTGAATTCCTGATTCCAGGTTAGACTGGCAGACAGGCAGGCGGTCGGAGCGGCGGCCAACGTAATAACACCACAAGGGCCGTTTTTCAACACCATATTGTGTTCCGACCTCTATAATTAGTTTCATAATTATGGGTATATTTCACGCGCTTTTTGATCTTTTTCTTGCCGTTCTGTTTGGCCAATGCTTTGGCAGCGCGAACAGGAAAACAGAAAGGAATCCAAGAATTGAAAATAATTATCATATTAAGCGGCAACGAGTATTTCAATACTAACATAACACCTTGTTAGAAAATAACACCTTTATAACAAACAAAACAGGCAAAAATTACAATAAATATAGGTTTCGGGGTGGAAGGAAGGTCGAAGGGGGCTGGGGACAAAAAAAAAGGAGAGGGAGAGGAAAAAAGTCACATTAACCATGTGTTCGGAGTGTCAAGGATAACACATTAGATTGCTAATATGTTTCTCCCTCAATCACTCTCTCCCTCCTCTCCCTCTCTCTTTCTCTCTGGTTTTCTCTCCTTAGCCATTGTTCCTCAATTGAGCCTTTGTGCTGTGAATGCCATGATAATCGCCCCCAATTAGGCTAACACAAAAAACTCCGCCATAATACACATCCGGTTACTAATCAAATATAGTTCTTGCCGTGACACATCATGAATAGGCCATTCGACACGCTCCGCCCCCCGTAAGGCCAATTACAGCCATTAAAGAACATCGGGCCAAAAGTTATAGAGTCAGAAGAAAATGACACCTTTAATATTATTATAATCATCCGCATGGTTTTGAATTATATTTGACCTGACCTGAATTTAACCACCAACCAAACAATCATCTCCCAATGATAATTTCAACCTGTCACATAAAGAGTGACATTATTGATCAATAAATTAACAATAATTCACAGCCAAAGAAGGCCGAAGGGCCAGGATGCGTGTTTTTAGGCCATATTTGTTGTTTTTGTTTCATTGTCTCTTTTGGCGCTGTCAGCTGATGCCATAATTTGTTGACATATGTTAACTTTTGACACTTTATGTGACACTTGCTCAGCCAGGTGCCTGATTTTCTAAATGGGGACCTCAAAAGCTAATCGACCGCAAATAAGCAGAGCCCAGTCAATGGATGGGTTAATTTGAATAATTTTGAAATTAAATTACAATAATTTTGGAACAATTTTTCTTAAATAGTTTTCAGAACGGGAAAAGGGAAAATTATCTCCTGACATTAAATGTTTCGGAGAAGTTAATTTCAAAAATGAAATGAAAACACGTTTTAAAAAGCAGTTAATTCGACCGGGCCGTACTTTGAATACCCTCCACCATTTAAAACGAATTTGGAAATTTTCAAAAAATAAAATCCGTTAAAAATTTTGTTACAATTTTAAAACCAGTAAAGAAAGTCGTAAAGTCGGGCGGGGCCGATTTTATGATACACTACACCACTTTGCTAATTTAGTTGAGCTCCACTTAATAATTAAAAGTTTTTATGGGAGAATTCAATCATACACGCTATGATTATAATTATAATTTAAAATTCAAAGGACTAAATATGCCGAAACATTTGTATCTTTTAAATTCGGACTTGTATGGCCCATTTGGTGCGAAATTAATTTGAAATCGGATAAAAATATATATGGGAACTATATCCAAATCTGAACCGATCTCGATCAAATTTGGCAAAGATATTTCTGAGCTGTATTTGATATATTTCCCCAGATATTGTTGTTACGGAGTGCATATTACGGCTGCGGAGGACAATAATAACAAATCGGATGAACAATATATATGGGAGCCATAGCTATATCTGAACCGATTTCGATAAAATTTGGCATACTTATTTTCAGACCTAATTTGGTTGTATGTGCAAAATTCCATACTATTCGGGCTGATATTACACGTTTGGTGCACAATAAAAGGCAAATCGGACGAAGATATATATGGGAGCTATATCTAAATTTTGACCGATTATCTCCAATTTCAATAGGGTTCGTCCTTGGGCCAAACAAATGTTGTTTGGAAAATTTCATCTCAATCGGATAATAAATGCGACCTGCATTTTGTTCACAAGAATACATGGACAGACGGACGGACGTACGGACAGACGGACTGACATGCATAAATCAACTCAGAAAGTGATTCTATGCAGATCATCAAAAGGAACTATGGATCTATCTCGTTTCCTTTTGCCTGTTACAAACAAATGCACAAAGACATAATACCCTGACCACCTTGTGGTGTAGGGTATAAATACCGAATATAGCCGTTATATTGGGGTCTATACGACGTGGAACTTCATAGGCATTGTTTGTCATAATCTATAAATAAACGGTGAATAATGTAGCTAAAATCGTCAAAATACCGAATATAGGGAGGTACCGTTGTATGGTGGCTATACGAAGACCTGGACCTGCACAGACAATTTTCTGTCACAGGCTGTAGCATCCATTACGAACTTCAAATACGACATCTCCAACAATTTCGGTGAGTATTGTATCTAAAATCGCACAGACAATTTTCTGGCTTTAGCTGTAGTATCCATTTCGAACTTCAAATACCAAATTTGAAACAATTCCGGTAAATATGTAGCTCAAAATACCGAATTTCGGGAGGTACCGTTGTATGGGGGCTATACAAAGACGTGGACCTGCATAGACAATTTTCTGTCTTAGGCCGTAGTATCCATTTCGTACTTCAAGTACCAAATTTGAAACAATTCCGTTGAATAATGACGCTAAAATCCTCAAAATACCGAATAAAGGGAGGTATTGATATATGGGGCCTATACGAAGACCTGGACCTGCACAGACAATTTTCTGTCTTAAGCTGTAGTATCCATTTCGAACTTCAAATACCAAATTTGAAATAATTCCGGTGAACAATGTCGATAAATCATCAAAATACGGAATATCGGGAGGTACCGTTATATGGGGGCTATACGTGGACCTCCACAGACAATTTTCTATCATAGGCTGTAGTATCCATTACGAACTTCAAGTACCAAATTTGAAGCAATTCCTGTGAATATGTCGCTAAAATCCTCAAAATACCGAATATTGGGAGGTACCGTTATATGGGGGCTATACGAAGACCTGGACCTGCACAGACAATTTTCTGTCTTAGGCTGTAGTATCCATTTCGAACTTCAAGTACCAAATTTGAAACAATTCCGGTGAATAATGTAGCTAAAATCATCAAAATACCGAATATCGGGAGGTACCGTTACATGGGGGCTATATGAAAACGTGGACCTACATGGTTCATTTACGCATTTACTGCCTACTGAAAAAATTAACATGTGTGCAAAATTTTAGCCTTCTATCTCAATTCGTTCGAAAGATAGCGTGATTACAAAAGACACACAGACGGACAGACGGACATGGCTAAATCGACTTAGAATTTTACGCTGATCAAGAATATATATACTTTGTTGGATCTGACATGAGTATTTCGAGGAGTTACAAACGGAATGACAATGTTAATATACCCTACATAGTATGGTGGAGGGTATAACAAGCAGTTAAGTTCGGCACGGGGCCTAGACTGACTGAATTAAGGTGAGGGTACATAAGCAGCTTGGCTTCAGGCTAAGCATATTAATATCAAATTATAAGGGGAAGCTACGGCAGGATTCAAGTGGGGCTCTGGTAGTCATTTATGATATGTCACAGAATATGCCATACGAAGACCTCAAGCTGCTTATGTACCCTCATCTTAAGAATCAACGCCCACACGGAACGGCTGAAGCTAGAATCTGGAAATTTTGCACGAGGGACAGTCTTGGTGCGTAGGCTGGGTTTTTTTTCGGAAATTCGTACTAAAAGGGTACGAAAAGTACTAAAATGTACTAAAATATGAATACTTTGTATTGGACAAATGGAATGAGCTAAAATTCTGAAATTTTGAATGAGAGTCACTGATACAGTGCCGAGTAGACAGTTGTAACGGTTTTTTGAAATTCGAACTTTAAGGTTACCTAAAGTTCCAAAATGGTACTAAACTTCTACAATAGTATCATTTGGTATTATGTGAACGGATAGAACCCAAAACATAGTACGAGAATCATCAATTGGGAAGTAAGTTTAATATATGAAGGTGGTTTTTTGGAAATGTGTACTAAGTGTACGAACTGTACTAAATGGTACAACATTTGGAACAGCTTGCTTAAGGGTGGCGGGTAGTGCTTGAAATCTGAAATTTGTTATTAGGTTAGGTTTGGTTGAAAGAAGGACGAAGCAATTCGCGCATTACTTGTTGGGCATGCACTTAAGCCAGTATAGGCCTGTTGTGCGATCTAGACTAAGGGGTTTTTGAAGAAGGCGGACAGTTTACAGTCTGTTATATTTGAAATTCAGTTGCCTTTATGAAATTTCTTAACTGTCTTATATCATTTACCATGGTCTGATTAAGGTCTGGTATTGAGTCGTTCCCTAAGAATTGGGATCTGAAATTTGCAAACGCTTGGCATTGGCAGATAAAATGATTCAATGTTTCGTCATCTTCCCCACATGCCCTGCATATGCTGTTTTCTGCACATCCTATCTCGTACAGATGAGCTTGTAGGCCCAGGTGCCCCGTAAGGATGCCTGTTACCTCACTAATCTCCTTTTTAGGAACGGATGGAGCTGGAATATTGTAACTTGTATTGGGTTCCCTGATGGTGGTTGGCATATTACAGAGAACTTGTTTTTTTTTTGGAAATGTGTACTACAAATTCACGAAAAGTACTTAATAGTACCATATTTGGTACAATTTGTTACTGGCTAATCAAATAGTGCTTCAAAATCTGAAATTTGGTATTAGAGTCGCTGTTCATGAGTAACATGTACATGTGTAGGCTGAACTCCTAGAGGTATTTTCGGAAGTGTGTACTATAATTGTACGAAAAGTACTGAATGGTACAAAATTTGGTGTTGGATGAAGGGTAAGGCTGGAATACTTAAATTTGATATTGAGGTTTCTATTGGTACCTGGAATTGAGATTAGAGGTATTTTTGGAAATGTGGACTACCAATGCACGAAAAATACAAAATAGTACCATATTTGGTACAATTTGGTATTGGGTGAACAGATATTGCTTCAAATCTGAAATTTGGTCTTAAATTAGGGTCGCTGTTCATATGTAGCCTGGATACATGGAGGTGGTTTTGGAAATGTGTACTATAATTGTACGAAAAGTACTGAGTAGTACTAAAATTGGTATTGGGCGAAGGGACGAAGGGAAAGGGAAAATTTAGTATTGAAGTTTCTGTTGGTACCTGTAATTGAGATTGGAGGTAGTTTTGGAAATGTGTACTACCAATGCACGAAAAATACTAAATAGTACCATATTTGGTACAATTTGGTATTGGGTGAACAGATAGTGTTTAAATCTGAGATTTGCCATTAGCATCGATGATGGCATAGATAGAAATCTGAAATTTGATATTTAGATGACTGATGGTATCGATGTTTGAGATTTGGCGGTGGTTTGGAAATGAGTCCTATTTTTGCTCGAAAAGTACTAAACGGTAAAAAATTTAATTTTGGGTGAAGGGATACAACTGGAATCATCAAATTTGATATTGGGGTCTCCGTTAGTATCTGGAATTGAGATTTGACAGTGGTTTTAGAAACGTGTACAAAAATTGTATGAGAAGTACTAAATGGTACTAAATTTGGTACTGGGTGAAGGGATAGAGATACAATTCTGAAATTTGATATTTAGATTACTGAGGTTATCTTTGTGAGGGATTTGGCGGTGATTTGATTTGAAAGTGAGTCCTATATTATATTATATTATATTATATTATATTATATTATATTATATTATATTATATTATATTATATTATATTATATTATATTATATTATATTATATTATATTATATTATATTATATTATATTATATTATATTATATTATATTATATTATATAAGTACTAAATAGTACCATAATTGGTATTGGGTGAAGGGATAAAGATAAAATCCAAAAATTTGATCTTAAATTGCTGATGTTATCTGTGTTTGAGATTTGGCAGTGGTTTGGAAATGCGTCCTATATTTGCACGAAAAGTACTAAATGGTACTGAATAAAGTATTGGGTGATGGGATAGGACTGGAATCTCGAAATTTGATGTTGAGGTCACTGAGGGTGTCTGCGGTTTAAATATGGAGATGATTTTGGAAATGTGCACCATAATTGTACTAAATAGTACTAAATTAAAAAATGGTGGAAATTAAAGAGCTGAAATCGCGAAATTTGATAATGAGGTCAATGTTGGTATCTTGGATTGAACAATGGAGACTATTTTTAAAATGCGTACCAAATTTGTTAGAAGAGTACAAAAATTTTCTCTTTTGGCATCTGAGATTTGAAGGTGGTTTGGAAATGCGTCCTACATTTCTACGAAAAGTACTAAATGGTAGTAAATCTAGTATTAGGTAAAGGGTAAGGGTTGGAATCCTCAAATTTGATACTGAGGACTCTTTTAGTAATTGGAATTGAGCAATGGAGGGGTTTCGAAAATGTGTATTATAATTTTACCAAGGCACTAAATAGTATTAAATTTGCTATTGGATGAAGGAATAGATCTGGCATCCTGAACTTTTTTAGATTACTAATGGTATCTGTGTACGAAAGTACTAAATGGTACGAAATTTGGTTTTGGGTCAAGGAATAGGGCTGGAATTCCCAAATTTAATATTGAGGTCTCTGTTGATATTTGGAATTGAAATGTGGAGTGGGTTTTGGAAATGTGTACTATAATTCTGGTATTGTAAATATGAACCATTGTTTAAGCCTTATGGGCGAAAATCATGTAAAATCCCTTCGACATATTTTTTGTTTTTGATAAGATGTCATTCCACAGGCCTTCATTAGAAAACACAACTTTAAATTCCCACTAGGAAATCAAAAATATTTTCTTTTGCCTCCATTATGTGGTCGGTCGTAACATTTCACTTTACACATCAACGCCTTCGTCATTCATTGTCCACCAACTACTGATTATTATTATTATCCTGACACAATCCGCTTTTCATGCTGGCGGAGAAAAAAAAAGTATTGAACAATTCCGTTTTTTCCGCAATTTTCAAAGGACAATACAACAACACCATGGTTACATTAGACAATAGATGGAATCCTTGTGTTCGCAGTGATTGAACATAGAGCTCAGAGGAATAACTTGCCAGGATAACTTGTACCGATGCCAACGAAGCCTGTGGAAATCCGCTAAACAAAAAAGGCAAAGCCACAGCAAAAAGAAAAAAAAAACCCCGTTCATCAAAAAGGACATAAAATGACGGCTTTGGTTTTGTTTGTTAATCTTTTGAGAAGCAGCTCCTCTCTATTCGCCAGCTATAAACAACAGCAAACACAACAACGATGAACAAGGATAATTAAAAAGGCTTTTTTCGGAAACTAGAAAAATGAAAGAGAAATACAACAAAGACGAAGAAGAACACAAAGTTGGTGCCAGCAACGACAAAGTCCATTTTTTGGCTGCTGTGGTGGTTGGTCACTGGTGGACAATTTCAAATTAGAAATTAGTTGCATAATATTAAAACAACAACAAATACACAAAATAATTACAACAAAACAGCGCTTTGTGTGCTGTGCTGACAAGTCTTAGAATTTTCCGTCCTTTAATAATCACGAATTTTGAAAGAGCACCGCAACTGGATGCATCTGAAAAGATGCAGATGCGGCCTTTGTTGCTGTTGTTATTTTCGTTATTTTTTTATGATTAATCAAAGCGTTCTTTCTGTTCTCTCACTCTCTTTGTCAATGAAAGTGGGGAGAATGCAATTAAAATATTGAAATATTTTTCACTCAATAATCAAAGACATAAAACTAAATGACATAACCTAAGTTTTTATTCGAATATAATTTTGCACATAAAAGGGGGAGCCGAACTTCTTTGAAAACTATTGGGGGTTAACATTTTTAAAAATGTTTGCTATTCAACAAAGAAGAAAAAAATTAATAGTTTAGAGATGGCAATTATGAGAAATGAGATTGATCTCGTATAGAAGACCTACAAAACACAATTTTTGGTCCACAAGGTCAGAAATGTCGATCGAAACCAATTTTGGAGGGAGGGTAAAAAAATGTAAAAAAACACAGATTTAAGATTCGTCCAATAGTTGGTGTTAGGACTTTTTAAAACTCAAAATGCACAAGGATTGGCAAAACAACTTTTAATCGTAAAAAGTGTTCAGACTTTCCATTTTTTTTCAGATTATTGAAGTAGTTAACATTTCGAGAAGAATATAGGAAAAAGTTTAGCAATGACACCAATAAATCTTAAAAATCTCTCGGCTTGAGGTTTACCGAGGAGAATTACTAAAACCATTACACAATGGATCAACATCCAATTTTTTTTAGTTGAAAACCTCTTTTCATAATAAAATCTGGCCACCAGCTCCGGAATTCGGAATTCCAGCTCCATACATTCATGCAATAAAAAGTTTAATAATATTTAGTACTTTTCGTATAATTTTAGTTCCGGACACCAACAGTTAACGAAATATAAAATTTCACGGTTTCAGCTCTATCCCTTCCCTCAATACCAATTTTGTTCTTTTTGTACAATTATGGTACACATTTCCAAAACCACCTTCATATCTCAATCTTAGATACCAACAGAGACCTCAATATCAAATTTGAGGAATGAAGTCCCATCCCTTCACACACTAACGAATTTAGTACTAATTAGTACTTTTCGTACAAATATGGAATCCATTTACAAGTCACCGCCAAATCTGAAACGCCTATACTATCAGTAACCTAAATATCAAATTTAAAGATTTCAGCTCTATTCCTTTAGTACTTTTCGTAAATTTACAATTCACATTTCCAAAACCACCTCCATATATTTACCACAAACACAGTGACATCTATATCAAATTTCGGGGTTCCAGCCCCATCCTTCACCCAATACCAAATTTAGTACCATTTAGTACTTTTCATACAATTATACTATACATATCTGAAACCACCTCCATATCTCAATTCCCGATACCAGCAGAGACCTCAATATTTAATTTGAAAATGCCAGCCCTATCCCTTCACCCCGTAGCAAATGTAGTACTATTTAGTACTTTCGGTACAAATATAGTACACATTTTCAAATCACCGTCAAATCTCAGACACAGATAACACCAACAATCTAAATATCAAATTTCCGAATTTTATGTCTTTCCCTTCGTCCAATACCAGATATAGTACTATTCGGTACTTTTCATATAATTATGGTACATATTTCCGAAACCACCTCCATATCACAATTCCAGATAACAACAGAGACCTTAGCAAATTTAGTACCATTTAGAACTTTTCATACATATATGAAATGGATTTCCAAATCACCTCCGAACCTCAAACACAGATACCATCAGTAATCTTAATATTAAATTTCAGAATTTTATCAATACCAAATTTAGTACCATTTAGTGCGTTTCGTACAATTATACTACACATATCCAAAACCACTCACATATGTAAAGGCAACACATGAAGTGCGACCAAATTTCAGATTTCAAGCACTATATGTTGACGCAATATCAAATTGTACCAAATATGGTACTATTTAGTAATTTTCGAACAATTATAGTACACAATCCCAAAACGACTTCCATATTTTAACGACAGTCTCCAACAGTGACATCCATATCAAATTTCAGGATTTTAATTCTATTCCTTCACCCAATACCCAATTTGGTACCATTTAGTAATTTTCGTACAAGTATAGTACACATTTCCGAAACCTCCCCCATTTGTCCAGGCAACACATGACCAGCAATCCTAATATCAAATTTCAAATTTGAAGCACTATCTGTTCATCCAATACCCAATTGTGTCAAATATGATACTATTTAGTACTTTAAGTCCCTTTTTAGTACACATTTTCAAAATCATCTCTATTTCTCAATTCCTGATGCCAATAGATACTTTAATAGCAAATTCTGAGATTCCAGTCATATCCCTTCACACAATACCAAATTTCAGAATTTTATATCTATTTCTTCACCCACTCAGTGCTTTTCGTACAATTGTGGTACACATTTCCGAAACCACCACCATATGTCCAGGCAACACATAAACAACAATCCCCCCCCTTAAACCTAATTTCAGATTTCAAACACAACATGTTCTCCTAATATCAACTTGTGCCAAATATGGTACTATTTAGTACTTTTCGTGCACTTGTACAACACATTTCCAAAATCACCTCTTTATCGCAAACTTACTACCACCAACAGGTACCCCAATACAAAATTTCATAACTCCAGCTTCATCCGTTCACCCTTAACCAAATTATTCCAAATTTAGTACCATTTAGTAATGTTGGCACACTTCGTACACATTTCCAAAAAATCACCTTCATATTTGAAACTTACTTTCTAACCTTGATTCTCATATCCAATTTTAGTGTTTTAGCTCTATCCATTCACATAATACCAATTGGTACTATTTAAGAAATTTAGTAAAATTTCGGAACTTTTCGTATCCTTAAAGTCCGAATTTCAAAAAATCCTTTAGTACATCTGTACTGCACTCCATCATTGACTCTTATACCAAATTTTAGAATTCTAACTCATTCCGTTTGTCCAATACTAAACTCTTCCAAATTTAGTACCATTTAGTACAGTTGGCACACTTTGTTCGCATTTCCAAAACCACCTTCACATATCAAACTTACTTTCCAACCTTGATTCTCTTACCAAATTTCAAGTTTTATGCTCTATCCATTCACATAATACCAAATGGTACCATTTAAAAAGTTTAGTACAATTTTAGAACTTTTCATAACCTTAAAGCTCTAATTTCCAAAAACCCTTTGGTACATTTATCCTAAACTCCATCAGTGATTCTCATTCCAAATTTCAGAATTCTAACTCATTACGTTTGCCCAATACAAAGTATTCAATTTTTAGTACATTTTAGTACTTTTCGTAACATTTTAGTACGAATTTCCAAAACCCCAGCCTTATAACATGCCTACACAGAACTTCACAATTCCAACTTCAGCTGTTTCGTCTGGGCATTGATTCTCAGTTATCCAGTTATTTCACAACTCTCTTCTACTCTTTTACATGGATTAAAGGGATCGCCTTTAAATGACCTTGAGAATAGCCTTATAATCCCCATTCACAAAATTCCTTAAATTTCACCTGTTCTCTTGTCATTCCTTCAGCTCACTTGCAATCAAAAAACATTTTGACAAGTATTTCTGGGGAAAATGTAATTTCTATTAAAGCTTTACAAAGCATTTGTAATCCTCTTTGTGCCACCCCCTCCCCCTGCAGACAATAGTAACACAAAGAAGGAGTCCTCATTGGAAGAAATCTACACACAATAAAAACAAATAAATATTTCCATACCTGGACGATAACATCCATGGTGAAGGGAGGATGGTATTAATGATATAATGACAAATTTCATTATGTAATGGCATACCTCACTTCCCCATGTCCTTTCAAAACAATCCAAAATATCTCCACAATGTTCTTCGAGGCCAAAAAGTAGGAACTCCCATCTAAGCAGACTTGTGGCAGATAATAATATTTGAATAGTCTGAGGTGACGTTTTTTCGCCGAAAATTGAAAAAAGAAAACTGTAAAATGTGCAAATGAAAAGTATACAAGCAACAACAATAACAACAACGATGACGTCCGTCATGATGACAATAATGTGTTGTCTAAACAATGCCAAAAAAAAAAAAAAACATCAAAGTCACCAAATTTGATTACATGTTTTTCTTTTATTTATTCTACTTTGAGCTGTTTTTTTTAATGGTCGGCTACTTTGTTGTTGTTTGTCTTCACCATCGGCATGGTCATCAGCAACAATAACAATAAAAGAAAATATAAATATTTTTTCTTTGTGACTGTCAAATCACTTTCTCATCTTCCTGGTCATCGTTGAGAAAGGACACTCTGTATTATTCTGTATTATTTCATAGTGCCACAAAATTTGTTAAAATGGTATTTGGAATTTGTCTGAAAATGTCACTGGATTTATTCCCATTCCTAGTGATTGTTGTTTCTAGAGACCGGTGTCGATTATTCATATTCATACTCCATCCTCAATTCGAGTTTCTTGAAAGTACTCACGTTTTTCTATCTCTTTTCATATACAACATTTACTGTGTGTTACTCATGAAATTTAGGTATTTGCCAACATTATAACAGTTTGCAAAACTGTTATACACAATGTTCTCCTTTACTAATTACGTTATTTTTTGTTCTATTTTAACTATTTCTGATACAGTAGAAGTATTTATTTAGTCCCTTTTTATAAATAAATTTCGAAATTTTGAGGATGCACTTCAGTTTTAGGAAATACAACAGGTGTTATAACAGTTTCACAAAACTGTTATATACCATTTTCACTCAAATTAATAGTATCTTACAATTACCGCGTGTTACTTATGAATTTTGGGTATTTTCCAGCGGTATAACAGTTTATAAAACTGTTATACAGAATATGTTCTTCGCTAATTACATTCTGTTTTCTTCTTAATTAATTTTTTTTAAGTAAATAATATTTGAAAAAAATAATTTGTAAATGAATTTGGTAATTTTAAGGCGTATAACAGTTTCACAAAACTGTTATACACCATTTCTTTTCACTTAAAATATCAGTTTTTGGCAATTACTGTGTTTTATTCATGAAATTTGAGCATTTGTAAGGAGTATAACAGTTTGTAAAACTGTTATACAATATCTATTTTTTACTAATTATTTTTTTTTCATTGTAGCATCCATTTTTTTACATTTTACAAATATTTGTAACAATTGTATTACATTTAATCTAACTATTATTAATTCCAATACCATCATCCTTGTGGCTACAGAGGGTATGTATTTCATTTAATACGATCAAATTTTTCCTAATCGAAATAACGATTTTAGGCCACACGTCTCTTGGAAAGAAACCCGTTTCAGGGTATTTGGAATTGATCTAGTCATATCCACCCGTCCGCCCGAAGGAAAAATCTGATTTAGTCCAAATTGTGCAAATCGAAATATATTTTTATTTTAATTTAATCGAATTTTAAAATGGGTCATGTCAGTCTGGACCTTCTGCTACCCCCCGACATAAAGAATATAAATTTTGTCAATATTCCTATAAATCATAAACAGAGCATATAACAGTTTTATAACTTGTTACTTTTTTAAACATAAAACAATTTTTAATATGGTATAACAATTGTATGACAGTTTCACATAATTGTTATACCTATATTTAATATAATTTGTTAAATATCGTGTGCCTATTTTATCGAATTTTAGTACTTACAGCTAGTTTAAAAGTTTTGAAAACCTATCAGAATATTTCACAGAGCTGTTATAAAATCTCTTCTACATAAAATTATAATAATTCTTTAAATATTGTATAGTATTTTATGTTTTTCAATATTTACAAACAGTATAACAGTTTGTTTCGAAAACACCCTTACCTTCAAGCGAATTTGAAAGTATTATAGATTACAAATGATGGCTGGTTGTGGTGATGATTATTGCATTGACCCAGACGGATGTGTCCCAAGTGAAAGTTAACTTTGTTATTTAACAAACAAACACATATGTACATACACACCCACATACACATGTATGTACATACATTCTCATCTACCCTGTCTGGGTGTTTTTGCTGTAAACCCCATTTCCTTGCATAAATATTTGATTTCCTAACATTTCCGAGTAACACCAAACTGCCCACAAAAAGAATAACGAAAGTGTAGCCTGGGTTTTCAAATGGACACTCCCGGCCGAGGATATACAAGCTATTATTTTCTTAAGCTGTCACTTATTTGTTATCCCACAACAACAACAACAACAAGGCAATTTATAACCAAAGCAATAAAAAGGCAACACTTTATGGTGAAATGGAATACAATTCAGCGGTCAATATTATATTTGGGATATTGGTCGGCCGGAAAGGATGTGGGACATAAGTGCTGGAGGATATGTGAATTATTATTTCATGCTGTTTTTATAATGGTAATAATGCGACAAAATAAGAAGTTTTTTTGGAAATGAGTGGAACAGTGTTTTGCAGCGAAATCGGAAAAATGCAGAATTTGTCGAAAATCAAAAAAAAAAAAAAAAAAAAAAAACAAGTAAAAGAGCTGTAAGTTCGGGCGGTCCGAACTTTGAATACCCTCCACCATTTGGAACGAATTTGGCAATTCTCAAAATCAATAAAATCCGTTAAAAATTCTGTTAAAATCTTAAAAATACCGAATGTAGCTATTATATTAGTGTCTTACATGAACCTGCGTAGGTAACATTTGTCATAAGCCATTATAATGTCCATAAAATCAAAATACCGAATATCGGGAGGTACCTTTATATGGGGTCTATACGAAGACGTGAACTGCCACAGGCTGTAGCTTCCATTTCGAACTTCAAATACGACATCTCAAACAATTTCGGTGAGCATTGTACCTAAAATCGTAAAAATACCGAATATAAGGAGGTATTGATTTATGGGGCCTATATGAAGACCTGGACCTGCATAGGTAATTTTCTGTCACAGACTGTAGTTCCCATTACGAACTCTAAATACGTAATTTGAAACAATTCTGGTGAATAATGACGCTAAAATCATCAAAATACCGAATATTGGGAGGTACCGTTATATGGGGTCTATATGAAAACGTGGACCTACATGGCCCATTTACGAACTTAACCTACCTACTTGCAAAATAAACATATGTGATCAAGAATATATATACTTTGTTGAGTCTAAGATCATTATTTCGATGAGTTACAAACGGAATGACAAAATGAATATACCCTCCATAGTATGGTGGAGGGTATAAAAAATATAGTTATTTTATTAACCCAAAGTGATGTTATTTTTTCATGATACATATCAAGTTTAGACATTTCTTTTATTCGAAGACTCATAATGAAATTCGATATAGAATATTTCTTCTTTTGACACTATGGCCGAAAAATTAGGTTTAATAGCAGATTTTGACTTAGAATGAGACCGTGTTCAATTAAATGCAAAAAACGGGAAAACATAGTTTTCACTTGTTATATATAAATTTGGAATGTAATTTTTTTAAAAACTATTAAACCAAGATATATAGTTTATTCGGAGACTTACAGTGAAATTTTGTGTAGAATATTTCTTCTATTGACACTTTCTGCCTAAAGTGATGCTGTATGTTACTTTCAAGCATAAATTCGAAAAAGAGCGAAAAAAAAATCTATGAAAAAATAACAAAAATTTTCCCGATTTTTTGGTACAATGTATGCAAATATTTTCAGGATATATAGTGGGAATAGAGTTTTCTTTTCTGTGGTGACTTATAATGAAATTGGATCTAGAATATTTTTGTCTTTGACATTTTGCCCAAAAAATTAGGTACTAAATTGTATTTTGGCTCAGATTCGTCAAGTATAAAATTTATGGACAAAAACGTAGAAATACAATCTTCTATATCTATAAAAGAGGAAAATGTTTGTATGTTTGTTTGTAATTTATGGACTCGAAAACCGCTGAACAGATTTTCCTGAAAATTTCCAAGAATGCTACAAAATCGCCTGAAAGTAATATAGGCTATATACATTTTTACATCCTCCATCATACGATGGAGGGTATATTAACTTTGTCATTCCGTTTGTAACTCCTCGAAATAGTCATGTCAAAGTATATATATTTTTGATCAGCGTAAAATTCTAAGTCGATCGTAAATCCGTCCGTCCGTCCGCCTGTCTGGCTGGGAGGGAGTATCCGATATCAAAAGAAAAATATTTTATTGCACAGAAAGAGTAAGGATATTCTGATTTTGCTCCAACTTTCCAAATCCTAATATTTGCTTCAGTGCTAGGTCAGGTGAAAAAATGGAAAATATCGGTTTACTCCTTCTGGTACTTCAGACACAAAGGGTCAACGTTTTGAATAACTGTGAAGCTCATATAACACGAAATTAACATCCGATTCTTCTCAGACTTGTGATATCTTAATATTTCTATCAACACAATATCTGTTATGAAGATGGAATATATCGGTCCACTCCGTCTGGTACCTCCCACACAAAGGGTCAAAGTTTTGAATAACTATGAAGCTCATAAAACGCGAAATGAACATCCGATTAATTTCAAATTTTATGCATCCCATTATTTCTTCCAGCACAAGATCTGCAGTGAAGATGGAATTTGTTGGTCCACTCCGTCTGGTACCTCCCCCACAAAGGGTTGACATTTTGAATATCCCTGAAGCGTGTAAAACGCGAAATCAACCTTCGATTCCATTCGAACTTGCCATATCTCAATATTTCCATCAACACAAGATTTTTTATAAAGATGGTAGAGATCGGAACATTTGCTCTGGTACCTCCTCCACAAGGGGTCAAAGTTTTAAATAACTAAAACGATTATAAAATCTAAAATAAACATCCGATTCTCTTCATATTTCACACACCCCATTATTTCTATTAACACAAGATCTATATTGGTCCACTGCTTCTGTAGGTCCACGTTATCATATAGCCCCCATATAACGGTACCTCCCTATATTCGGTATTTTGATTATGTTAGCGGCACTATTCACCGAAATTGTTTCAAATTTGGCATTTGAAGTTTGAAATGGATACTACAGCCTAAGACAGAAAACTGTCTGTGCAGGTCCAGGTCTTCGTATAGCCCCCATATAACGGTACCTCCCGATATTCGGTATTTTGATGATTTTAGGGTCACTATTTACCGGAGAAGTTTCAAATTGCGTATTTAGAGTTCGTAATGGATACTACAGCCTAAGGCAGAAAATTGTCTACGCAGGTCCAGGTTTTCATATAGACCCCATATATCAGTACCTACCTATATTCTGTATTTTCACGATTTTAGGTACAATACTCAACGAAATTGTTTGATATATCGTATTTGAAGTTCCTTATAGATGCTACAGCCTGTGACAGAAATTGTCTATGCAGGTTCAGGTCTTCGTATCGCTCCGATATAACGGTACCTCCCTATATGCGGTATTTTGATGATGATGATTTTAGCGACATTATTCACCGTTTATTTCAAGTTTCGAATTTGAATATGGTAATGGCCTATGACAAACAATGTCTATGTAGGTGCACGTCGTATAAACGCTAAAATAACGGCTCTATTCGATATTTTTAAAATTTTTACAGAATTTTTTAAGGATTTTATTTTTTGAAAATTATTCAAAGGTATTCAAAGTTCGGCCCGGCCGAACTTACTGCTTTTTAACTTGTTGAAATTCTACTTGGAACTGAAGATATAGCATCAGAATCGGAGGTACCTCCATTGATCGATTACAGATACAGTCTCCAAATTTGGAATCCATAAGGAAATTTGAAACAGAAATAAATTTGCAAAATTACATTGAAATCGGTTCAGATTTGTATATGGCTCCCATATATTTTCCGCCGATTTCATATATTTGAAGCATTAAACATGCTATATACGCCACATTTCTATGAAATTTGTCCAAAAATTTGTTTGCCTAATTAATTTGAAATCGGTTCAGATTTAGATATAGCTCCCATATAGATTCTCCGCCGATTTCACATATTTGACTCACCAAACACCGTATACACCTCCGATTTCAATTAAATATGGAAGGTATGACGGAATTTGGTGTAAAAGTAAATTTTGTCAAATTGTATTGAAATCGGTTCAGATTGGGAAGATTACGGGGAAGTATGTTGCTACTGAAGGTAGATAGAAGACAGAAGATCACCTGAAGAATTTTTGAAAATAGACAGAAGGTCATCTATCGGTATTTCCAGAAGACCACGGAAAAAAGCAGAAGGTACTTGAGGAGATTTTTTGAAGATAGAAGACAGGAGACCATCTGAACGATTTTTGAAATAGACAGAAAACACTGTGTAGGTCTTTCCAGAAGGACCGCGAAAAAAAACCTGGAAGTCCTTGAGGAGATTTTTTGAGGATAGAAGATAGGAGACCATCTGAAGAATTTTTGATCTTTCTATAAGGATAGCGAAATAAAAATCATAGGTCCTTGAGGAGATTTTTTGAAGACAGAAGTTAGGAGACTATTTGAAGGATTTTTGAAAATAGACAAAAGGCCCTCTGTAGGTCTTTCCAGAAGGGTCACGAAAAAAGAAACAGAAGATCTTTGAGGAGATTTTTTGAGAATAGAAGATATGAGACTATTTGAAGGATTTTTGAAAATAGACAGAAGACCCTCTATAGGTCTTTCCAAAAGGACCACGAAAAATAAAAACAGAATGAACTGTGTAGGTCTTTCCAGAAAGATCGCAGAGAAAAAGCTGAAGTTCCTTGAGGTGAGTTTTTGAGGATTAAATATAAAAGACCATTTGAAGGATTTTTGAAAATATGCTTCCTCCTAGATGCCGACTAATCCTTGTAGACGTCTTCTAAGGACCCTAAACCACTGTCCAAATATTTTGTCGCATTACCCACCAATATTTATTTCTTTTTCCATTAAAAATGAGACGGTCGTAATGTTTATGACACTTGGTCATATGGAGCAGGACACTTTACTCTCTTTTTTAACCATTTATGCATTTTAAATTCAAGCGTCCTTTGCAGTCCATCATTGTGTGGACATTTGACTGCTGTGGAATGATTAAAGGCTACAACAAGTTTTTCCTCATAAAGCATTGCGGCGCTGGTCTATAGTCAAGAAATGAAGCGGAAAATCAAAAACCAAAGGTCACCAAGACATCGTTGACCAAATGTCCAAAGAAACCGCCAACACAAAAGCAGGATTTGTCAGTAACAGAAAATCCCGAATGATTAGCGCGACCATGTGTCACAACAGAAGGAAGGCTGACAAAACGGTTAGTTGTTGTGGTGTTGTGGCGTCAGTGTCAGCGATGGAAATAATTGTGGTGTCCGTGGCTGCTTTGAAAATGATGACGCTTTAAAGGTGTCAATTCGGTAGTTCTGGCTATGAAACCTTAACGAACAATGAACACACACTCACCCACCCCAGCCTCATCTCTCTCTCATGCCTTTGAGACACCCCAACAATTATGGAAGAGGAGGGAGGGAAACTATAAAACACACACATGTCTGCCAGGCTTCCTGCCAACCTTCCTGCCAACAGTCACAAGTGTGTTCCTCCAGACGACTGACGTTTGGCTAAGCATTCATTGTGAGTAAATCAAAACTCGATTGTTTACACTGCCGCATATCCGCGCGGATTATTAAATCCCATTATTATTGTCCTGCGTGCAACATTCGTCCTCTGAACAAACAAACACTCCACTTCAAGATTCGAAATAATAAATCGCTCTTTGATTTCGAATTTTATTCAGGGGGGAAATTATTATTTTCGCATTCGGAGGTTTGGCAAATTTGTTTGAATTTTAAAATATAATCCGTAAAACAGCAATAAATTAGACACGTGACCTCCATTGTGAGGCTATGTTCAAAGAGGATGGGGGAGACAAATTGCAAAAACGGATATATCAACGATTTGTAATGGTGGGAAATTCGGAAGAAGGAAGAATTAGGCACGAATTATTGAGAACTTTAAAACGGCCATAACTCCTTAAATATTGAGTTTACAGCGATTTAGCTATTATTTGTGATCACTTTTTTAGGCACGAATTATTGAGAACTTTAAAATGGCCATAACTCCTTAAATATTGAGTTTACAGCGATTTTAGCTATTATTTGTGATCTCTTTTTTAGGCTCGAATTATTGAGAACTTTAAAATGGCCATAACTCCTTAAATATTGAGTTTACAGCGATTTTAGCTATTATTTGTGATCACTTCTATAGGCATGAATTATTGAGAACTTTAAAATGGCCATAACTCCTTAAATATTGAGTTTACAGCGATTTTAGCTATTATTTGTGATCACTTCTATAGGCATGAATTATTGAGAACTTTAAAATGGCCATAACTCCTTAAATATTGAGTTTACAGCGATTTTAGCTATTATTTGTGATCACTTTTTAGGCACGAATTATTGAGAACTTTAAAATGGCCATAACTCCTTAAATATTGAGTTTACAGCGATTTTAGCTATTATTTGTGATCACTTCTAAAGGCATGAATTATTGAGAACTTTAAAATGGCCATAACTCCTTAAATATTGAGTTTACAGCGATTTTAGCTATTATTTGTGATCACTTTTTAGGCACGAATTATTGAGAACTTTAAAATGGCCATAACTCCTTAAATATTGAGTTTACAGCGATTTTAGCTATTATTTGTGATCACTTTTTTAGGCACGAATTATTGAGAACTTTAAAATGGCCATAACTCCTTAAATATTGAGTTTACAGCGATTTTAGCTATTATTTGTGATCACTTCTAAAGGCATGAATTATTGAGAACTTTAAAATGGCCATAACTCCTTAAATATTGAGTTTACAGCGATTTTAGCTATTATTTGTGATCACTTTTTTAGGCACGAATTATTGAGAACTTTAAAATGGCCATAACTCCTTAAATATTGAGTTTACAGCGATTTTAGCTATTATTTGTGATCACTTTTTAGGCACGAATTATTGAGAACTTTAAAATGGCCATAACTCCTTAAATATTGAGTTTACAGCGATTTTAGCTATTATTTGTGATCACTTCTAAAGGCATGAATTATTGAGAACTTTAAAATGGCCATAACTCCTTAAATATTGAGTTTACAGCGATTTTAGCTATTATTTGTGATCACTTTTTTAGGCACGAATTATTGAGAACTTTAAAATGGCCATAACTCCTTAAATATTGAGTTTACAGCGATTTTAGCTATTATTTGTGATCACTTTTTTAGGCACGAATTATTGAGAACTTTAAAATGGCCATAACTCCTTAAATATTGAGTTTACAGCGATTTTAGCTATTATTTGTGATCACTTTTTAGGCACGAATTATTGAGAACTTTAAAATGGCCATAACTCCTTAAATATTGAGTTTACAGCGATTTTAGCTATTATTTGTGATCACTTTTTTAGGCACGAATTATTGAGAACTTTAAAATGGCCATAACTCCTTAAATATTGAGTTTACAGCGATTTTAGCTATTATTTGTGATCACTTCTATAGGCACGAATTATTGAGAACTTTAAAATGGCCATAACTCCTTAAATATTGAGTTTACAGCGATTTTAGCTATTATTTGTGATCACTTTTTTAGGCACGAATTATTGAGAACTTTAAAATGGCCATAACTCCTTAAATATTGAGTTTACAGCGATTTTAGCTATTATTTGTGATCACTTCTATAGGCACGAATTATTGAGAACTTTAAAATGGCCATAACTCCTTAAATATTGAGTTTACAGCGATTTTAGCTATTATTTGTGATCACTTCTATAGGCATGAATTATTGAGAACTTTAAAACGGCCATAACTCCTTAAATATTGAGTTTACAGCGATTTTAGCTATTATTTGTGATCACTTTTTAAGGCACGAATTATTGAGAACTTTAAAATGGCCATAACTCCTTAAATATTGAGTTTACAGCGATTTTAGCTATTATTTGTGATCACTTCTATAGGCACGAATTATTGAGAACTTTAAAATGGCCATAACTCCTTAAATATTGAGTTTACAGCGATTTTAGCTATTATTTGTGATCACTTTTTAGGCACGAATTATTGAGAACTTTAAAATGGCCATAACTCCTTAAATATTGAGTTTACAGCGATTTTAGCTATTATTTGTGATCACTTTTTAGGCACGAATTATTGAGAACTTTAAAATGGCCATAACTCCTTAAATATTGAGTTTACAGCGATTTTAGCTATTATTTGTGATCACTTCTATAGGCACGAATTATTGAGAACTTTAAATGGCCATAACTCCTTAAATATTGAGTTTACAGCGATTTTAGCTATTATTTGTGATCACTTTTATAGGCACGAATTATTGAGAACTTTAAAATGGCCATAACTCCTTAAATATTGAGTTTACAGCGATTTTAGCTATTATTTGTGATCACTTTTTAGGCACGAATTATTGAGAACTTTAAAATGGCCATAACTCCTTAAATATTGAGTTTACAGCGATTTTAGCTATTATTTGTGATCACTTCTATAGGCACGAGTTATTGAGAACTTTAAAATGGCCATAACTCCTTAAATATTGAGTTTACAGCGATTTTAGCTATTATTTGTGATCACTTCTATAGGCACGAATTATTGAGAACTTTAAAATGGCCATAACTCCTTAAATATTGAGTTTACAGCGATTTTAGCTATTATTTGTGATCACTTCTATAGGCACGAATTATTGAGAACTTTAAAATGGCCATAACTCCTTAAATATTGAGTTTACAGCGATTTTAGCTATTATTTGTGATCACTTTTTTAGGCACGAATTATTGAGAACTTTAAAATGGCCATAACTCCTTAAATATTGAGTTTACAGCGATTTTAGCTATTATTTGTGATCACTTCTATAGGCACGAATTATTGAGAACTTTAAAATGGCCATAACTCCTTAAATATTGAGTTTACAGCGATTTTAGCTATTATTTGTGATCACTTTTTAGGCACGAATTATTGAGAACTTTAAAATGGCCATAACTCCTTAAATATTGAGTTTACAGCGATTTTAGCTATTATTTGTGATCACTTCTATAGGCACGAATTATTGAGAACTTTAAAATGGCCATAACTCCTTAAATATTGAGTTTACAGCGATTTTAGCTATTATTTGTGATCACTTCTATAGGCACGAATTATTGAGAACTTTAAAATGGCCATAACTCCTTAAATATTGAGTTTACAGCGATTTTAGCTATTATTTGTGATCACTTTTTTAGGCACGAATTATTGAGAACTTTAAAATGGCCATAACTCCTTAAATATTGAGTTTACAGCGATTTTAGCTATTATTTGTGATCACTTCTATAGGCACGAATTATTGAGAACTTTAAAATGGCCATAACTCCTTAAATATTGAGTTTACAGCGATTTTAGCTATTATTTGTGATCACTTCTATAGGCACGAATTATTGAGAACTTTAAAATGGCCATAACTCCTTAAATATTGAGTTTACAGCGATTTTAGCTATTATTTGTGATCACTTCTATAGGCACGAATTATTGAGAACTTTAAAATGGCCATAACTCCTTAAATATTGAGTTTACAGCGATTTTAGCTATTATTTGTGATCACTTTTTTAGGCACGAATTATTGAGAACTTTAAAATGGCCATAACTCCTTAAATATTGAGTTTACAGCGATTTTAGCTATTATTTGTGATCACTTTTTAGGCACGAATTATTGAGAACTTTAAAATGGCCATAACTCCTTAAATATTGAGTTTACAGCGATTTTAGCTATTATTTGTGATCACTTCTATAGGCACGAATTATTGAGAACTTTAAAATGGCCATAACTCCTTAAATATTGAGTTTACAGCGATTTTAGCTATTATTTGTGATCACTTTTTAGGCACGAATTATTGAGAACTTTAAAATGGCCATAACTCCTTAAATATTGAGTTTACAGCGATTTTAGCTATTATTTGTGATCACTTCTATAGGCACGAATTATTGAGAACTTTAAAATGGCCATAACTCCTTAAATATTGAGTTTACAGCGATTTTAGCTATTATTTGTGATCACTTCTATAGGCACGAATTATTGAGAACTTTAAAATGGCCATAACTCCTTAAATATTGAGTTTACAGCGATTTTAGCTATTATTTGTGATCACTTCTATAGGCACGAATTATTGAGAACTTTAAAATGGCCATAACTCCTTAAATATTGAGTTTACAGCGATTTTAGCTATTATTTGTGATCACTTCTATAGGCACGAATTATTGAGAACTTTAAAATGGCCATAACTCCTTAAATATTGAGTTTACAGCGATTTTAGCTATTATTTGTGATCACTTTATAGGCACGAATTATTGAGAACTTTAAAATGGCCATAACTCCTTAAATATTGAGTTTACAGCGATTTTAGCTATTATTTGTGATCACTTTTTAGGCACGAATTATTGAGAACTTTAAAATGGCCATAACTCCTTAAATATTGAGTTTACAGCGATTTTAGCTATTATTTGTGATCACTTTCTATAGGCACGAATTATTGAGAACTTTAAAATGGCCATAACTCCTTAAATATTGAGTTTACAGCGATTTTAGCTATTATTTGTGATCACTTCTATAGGCACGAATTATTGAGAACTTTAAAACGGCCATAACTCCTTAAATATTGAGTTTACAGCGATTTTAGCTATTATTTGTGATCACTTCTATAGGCACGAATTATTGAGAACTTTAAAACGGCCATAACTCCTTAAATATTGAGTTTACAGCGATTTTAGCTATTATTTGTGATCACTTCTATAGGCATGAATTATTGAGAACTTTAAAACGGCCATAACTCCTTAAATATTGAGTTTACAGCGATTTTAGCTATTATTTGTGATCACTTTTTATAGGCATGAATTATTGAGAACTTTAAAACGGCCATAACTCCTTAAATATTGAGTTTACAGCGATTTTAGCTATTATTTGTGATCACTTCTATAGGCATGAATTATTGAGAACTTTAAAACGGCCATAACTCCTTAAATATTGAGTTTACAGCGATTTTAGCTATTATTTGTGATCACTTTATAGGCACGAATTATTGAGAACTTTAAAACGGCCATAACTCCTTAAATATTGAGTTTACAGCGATTTTAGCTATTATTTGTGATCACTTTTATAGGCACGAATTATTGAGAACTTTAAAACTGGCCATAACTCCTTAAATATTGAGTTTACAGCGATTTTAGCTATTATTTGTGATCACTTTTATAGGCACGAATTATTGAGAACTTTAAAATGGCCATAACTCCTTAAATATTGAGTTTACAGCGATTTTAGCTATTATTTGTGATCACTTTTATAGGCACGAATTATTGAGAACTTTAAAATGGCCATAACTCCTTAAATATTGAGTTTACAGCGATTTTAGCTATTATTTGTGATCACTTTTATAGGCACGAATTATTGAGAACTTTAAAACGGCCATAACTCCTTAAATATTGAGTTTACAGCGATTTTAGCTATTATTTGTGATCACTTTTATAGGCACGAATTATTGAGAACTTTAAAATGGCCATAACTCCTTAAATATTGAGTTTACAGCGATTTTAGCTATTATTTGTGATCACTTTTATAGGCACGAATTATTGAGAACTTTAAAACTGGCCATAACTCCTTAAATATTGAGTTTACAGCGATTTTAGCTATTATTTGTGATCACTTCTATAGGCACGAATTATTGAGAACTTTAAAACTGGCCATAACTCCTTAAATATTGAGTTTACAGCGATTTTAGCTATTATTTGTGATCACTTCTATAGGCATGAATTATTGAGAACTTTAAAACGGCCATAACTCCTTAAATATTGAGTTTACAGCGATTTTAGCTATTATTTGTGATCACTTTTATAGGCACGAATTATTGAGAACTTTAAAACGGCCATAACTCCTTAAATATTGAGTTTACAGCGATTTTAGCTATTATTTGTGATCACTTCTATAGGCATGAATTATTGAGAACTTTAAAACGGCCATAACTCCTTAAATATTGAGTTTACAGCGATTTTAGCTATTATTTGTGATCACTTTTATAGGCACGAATTATTGAGAACTTTAAAACGGCCATAACTCCTTAAATATTGAGTTTACAGCGATTTTAGCTATTATTTGTGATCACTTTTATAGGCACGAATTATTGAGAACTTTAAAACGGCCATAACTCCTTAAATATTGAGTTTACAGCGATTTTAGCTATTATTTGTGATCACTTTTATAGGCACGAATTATTGAGAACTTTAAAACGGCCATAACTCCTTAAATATTGAGTTTACAGCGATTTTAGCTATTATTTGTGATCACTTTTATAGGCACGAATTATTGAGAACTTTAAAACTGGCCATAACTCCTTAAATATTGAGTTTACAGCGATTTTAGCTATTATTTGTGATCACTTCTATAGGCACGAATTATTGAGAACTTTAAAACTGGCCATAACTCCTTAAATATTGAGTTTACAGCGATTTTAGCTATTATTTGTGATCACTTTCTATAGGCATGAATTATTGAGAACTTTAAAACTGGCCATAACTCCTTAAATATTGAGTTTACAGCGATTTTAGCTATTATTTGTGATCACTTCTATAGGCATGAATTATTGAGAACTTTAAAACGGCCATAACTCCTTAAATATTGAGTTTACAGCGATTTTAGCTATTATTTGTGATCACTTTTATAGGCACGAATTATTGAGAACTTTAAAATGGCCATAACTCCTTAAATATTGAGTTTACAGCGATTTTAGCTATTATTTGTGATCACTTTTATAGGCACGAATTATTGAGAACTTTAAAATGGCCATAACTCCTTAAATATTGAGTTTACAGCGATTTTAGCTATTATTTGTGATCACTTTTATAGGCACGAATTATTGAGAACTTTAAAATGGCCATAACTCCTTAAATATTGAGTTTACAGCGATTTTAGCTATTATTTGTGATCACTTTTATAGGCACGAATTATTGAGAACTTTAAAATGGCCATAACTCCTTAAATATTGAGTTTACAGCGATTTTAGCTATTATTTGTGATCACTTTATAGGCACGAATTATTGAGAACTTTAAAATGGCCATAACTCCTTAAATATTGAGTTTACAGCGATTTTAGCTATTATTTGTGATCACTTTTATAGGCACGAATTATTGAGAACTTTAAAATGGCCATAACTCCTTAAATATTGAGTTTACAGCGATTTTAGCTATTATTTGTGATCACTTTTATAGGCACGAATTATTGAGAACTTTAAAATGGCCATAACTCCTTAAATATTGAGTTTACAGCGATTTTAGCTATTATTTGTGATCACTTTTATAGGCACGAATTATTGAGAACTTTAAAATGGCCATAACTCCTTAAATATTGAGTTTACAGCGATTTTAGCTATTATTTGTGATCACTTTTATAGGCACGAATTATTGAGAACTTTAAAATGGCCATAACTCCTTAAATATTGAGTTTACAGCGATTTTAGCTATTATTTGTGATCACTTTTATAGGCACGAATTATTGAGAACTTTAAAATGGCCATAACTCCTTAAATATTGAGTTTACAGCGATTTTAGCTATTATTTGTGATCACTTTTATAGGCACGAATTATTGAGAACTTTAAAATGGCCATAACTCCTTAAATATTGAGTTTACAGCGATTTTAGCTATTATTTGTGATCACTTTTATAGGCACGAATTATTGAGAACTTTAAAATGGCCATAACTCCTTAAATATTGAGTTTACAGCGATTTTAGCTATTATTTGTGATCACTTTTATAGGCACGAATTATTGAGAACTTTAAAATGGCCATAACTCCTTAAATATTGAGTTTACAGCGATTTTAGCTATTATTTGTGATCACTTTTATAGGCACGAATTATTGAGAACTTTAAAATGGCCATAACTCCTTAAATATTGAGTTTACAGCGATTTTAGCTATTATTTGTGATCACTTTTATAGGCACGAATTATTGAGAACTTTAAAATGGCCATAACTCCTTAAATATTGAGTTTACAGCGATTTTAGCTATTATTTGTGATCACTTTTATAGGCACGAATTATTGAGAACTTTAAAATGGCCATAACTCCTTAAATATTGAGTTTACAGCGATTTTAGCTATTATTTGTGATCACTTTTATAGGCACGAATTATTGAGAACTTTAAAATGGCCATAACTCCTTAAATATTGAGTTTACAGCGATTTTAGCTATTATTTGTGATCACTTTTATAGGCACGAATTATTGAGAACTTTAAAATGGCCATAACTCCTTAAATATTGAGTTTACAGCGATTTTAGCTATTATTTGTGATCACTTTTATAGGCACGAATTATTGAGAACTTTAAAATGGCCATAACTCCTTAAATATTGAGTTTACAGCGATTTTAGCTATTATTTGTGATCACTTTTTAGGCACGAATTATTGAGAACTTTAAAATGGCCATAACTCCTTAAATATTGAGTTTACAGCGATTTTAGCTATTATTTGTGATCACTTTTTAGGCACGAATTATTGAGAACTTTAAAATGGCCATAACTCCTTAAATATTGAGTTTACAGCGATTTTAGCTATTATTTGTGATCACTTTTATAGGCACGAATTATTGAGAACTTTAAAATGGCCATAACTCCTTAAATATTGAGTTTACAGCGATTTTAGCTATTATTTGTGATCACTTTTATAGGCACGAATTATTGAGAACTTTAAAATGGCCATAACTCCTTAAATATTGAGTTTACAGCGATTTTAGCTATTATTTGTGATCACTTTTATAGGCACGAATTATTGAGAACTTTAAAATGGCCATAACTCCTTAAATATTGAGTTTACAGCGATTTTAGCTATTATTTGTGATCACTTTTATAGGCACGAATTATTGAGAACTTTAAAATGGCCATAACTCCTTAAATATTGAGTTTACAGCGATTTTAGCTATTATTTGTGATCACTTTTATAGGCACGAATTATTGAGAACTTTAAAATGGCCATAACTCCTTAAATATTGAGTTTACAGCGATTTTAGCTATTATTTGTGATCACTTTTATAGGCACGAATTATTGAGAACTTTAAAATGGCCATAACTCCTTAAATATTGAGTTTACAGCGATTTTAGCTATTATTTGTGATCACTTTTATAGGCACGAATTATTGAGAACTTTAAAATGGCCATAACTCCTTAAATATTGAGTTTACAGCGATTTTAGCTATTATTTGTGATCACTTTTATAGGCACGAATTATTGAGAACTTTAAAATGGCCATAACTCCTTAAATATTGAGTTTACAGCGATTTTAGCTATTATTTGTGATCACTTTTATAGGCACGAATTATTGAGAACTTTAAAATGGCCATAACTCCTTAAATATTGAGTTTACAGCGATTTTAGCTATTATTTGTGATCACTTTTATAGGCACGAATTATTGAGAACTTTAAAATGGCCATAACTCCTTAAATATTGAGTTTACAGCGATTTTAGCTATTATTTGTGATCACTTTTATAGGCACGAATTATTGAGAACTTTAAAATGGCCATAACTCCTTAAATATTGAGTTTACAGCGATTTTAGCTATTATTTGTGATCACTTTTATAGGCACGAATTATTGAGAACTTTAAAATGGCCATAACTCCTTAAATATTGAGTTTACAGCGATTTTAGCTATTATTTGTGATCACTTTTATAGGCACGAATTATTGAGAACTTTAAAATGGCCATAACTCCTTAAATATTGAGTTTACAGCGATTTTAGCTATTATTTGTGATCACTTTTATAGGCACGAATTATTGAGAACTTTAAAATGGCCATAACTCCTTAAATATTGAGTTTACAGCGATTTTAGCTATTATTTGTGATCACTTTTATAGGCACGAATTATTGAGAACTTTAAAATGGCCATAACTCCTTAAATATTGAGTTTACAGCGATTTTAGCTATTATTTGTGATCACTTTTATAGGCACGAATTATTGAGAACTTTAAAATGGCCATAACTCCTTAAATATTGAGTTTACAGCGATTTTAGCTATTATTTGTGATCACTTTTATAGGCACGAATTATTGAGAACTTTAAAATGGCCATAACTCCTTAAATATTGAGTTTACAGCGATTTTAGCTATTATTTGTGATCACTTTTATAGGCACGAATTATTGAGAACTTTAAAATGGCCATAACTCCTTAAATATTGAGTTTACAGCGATTTTAGCTATTATTTGTGATCACTTTTATAGGCACGAATTATTGAGAACTTTAAAATGGCCATAACTCCTTAAATATTGAGTTTACAGCGATTTTAGCTATTATTTGTGATCACTTTTATAGGCACGAATTATTGAGAACTTTAAAATGGCCATAACTCCTTAAATATTGAGTTTACAGCGATTTTAGCTATTATTTGTGATCACTTTTATAGGCACGAATTATTGAGAACTTTAAAATGGCCATAACTCCTTAAATATTGAGTTTACAGCGATTTTAGCTATTATTTGTGATCACTTTTATAGGCACGAATTATTGAGAACTTTAAAATGGCCATAACTCCTTAAATATTGAGTTTACAGCGATTTTAGCTATTATTTGTGATCACTTTTATAGGCACGAATTATTGAGAACTTTAAAATGGCCATAACTCCTTAAATATTGAGTTTACAGCGATTTTAGCTATTATTTGTGATCACTTTTATAGGCACGAATTATTGAGAACTTTAAAATGGCCATAACTCCTTAAATATTGAGTTTACAGCGATTTTAGCTATTATTTGTGATCACTTTTATAGGCACGAATTATTGAGAACTTTAAAATGGCCATAACTCCTTAAATATTGAGTTTACAGCGATTTTAGCTATTATTTGTGATCACTTTTATAGGCACGAATTATTGAGAACTTTAAAATGGCCATAACTCCTTAAATATTGAGTTTACAGCGATTTTAGCTATTATTTGTGATCACTTTTATAGGCACGAATTATTGAGAACTTTAAAATGGCCATAACTCCTTAAATATTGAGTTTACAGCGATTTTAGCTATTATTTGTGATCACTTTTATAGGCACGAATTATTGAGAACTTTAAAATGGCCATAACTCCTTAAATATTGAGTTTACAGCGATTTTAGCTATTATTTGTGATCACTTTTATAGGCACGAATTATTGAGAACTTTAAAATGGCCATAACTCCTTAAATATTGAGTTTACAGCGATTTTAGCTATTATTTGTGATCACTTTTATAGGCACGAATTATTGAGAACTTTAAAATGGCCATAACTCCTTAAATATTGAGTTTACAGCGATTTTAGCTATTATTTGTGATCACTTTTATAGGCACGAATTATTGAGAACTTTAAAATGGCCATAACTCCTTAAATATTGAGTTTACAGCGATTTTAGCTATTATTTGTGATCACTTTTATAGGCACGAATTATTGAGAACTTTAAAATGGCCATAACTCCTTAAATATTGAGTTTACAGCGATTTTAGCTATTATTTGTGATCACTTTTATAGGCACGAATTATTGAGAACTTTAAAATGGCCATAACTCCTTAAATATTGAGTTTACAGCGATTTTAGCTATTATTTGTGATCACTTTTATAGGCACGAATTATTGAGAACTTTAAAATGGCCATAACTCCTTAAATATTGAGTTTACAGCGATTTTAGCTATTATTTGTGATCACTTTTATAGGCACGAATTATTGAGAACTTTAAAATGGCCATAACTCCTTAAATATTGAGTTTACAGCGATTTTAGCTATTATTTGTGATCACTTTTATAGGCACGAATTATTGAGAACTTTAAAATGGCCATAACTCCTTAAATATTGAGTTTACAGCGATTTTAGCTATTATTTGTGATCACTTTTATAGGCACGAATTATTGAGAACTTTAAAATGGCCATAACTCCTTAAATATTGAGTTTACAGCGATTTTAGCTATTATTTGTGATCACTTTTATAGGCACGAATTATTGAGAACTTTAAAATGGCCATAACTCCTTAAATATTGAGTTTACAGCGATTTTAGCTATTATTTGTGATCACTTTTATAGGCACGAATTATTGAGAACTTTAAAATGGCCATAACTCCTTAAATATTGAGTTTACAGCGATTTTAGCTATTATTTGTGATCACTTTTATAGGCACGAATTATTGAGAACTTTAAAATGGCCATAACTCCTTAAATATTGAGTTTACAGCGATTTTAGCTATTATTTGTGATCACTTTTATAGGCACGAATTATTGAGAACTTTAAAATGGCCATAACTCCTTAAATATTGAGTTTACAGCGATTTTAGCTATTATTTGTGATCACTTTTTAGGCACGAATTATTGAGAACTTTAAAATGGCCATAACTCCTTAAATATTGAGTTTACAGCGATTTTAGCTATTATTTGTGATCACTTTTATAGGCACGAATTATTGAGAACTTTAAAATGGCCATAACTCCTTAAATATTGAGTTTACAGCGATTTTAGCTATTATTTGTGATCACTTTTATAGGCACGAATTATTGAGAACTTTAAAATGGCCATAACTCCTTAAATATTGAGTTTACAGCGATTTTAGCTATTATTTGTGATCACTTTTATAGGCACGAATTATTGAGAACTTTAAAATGGCCATAACTCCTTAAATATTGAGTTTACAGCGATTTTAGCTATTATTTGTGATCACTTTTATAGGCACGAATTATTGAGAACTTTAAAATGGCCATAACTCCTTAAATATTGAGTTTACAGCGATTTTAGCTATTATTTGTGATCACTTTTATAGGCACGAATTATTGAGAACTTTAAAATGGCCATAACTCCTTAAATATTGAGTTTACAGCGATTTTAGCTATTATTTGTGATCACTTTTATAGGCACGAATTATTGAGAACTTTAAAATGGCCATAACTCCTTAAATATTGAGTTTACAGCGATTTTAGCTATTATTTGTGATCACTTTTATAGGCACGAATTATTGAGAACTTTAAAATGGCCATAACTCCTTAAATATTGAGTTTACAGCGATTTTAGCTATTATTTGTGATCACTTTTATAGGCACGAATTATTGAGAACTTTAAAATGGCCATAACTCCTTAAATATTGAGTTTACAGCGATTTTAGCTATTATTTGTGATCACTTTTATAGGCACGAATTATTGAGAACTTTAAAATGGCCATAACTCCTTAAATATTGAGTTTACAGCGATTTTAGCTATTATTTGTGATCACTTTTATAGGCACGAATTATTGAGAACTTTAAAATGGCCATAACTCCTTAAATATTGAGTTTACAGCGATTTTAGCTATTATTTGTGATCACTTTTATAGGCACGAATTATTGAGAACTTTAAAATGGCCATAACTCCTTAAATATTGAGTTTACAGCGATTTTAGCTATTATTTGTGATCACTTTTATAGGCACGAATTATTGAGAACTTTAAAATGGCCATAACTCCTTAAATATTGAGTTTACAGCGATTTTAGCTATTATTTGTGATCACTTTTATAGGCACGAATTATTGAGAACTTTAAAATGGCCATAACTCCTTAAATATTGAGTTTACAGCGATTTTAGCTATTATTTGTGATCACTTTTATAGGCACGAATTATTGAGAACTTTAAAATGGCCATAACTCCTTAAATATTGAGTTTACAGCGATTTTAGCTATTATTTGTGATCACTTTTATAGGCACGAATTATTGAGAACTTTAAAATGGCCATAACTCCTTAAATATTGAGTTTACAGCGATTTTAGCTATTATTTGTGATCACTTTTATAGGCACGAATTATTGAGAACTTTAAAATGGCCATAACTCCTTAAATATTGAGTTTACAGCGATTTTAGCTATTATTTGTGATCACTTTTATAGGCACGAATTATTGAGAACTTTAAAATGGCCATAACTCCTTAAATATTGAGTTTACAGCGATTTTAGCTATTATTTGTGATCACTTTTATAGGCACGAATTATTGAGAACTTTAAAATGGCCATAACTCCTTAAATATTGAGTTTACAGCGATTTTAGCTATTATTTGTGATCACTTTTATAGGCACGAATTATTGAGAACTTTAAAATGGCCATAACTCCTTAAATATTGAGTTTACAGCGATTTTAGCTATTATTTGTGATCACTTTTATAGGCACGAATTATTGAGAACTTTAAAATGGCCATAACTCCTTAAATATTGAGTTTACAGCGATTTTAGCTATTATTTGTGATCACTTTTATAGGCACGAATTATTGAGAACTTTAAAATGGCCATAACTCCTTAAATATTGAGTTTACAGCGATTTTAGCTATTATTTGTGATCACTTTTTAGGCACGAATTATTGAGAACTTTAAAATGGCCATAACTCCTTAAATATTGAGTTTACAGCGATTTTAGCTATTATTTGTGATCACTTTTATAGGCACGAATTATTGAGAACTTTAAAATGGCCATAACTCCTTAAATATTGAGTTTACAGCGATTTTAGCTATTATTTGTGATCACTTTTATAGGCACGAATTATTGAGAACTTTAAAATGGCCATAACTCCTTAAATATTGAGTTTACAGCGATTTTAGCTATTATTTGTGATCACTTTTATAGGCACGAATTATTGAGAACTTTAAAATGGCCATAACTCCTTAAATATTGAGTTTACAGCGATTTTAGCTATTATTTGTGATCACTTTTATAGGCACGAATTATTGAGAACTTTAAAATGGCCATAACTCCTTAAATATTGAGTTTACAGCGATTTTAGCTATTATTTGTGATCACTTTTATAGGCACGAATTATTGAGAACTTTAAAATGGCCATAACTCCTTAAATATTGAGTTTACAGCGATTTTAGCTATTATTTGTGATCACTTTTATAGGCACGAATTATTGAGAACTTTAAAATGGCCATAACTCCTTAAATATTGAGTTTACAGCGATTTTAGCTATTATTTGTGATCACTTTTATAGGCACGAATTATTGAGAACTTTAAAATGGCCATAACTCCTTAAATATTGAGTTTACAGCGATTTTAGCTATTATTTGTGATCACTTTTATAGGCACGAATTATTGAGAACTTTAAAATGGCCATAACTCCTTAAATATTGAGTTTACAGCGATTTTAGCTATTATTTGTGATCACTTTTTTAGGCACGAATTATTGAGAACTTTAAAATGGCCATAACTCCTTAAATATTGAGTTTACAGCGATTTTAGCTATTATTTGTGATCACTTTTATAGGCACGAATTATTGAGAACTTTAAAATGGCCATAACTCCTTAAATATTGAGTTTACAGCGATTTTAGCTATTATTTGTGATCACTTTTATAGGCACGAATTATTGAGAACTTTAAAATGGCCATAACTCCTTAAATATTGAGTTTACAGCGATTTTAGCTATTATTTGTGATCACTTTTATAGGCACGAATTATTGAGAACTTTAAAATGGCCATAACTCCTTAAATATTGAGTTTACAGCGATTTTAGCTATTATTTGTGATCACTTTTATAGGCACGAATTATTGAGAACTTTAAAATGGCCATAACTCCTTAAATATTGAGTTTACAGCGATTTTAGCTATTATTTGTGATCACTTTTATAGGCACGAATTATTGAGAACTTTAAAATGGCCATAACTCCTTAAATATTGAGTTTACAGCGATTTTAGCTATTATTTGTGATCACTTTTATAGGCACGAATTATTGAGAACTTTAAAATGGCCATAACTCCTTAAATATTGAGTTTACAGCGATTTTAGCTATTATTTGTGATCACTTTTATAGGCACGAATTATTGAGAACTTTAAAATGGCCATAACTCCTTAAATATTGAGTTTACAGCGATTTTAGCTATTATTTGTGATCACTTTTATAGGCACGAATTATTGAGAACTTTAAAATGGCCATAACTCCTTAAATATTGAGTTTACAGCGATTTTAGCTATTATTTGTGATCACTTTTATAGGCACGAATTATTGAGAACTTTAAAATGGCCATAACTCCTTAAATATTGAGTTTACAGCGATTTTAGCTATTATTTGTGATCACTTTTATAGGCACGAATTATTGAGAACTTTAAAATGGCCATAACTCCTTAAATATTGAGTTTACAGCGATTTTAGCTATTATTTGTGATCACTTTTATAGGCACGAATTATTGAGAACTTTAAAATGGCCATAACTCCTTAAATATTGAGTTTACAGCGATTTTAGCTATTATTTGTGATCACTTTTATAGGCACGAATTATTGAGAACTTTAAAATGGCCATAACTCCTTAAATATTGAGTTTACAGCGATTTTAGCTATTATTTGTGATCACTTTTATAGGCACGAATTATTGAGAACTTTAAAATGGCCATAACTCCTTAAATATTGAGTTTACAGCGATTTTAGCTATTATTTGTGATCACTTTTATAGGCACGAATTATTGAGAACTTTAAAATGGCCATAACTCCTTAAATATTGAGTTTACAGCGATTTTAGCTATTATTTGTGATCACTTTTATAGGCACGAATTATTGAGAACTTTAAAATGGCCATAACTCCTTAAATATTGAGTTTACAGCGATTTTAGCTATTATTTGTGATCACTTTTATAGGCACGAATTATTGAGAACTTTAAAATGGCCATAACTCCTTAAATATTGAGTTTACAGCGATTTTAGCTATTATTTGTGATCACTTTTATAGGCACGAATTATTGAGAACTTTAAAATGGCCATAACTCCTTAAATATTGAGTTTACAGCGATTTTAGCTATTATTTGTGATCACTTTTTAGGCACGAATTATTGAGAACTTTAAAATGGCCATAACTCCTTAAATATTGAGTTTACAGCGATTTTAGCTATTATTTGTGATCACTTTTATAGGCACGAATTATTGAGAACTTTAAAATGGCCATAACTCCTTAAATATTGAGTTTACAGCGATTTTAGCTATTATTTGTGATCACTTTTATAGGCACGAATTATTGAGAACTTTAAAATGGCCATAACTCCTTAAATATTGAGTTTACAGCGATTTTAGCTATTATTTGTGATCACTTTTATAGGCACGAATTATTGAGAACTTTAAAATGGCCATAACTCCTTAAATATTGAGTTTACAGCGATTTTAGCTATTATTTGTGATCACTTTTATAGGCACGAATTATTGAGAACTTTAAAATGGCCATAACTCCTTAAATATTGAGTTTACAGCGATTTTAGCTATTATTTGTGATCACTTTTTAGGCACGAATTATTGAGAACTTTAAAATGGCCATAACTCCTTAAATATTGAGTTTACAGCGATTTTAGCTATTATTTGTGATCACTTTTATAGGCACGAATTATTGAGAACTTTAAAATGGCCATAACTCCTTAAATATTGAGTTTACAGCGATTTTAGCTATTATTTGTGATCACTTTTATAGGCACGAATTATTGAGAACTTTAAAATGGCCATAACTCCTTAAATATTGAGTTTACAGCGATTTTAGCTATTATTTGTGATCACTTTTATAGGCACGAATTATTGAGAACTTTAAAATGGCCATAACTCCTTAAATATTGAGTTTACAGCGATTTTAGCTATTATTTGTGATCACTTTTATAGGCACGAATTATTGAGAACTTTAAAATGGCCATAACTCCTTAAATATTGAGTTTACAGCGATTTAGCTATTATTTGTGATCACTTTTATAGGCACGAATTATTGAGAACTTTAAAATGGCCATAACTCCTTAAATATTGAGTTTACAGCGATTTTAGCTATTATTTGTGATCACTTTTATAGGCACGAATTATTGAGAACTTTAAAATGGCCATAACTCCTTAAATATTGAGTTTACAGCGATTTTAGCTATTATTTGTGATCACTTTTATAGGCACGAATTATTGAGAACTTTAAAATGGCCATAACTCCTTAAATATTGAGTTTACAGCGATTTTAGCTATTATTTGTGATCACTTTTTAGGCACGAATTATTGAGAACTTTAAAATGGCCATAACTCCTTAAATATTGAGTTTACAGCGATTTTAGCTATTATTTGTGATCACTTTTATAGGCACGAATTATTGAGAACTTTAAAATGGCCATAACTCCTTAAATATTGAGTTTACAGCGATTTTAGCTATTATTTGTGATCACTTTTATAGGCACGAATTATTGAGAACTTTAAAATGGCCATAACTCCTTAAATATTGAGTTTACAGCGATTTTAGCTATTATTTGTGATCACTTTTATAGGCACGAATTATTGAGAACTTTAAAATGGCCATAACTCCTTAAATATTGAGTTTACAGCGATTTTAGCTATTATTTGTGATCACTTTTTAGGCACGAATTATTGAGAACTTTAAAATGGCCATAACTCCTTAAATATTGAGTTTACAGCGATTTTAGCTATTATTTGTGATCACTTTTTAGGCACGAATTATTGAGAACTTTAAAATGGCCATAACTCCTTAAATATTGAGTTTACAGCGATTTTAGCTATTATTTGTGATCACTTTTATAGGCACGAATTATTGAGAACTTTAAAATGGCCATAACTCCTTAAATATTGAGTTTACAGCGATTTTAGCTATTATTTGTGATCACTTTTTAGGCACGAATTATTGAGAACTTTAAAATGGCCATAACTCCTTAAATATTGAGTTTACAGCGATTTTAGCTATTATTTGTGATCACTTTTTAGGCACGAATTATTGAGAACTTTAAAATGGCCATAACTCCTTAAATATTGAGTTTACAGCGATTTTAGCTATTATTTGTGATCACTTTTATAGGCACGAATTATTGAGAACTTTAAAATGGCCATAACTCCTTAAATATTGAGTTTACAGCGATTTTAGCTATTATTTGTGATCACTTTTATAGGCACGAATTATTGAGAACTTTAAAATGGCCATAACTCCTTAAATATTGAGTTTACAGCGATTTTAGCTATTATTTGTGATCACTTTTTTAGGCACGAATTATTGAGAACTTTAAAATGGCCATAACTCCTTAAATATTGAGTTTACAGCGATTTTAGCTATTATTTGTGATCACTTTTATAGGCACGAATTATTGAGAACTTTAAAATGGCCATAACTCCTTAAATATTGAGTTTACAGCGATTTTAGCTATTATTTGTGATCACTTTTATAGGCACGAATTATTGAGAACTTTAAAATGGCCATAACTCCTTAAATATTGAGTTTACAGCGATTTTAGCTATTATTTGTGATCACTTTTATAGGCACGAATTATTGAGAACTTTAAAATGGCCATAACTCCTTAAATATTGAGTTTACAGCGATTTTAGCTATTATTTGTGATCACTTTTATAGGCACGAATTATTGAGAACTTTAAAATGGCCATAACTCCTTAAATATTGAGTTTACAGCGATTTTAGCTATTATTTGTGATCACTTTTATAGGCACGAATTATTGAGAACTTTAAAATGGCCATAACTCCTTAAATATTGAGTTTACAGCGATTTTAGCTATTATTTGTGATCACTTTTTTAGGCACGAATTATTGAGAACTTTAAAATGGCCATAACTCCTTAAATATTGAGTTTACAGCGATTTTAGCTATTATTTGTGATCACTTTTATAGGCACGAATTATTGAGAACTTTAAAATGGCCATAACTCCTTAAATATTGAGTTTACAGCGATTTTAGCTATTATTTGTGATCACTTTTATAGGCACGAATTATTGAGAACTTTAAAATGGCCATAACTCCTTAAATATTGAGTTTACAGCGATTTTAGCTATTATTTGTGATCACTTTTATAGGCACGAATTATTGAGAACTTTAAAATGGCCATAACTCCTTAAATATTGAGTTTACAGCGATTTTAGCTATTATTTGTGATCACTTTTTAGGCACGAATTATTGAGAACTTTAAAATGGCCATAACTCCTTAAATATTGAGTTTACAGCGATTTTAGCTATTATTTGTGATCACTTTTATAGGCACGAATTATTGAGAACTTTAAAATGGCCATAACTCCTTAAATATTGAGTTTACAGCGATTTTAGCTATTATTTGTGATCACTTTTATAGGCACGAATTATTGAGAACTTTAAAATGGCCATAACTCCTTAAATATTGAGTTTACAGCGATTTTAGCTATTATTTGTGATCACTTTTATAGGCACGAATTATTGAGAACTTTAAAATGGCCATAACTCCTTAAATATTGAGTTTACAGCGATTTTAGCTATTATTTGTGATCACTTTTTTAGGCACGAATTATTGAGAACTTTAAAATGGCCATAACTCCTTAAATATTGAGTTTACAGCGATTTTAGCTATTATTTGTGATCACTTTTATAGGCACGAATTATTGAGAACTTTAAAATGGCCATAACTCCTTAAATATTGAGTTTACAGCGATTTTAGCTATTATTTGTGATCACTTTTTAGGCACGAATTATTGAGAACTTTAAAATGGCCATAACTCCTTAAATATTGAGTTTACAGCGATTTTAGCTATTATTTGTGATCACTTTTATAGGCACGAATTATTGAGAACTTTAAAATGGCCATAACTCCTTAAATATTGAGTTTACAGCGATTTTAGCTATTATTTGTGATCACTTTTATAGGCACGAATTATTGAGAACTTTAAAATGGCCATAACTCCTTAAATATTGAGTTTACAGCGATTTTAGCTATTATTTGTGATCACTTTTATAGGCACGAATTATTGAGAACTTTAAAATGGCCATAACTCCTTAAATATTGAGTTTACAGCGATTTTAGCTATTATTTGTGATCACTTTTTTAGGCACGAATTATTGAGAACTTTAAAATGGCCATAACTCCTTAAATATTGAGTTTACAGCGATTTTAGCTATTATTTGTGATCACTTTTTAGGCACGAATTATTGAGAACTTTAAAATGGCCATAACTCCTTAAATATTGAGTTTACAGCGATTTTAGCTATTATTTGTGATCACTTTTATAGGCACGAATTATTGAGAACTTTAAAATGGCCATAACTCCTTAAATATTGAGTTTACAGCGATTTTAGCTATTATTTGTGATCACTTTTATAGGCACGAATTATTGAGAACTTTAAAATGGCCATAACTCCTTAAATATTGAGTTTACAGCGATTTTAGCTATTATTTGTGATCACTTTTATAGGCACGAATTATTGAGAACTTTAAAATGGCCATAACTCCTTAAATATTGAGTTTACAGCGATTTTAGCTATTATTTGTGATCACTTTTATAGGCACGAATTATTGAGAACTTTAAAATGGCCATAACTCCTTAAATATTGAGTTTACAGCGATTTTAGCTATTATTTGTGATCACTTTTATAGGCACGAATTATTGAGAACTTTAAAATGGCCATAACTCCTTAAATATTGAGTTTACAGCGATTTTAGCTATTATTTGTGATCACTTTTATAGGCACGAATTATTGAGAACTTTAAAATGGCCATAACTCCTTAAATATTGAGTTTACAGCGATTTTAGCTATTATTTGTGATCACTTTTATAGGCACGAATTATTGAGAACTTTAAAATGGCCATAACTCCTTAAATATTGAGTTTACAGCGATTTTAGCTATTATTTGTGATCACTTTTTTAGGCACGAATTATTGAGAACTTTAAAATGGCCATAACTCCTTAAATATTGAGTTTACAGCGATTTTAGCTATTATTTGTGATCACTTTTATAGGCACGAATTATTGAGAACTTTAAAATGGCCATAACTCCTTAAATATTGAGTTTACAGCGATTTTAGCTATTATTTGTGATCACTTTTATAGGCACGAATTATTGAGAACTTTAAAATGGCCATAACTCCTTAAATATTGAGTTTACAGCGATTTTAGCTATTATTTGTGATCACTTTTATAGGCACGAATTATTGAGAACTTTAAAATGGCCATAACTCCTTAAATATTGAGTTTACAGCGATTTTAGCTATTATTTGTGATCACTTTTATAGGCACGAATTATTGAGAACTTTAAAATGGCCATAACTCCTTAAATATTGAGTTTACAGCGATTTTAGCTATTATTTGTGATCACTTTTATAGGCACGAATTATTGAGAACTTTAAAATGGCCATAACTCCTTAAATATTGAGTTTACAGCGATTTTAGCTATTATTTGTGATCACTTTTATAGGCACGAATTATTGAGAACTTTAAAATGGCCATAACTCCTTAAATATTGAGTTTACAGCGATTTTAGCTATTATTTGTGATCACTTTTATAGGCACGAATTATTGAGAACTTTAAAATGGCCATAACTCCTTAAATATTGAGTTTACAGCGATTTTAGCTATTATTTGTGATCACTTTTATAGGCACGAATTATTGAGAACTTTAAAATGGCCATAACTCCTTAAATATTGAGTTTACAGCGATTTTAGCTATTATTTGTGATCACTTTTATAGGCACGAATTATTGAGAACTTTAAAATGGCCATAACTCCTTAAATATTGAGTTTACAGCGATTTTAGCTATTATTTGTGATCACTTTTATAGGCACGAATTATTGAGAACTTTAAAATGGCCATAACTCCTTAAATATTGAGTTTACAGCGATTTTAGCTATTATTTGTGATCACTTTTTAGGCACGAATTATTGAGAACTTTAAAATGGCCATAACTCCTTAAATATTGAGTTTACAGCGATTTTAGCTATTATTTGTGATCACTTTTATAGGCACGAATTATTGAGAACTTTAAAATGGCCATAACTCCTTAAATATTGAGTTTACAGCGATTTTAGCTATTATTTGTGATCACTTTTTAGGCACGAATTATTGAGAACTTTAAAATGGCCATAACTCCTTAAATATTGAGTTTACAGCGATTTTAGCTATTATTTGTGATCACTTTTTAGGCACGAATTATTGAGAACTTTAAAATGGCCATAACTCCTTAAATATTGAGTTTACAGCGATTTTAGCTATTATTTGTGATCACTTTTTATAGGCACGAATTATTGAGAACTTTAAAATGGCCATAACTCCTTAAATATTGAGTTTACAGCGATTTTAGCTATTATTTGTGATCACTTTTTTAGGCACGAATTATTGAGAACTTTAAAATGGCCATAACTCCTTAAATATTGAGTTTACAGCGATTTTAGCTATTATTTGTGATCACTTTTATAGGCACGAATTATTGAGAACTTTAAAATGGCCATAACTCCTTAAATATTGAGTTTACAGCGATTTTAGCTATTATTTGTGATCACTTTTATAGGCACGAATTATTGAGAACTTTAAAATGGCCATAACTCCTTAAATATTGAGTTTACAGCGATTTTAGCTATTATTTGTGATCACTTTTATAGGCACGAATTATTGAGAACTTTAAAATGGCCATAACTCCTTAAATATTGAGTTTACAGCGATTTTAGCTATTATTTGTGATCACTTTTTAGGCACGAATTATTGAGAACTTTAAAATGGCCATAACTCCTTAAATATTGAGTTTACAGCGATTTTAGCTATTATTTGTGATCACTTTTTAGGCACGAATTATTGAGAACTTTAAAATGGCCATAACTCCTTAAATATTGAGTTTACAGCGATTTTAGCTATTATTTGTGATCACTTTTATAGGCACGAATTATTGAGAACTTTAAAATGGCCATAACTCCTTAAATATTGAGTTTACAGCGATTTTAGCTATTATTTGTGATCACTTTTATAGGCACGAATTATTGAGAACTTTAAAATGGCCATAACTCCTTAAATATTGAGTTTACAGCGATTTTAGCTATTATTTGTGATCACTTTTATAGGCACGAATTATTGAGAACTTTAAAATGGCCATAACTCCTTAAATATTGAGTTTACAGCGATTTTAGCTATTATTTGTGATCACTTTTTATAGGCACGAATTATTGAGAACTTTAAAATGGCCATAACTCCTTAAATATTGAGTTTACAGCGATTTTAGCTATTATTTGTGATCACTTTTATAGGCACGAATTATTGAGAACTTTAAAATGGCCATAACTCCTTAAATATTGAGTTTACAGCGATTTTAGCTATTATTTGTGATCACTTTTATAGGCACGAATTATTGAGAACTTTAAAATGGCCATAACTCCTTAAATATTGAGTTTACAGCGATTTTAGCTATTATTTGTGATCACTTTTATAGGCACGAATTATTGAGAACTTTAAAATGGCCATAACTCCTTAAATATTGAGTTTACAGCGATTTTAGCTATTATTTGTGATCACTTTTATAGGCACGAATTATTGAGAACTTTAAAATGGCCATAACTCCTTAAATATTGAGTTTACAGCGATTTTAGCTATTATTTGTGATCACTTTTATAGGCACGAATTATTGAGAACTTTAAAATGGCCATAACTCCTTAAATATTGAGTTTACAGCGATTTTAGCTATTATTTGTGATCACTTTTATAGGCACGAATTATTGAGAACTTTAAAATGGCCATAACTCCTTAAATATTGAGTTTACAGCGATTTTAGCTATTATTTGTGATCACTTTTATAGGCACGAATTATTGAGAACTTTAAAATGGCCATAACTCCTTAAATATTGAGTTTACAGCGATTTTAGCTATTATTTGTGATCACTTTTTAGGCACGAATTATTGAGAACTTTAAAATGGCCATAACTCCTTAAATATTGAGTTTACAGCGATTTTAGCTATTATTTGTGATCACTTTTATAGGCACGAATTATTGAGAACTTTAAAATGGCCATAACTCCTTAAATATTGAGTTTACAGCGATTTTAGCTATTATTTGTGATCACTTTTATAGGCACGAATTATTGAGAACTTTAAAATGGCCATAACTCCTTAAATATTGAGTTTACAGCGATTTTAGCTATTATTTGTGATCACTTTTATAGGCACGAATTATTGAGAACTTTAAAATGGCCATAACTCCTTAAATATTGAGTTTACAGCGATTTTAGCTATTATTTGTGATCACTTTTATAGGCACGAATTATTGAGAACTTTAAAATGGCCATAACTCCTTAAATATTGAGTTTACAGCGATTTTAGCTATTATTTGTGATCACTTTTATAGGCACGAATTATTGAGAACTTTAAAATGGCCATAACTCCTTAAATATTGAGTTTACAGCGATTTTAGCTATTATTTGTGATCACTTTTATAGGCACGAATTATTGAGAACTTTAAAATGGCCATAACTCCTTAAATATTGAGTTTACAGCGATTTTAGCTATTATTTGTGATCACTTTTTTAGGCACGAATTATTGAGAACTTTAAAATGGCCATAACTCCTTAAATATTGAGTTTACAGCGATTTTAGCTATTATTTGTGATCACTTTTTTAGGCACGAATTATTGAGAACTTTAAAATGGCCATAACTCCTTAAATATTGAGTTTACAGCGATTTTAGCTATTATTTGTGATCACTTTTATAGGCACGAATTATTGAGAACTTTAAAATGGCCATAACTCCTTAAATATTGAGTTTACAGCGATTTTAGCTATTATTTGTGATCACTTTTTAGGCACGAATTATTGAGAACTTTAAAATGGCCATAACTCCTTAAATATTGAGTTTACAGCGATTTTAGCTATTATTTGTGATCACTTTTTAGGCACGAATTATTGAGAACTTTAAAATGGCCATAACTCCTTAAATATTGAGTTTACAGCGATTTTAGCTATTATTTGTGATCACTTTTATAGGCACGAATTATTGAGAACTTTAAAATGGCCATAACTCCTTAAATATTGAGTTTACAGCGATTTTAGCTATTATTTGTGATCACTTTTATAGGCACGAATTATTGAGAACTTTAAAATGGCCATAACTCCTTAAATATTGAGTTTACAGCGATTTTAGCTATTATTTGTGATCACTTTTATAGGCACGAATTATTGAGAACTTTAAAATGGCCATAACTCCTTAAATATTGAGTTTACAGCGATTTTAGCTATTATTTGTGATCACTTTTATAGGCACGAATTATTGAGAACTTTAAAATGGCCATAACTCCTTAAATATTGAGTTTACAGCGATTTTAGCTATTATTTGTGATCACTTTTTTAGGCACGAATTATTGAGAACTTTAAAATGGCCATAACTCCTTAAATATTGAGTTTACAGCGATTTTAGCTATTATTTGTGATCACTTTTATAGGCACGAATTATTGAGAACTTTAAAATGGCCATAACTCCTTAAATATTGAGTTTACAGCGATTTTAGCTATTATTTGTGATCACTTTTTAGGCACGAATTATTGAGAACTTTAAAATGGCCATAACTCCTTAAATATTGAGTTTACAGCGATTTTAGCTATTATTTGTGATCACTTTTATAGGCACGAATTATTGAGAACTTTAAAATGGCCATAACTCCTTAAATATTGAGTTTACAGCGATTTTAGCTATTATTTGTGATCACTTTTTAGGCACGAATTATTGAGAACTTTAAAATGGCCATAACTCCTTAAATATTGAGTTTACAGCGATTTTAGCTATTATTTGTGATCACTTTTATAGGCACGAATTATTGAGAACTTTAAAATGGCCATAACTCCTTAAATATTGAGTTTACAGCGATTTTAGCTATTATTTGTGATCACTTTTTTAGGCACGAATTATTGAGAACTTTAAAATGGCCATAACTCCTTAAATATTGAGTTTACAGCGATTTTAGCTATTATTTGTGATCACTTTTTTAGGCACGAATTATTGAGAACTTTAAAATGGCCATAACTCCTTAAATATTGAGTTTACAGCGATTTTAGCTATTATTTGTGATCACTTTTATAGGCACGAATTATTGAGAACTTTAAAATGGCCATAACTCCTTAAATATTGAGTTTACAGCGATTTTAGCTATTATTTGTGATCACTTTTTAGGCACGAATTATTGAGAACTTTAAAATGGCCATAACTCCTTAAATATTGAGTTTACAGCGATTTTAGCTATTATTTGTGATCACTTTTATAGGCACGAATTATTGAGAACTTTAAAATGGCCATAACTCCTTAAATATTGAGTTTACAGCGATTTTAGCTATTATTTGTGATCACTTTTATAGGCACGAATTATTGAGAACTTTAAAATGGCCATAACTCCTTAAATATTGAGTTTACAGCGATTTTAGCTATTATTTGTGATCACTTTTTTAGGCACGAATTATTGAGAACTTTAAAATGGCCATAACTCCTTAAATATTGAGTTTACAGCGATTTTAGCTATTATTTGTGATCACTTTTATAGGCACGAATTATTGAGAACTTTAAAATGGCCATAACTCCTTAAATATTGAGTTTACAGCGATTTTAGCTATTATTTGTGATCACTTTTTTAGGCACGAATTATTGAGAACTTTAAAATGGCCATAACTCCTTAAATATTGAGTTTACAGCGATTTTAGCTATTATTTGTGATCACTTTTTTAGGCACGAATTATTGAGAACTTTAAAATGGCCATAACTCCTTAAATATTGAGTTTACAGCGATTTTAGCTATTATTTGTGATCACTTTTTAGGCACGAATTATTGAGAACTTTAAAATGGCCATAACTCCTTAAATATTGAGTTTACAGCGATTTTAGCTATTATTTGTGATCACTTTTATAGGCACGAATTATTGAGAACTTTAAAATGGCCATAACTCCTTAAATATTGAGTTTACAGCGATTTTAGCTATTATTTGTGATCACTTTTTTAGGCACGAATTATTGAGAACTTTAAAATGGCCATAACTCCTTAAATATTGAGTTTACAGCGATTTTAGCTATTATTTGTGATCACTTTTTAGGCACGAATTATTGAGAACTTTAAAATGGCCATAACTCCTTAAATATTGAGTTTACAGCGATTTTAGCTATTATTTGTGATCACTTTTTAGGCACGAATTATTGAGAACTTTAAAATGGCCATAACTCCTTAAATATTGAGTTTACAGCGATTTTAGCTATTATTTGTGATCACTTTTATAGGCACGAATTATTGAGAACTTTAAAATGGCCATAACTCCTTAAATATTGAGTTTACAGCGATTTTAGCTATTATTTGTGATCACTTTTATAGGCACGAATTATTGAGAACTTTAAAATGGCCATAACTCCTTAAATATTGAGTTTACAGCGATTTTAGCTATTATTTGTGATCACTTTTTAGGCACGAATTATTGAGAACTTTAAAATGGCCATAACTCCTTAAATATTGAGTTTACAGCGATTTTAGCTATTATTTGTGATCACTTTTATAGGCACGAATTATTGAGAACTTTAAAATGGCCATAACTCCTTAAATATTGAGTTTACAGCGATTTTAGCTATTATTTGTGATCACTTTTTAGGCACGAATTATTGAGAACTTTAAAATGGCCATAACTCCTTAAATATTGAGTTTACAGCGATTTTAGCTATTATTTGTGATCACTTTTATAGGCACGAATTATTGAGAACTTTAAAATGGCCATAACTCCTTAAATATTGAGTTTACAGCGATTTTAGCTATTATTTGTGATCACTTTTATAGGCACGAATTATTGAGAACTTTAAAATGGCCATAACTCCTTAAATATTGAGTTTACAGCGATTTTAGCTATTATTTGTGATCACTTTTATAGGCACGAATTATTGAGAACTTTAAAATGGCCATAACTCCTTAAATATTGAGTTTACAGCGATTTTAGCTATTATTTGTGATCACTTTTTATAGGCACGAATTATTGAGAACTTTAAAATGGCCATAACTCCTTAAATATTGAGTTTACAGCGATTTTAGCTATTATTTGTGATCACTTTTATAGGCACGAATTATTGAGAACTTTAAAATGGCCATAACTCCTTAAATATTGAGTTTACAGCGATTTTAGCTATTATTTGTGATCACTTTTATAGGCACGAATTATTGAGAACTTTAAAATGGCCATAACTCCTTAAATATTGAGTTTACAGCGATTTTAGCTATTATTTGTGATCACTTTTTAGGCACGAATTATTGAGAACTTTAAAATGGCCATAACTCCTTAAATATTGAGTTTACAGCGATTTTAGCTATTATTTGTGATCACTTTTTTAGGCACGAATTATTGAGAACTTTAAAATGGCCATAACTCCTTAAATATTGAGTTTACAGCGATTTTAGCTATTATTTGTGATCACTTTTATAGGCACGAATTATTGAGAACTTTAAAATGGCCATAACTCCTTAAATATTGAGTTTACAGCGATTTTAGCTATTATTTGTGATCACTTTTTAGGCACGAATTATTGAGAACTTTAAAATGGCCATAACTCCTTAAATATTGAGTTTACAGCGATTTTAGCTATTATTTGTGATCACTTTTATAGGCACGAATTATTGAGAACTTTAAAATGGCCATAACTCCTTAAATATTGAGTTTACAGCGATTTTAGCTATTATTTGTGATCACTTTTTAGGCACGAATTATTGAGAACTTTAAAATGGCCATAACTCCTTAAATATTGAGTTTACAGCGATTTTAGCTATTATTTGTGATCACTTTTATAGGCACGAATTATTGAGAACTTTAAAATGGCCATAACTCCTTAAATATTGAGTTTACAGCGATTTTAGCTATTATTTGTGATCACTTTTTTAGGCACGAATTATTGAGAACTTTAAAATGGCCATAACTCCTTAAATATTGAGTTTACAGCGATTTTAGCTATTATTTGTGATCACTTTTATAGGCACGAATTATTGAGAACTTTAAAATGGCCATAACTCCTTAAATATTGAGTTTACAGCGATTTTAGCTATTATTTGTGATCACTTTTTAGGCACGAATTATTGAGAACTTTAAAATGGCCATAACTCCTTAAATATTGAGTTTACAGCGATTTTAGCTATTATTTGTGATCACTTTTATAGGCACGAATTATTGAGAACTTTAAAATGGCCATAACTCCTTAAATATTGAGTTTACAGCGATTTTAGCTATTATTTGTGATCACTTTTATAGGCACGAATTATTGAGAACTTTAAAATGGCCATAACTCCTTAAATATTGAGTTTACAGCGATTTTAGCTATTATTTGTGATCACTTTTTTAGGCACGAATTATTGAGAACTTTAAAATGGCCATAACTCCTTAAATATTGAGTTTACAGCGATTTTAGCTATTATTTGTGATCACTTTTTTAGGCACGAATTATTGAGAACTTTAAAATGGCCATAACTCCTTAAATATTGAGTTTACAGCGATTTTAGCTATTATTTGTGATCACTTTTTTAGGCACGAATTATTGAGAACTTTAAAATGGCCATAACTCCTTAAATATTGAGTTTACAGCGATTTTAGCTATTATTTGTGATCACTTTTATAGGCACGAATTATTGAGAACTTTAAAATGGCCATAACTCCTTAAATATTGAGTTTACAGCGATTTTAGCTATTATTTGTGATCACTTTTATAGGCACGAATTATTGAGAACTTTAAAATGGCCATAACTCCTTAAATATTGAGTTTACAGCGATTTTAGCTATTATTTGTGATCACTTTTATAGGCACGAATTATTGAGAACTTTAAAATGGCCATAACTCCTTAAATATTGAGTTTACAGCGATTTTAGCTATTATTTGTGATCACTTTTTTAGGCACGAATTATTGAGAACTTTAAAATGGCCATAACTCCTTAAATATTGAGTTTACAGCGATTTTAGCTATTATTTGTGATCACTTTTTAGGCACGAATTATTGAGAACTTTAAAATGGCCATAACTCCTTAAATATTGAGTTTACAGCGATTTTAGCTATTATTTGTGATCACTTTTATAGGCACGAATTATTGAGAACTTTAAAATGGCCATAACTCCTTAAATATTGAGTTTACAGCGATTTTAGCTATTATTTGTGATCACTTTTTTAGGCACGAATTATTGAGAACTTTAAAATGGCCATAACTCCTTAAATATTGAGTTTACAGCGATTTTAGCTATTATTTGTGATCACTTTTATAGGCACGAATTATTGAGAACTTTAAAATGGCCATAACTCCTTAAATATTGAGTTTACAGCGATTTTAGCTATTATTTGTGATCACTTTTATAGGCACGAATTATTGAGAACTTTAAAATGGCCATAACTCCTTAAATATTGAGTTTACAGCGATTTTAGCTATTATTTGTGATCACTTTTTTAGGCACGAATTATTGAGAACTTTAAAATGGCCATAACTCCTTAAATATTGAGTTTACAGCGATTTTAGCTATTATTTGTGATCACTTTTATAGGCACGAATTATTGAGAACTTTAAAATGGCCATAACTCCTTAAATATTGAGTTTACAGCGATTTTAGCTATTATTTGTGATCACTTTTATAGGCACGAATTATTGAGAACTTTAAAATGGCCATAACTCCTTAAATATTGAGTTTACAGCGATTTTAGCTATTATTTGTGATCACTTTTATAGGCACGAATTATTGAGAACTTTAAAATGGCCATAACTCCTTAAATATTGAGTTTACAGCGATTTTAGCTATTATTTGTGATCACTTTTATAGGCACGAATTATTGAGAACTTTAAAATGGCCATAACTCCTTAAATATTGAGTTTACAGCGATTTTAGCTATTATTTGTGATCACTTTTATAGGCACGAATTATTGAGAACTTTAAATGGCCATAACTCCTTAAATATTGAGTTTACAGCGATTTTAGCTATTATTTGTGATCACTTTTTTAGGCACGAATTATTGAGAACTTTAAAATGGCCATAACTCCTTAAATATTGAGTTTACAGCGATTTTAGCTATTATTTGTGATCACTTTTTTAGGCACGAATTATTGAGAACTTTAAAATGGCCATAACTCCTTAAATATTGAGTTTACAGCGATTTTAGCTATTATTTGTGATCACTTTTTTAGGCACGAATTATTGAGAACTTTAAAATGGCCATAACTCCTTAAATATTGAGTTTACAGCGATTTTAGCTATTATTTGTGATCACTTTTTATAGGCACGAATTATTGAGAACTTTAAAATGGCCATAACTCCTTAAATATTGAGTTTACAGCGATTTTAGCTATTATTTGTGATCACTTTTTTAGGCACGAATTATTGAGAACTTTTAAAATGGCCATAACTCCTTAAATATTGAGTTTACAGCGATTTTAGCTATTATTTGTGATCACTTTTATAGGCACGAATTATTGAGAACTTTAAAATGGCCATAACTCCTTAAATATTGAGTTTACAGCGATTTTAGCTATTATTTGTGATCACTTTTTTAGGCACGAATTATTGAGAACTTTAAAATGGCCATAACTCCTTAAATATTGAGTTTACAGCGATTTTAGCTATTATTTGTGATCACTTTTTTAGGCACGAATTATTGAGAACTTTAAAATGGCCATAACTCCTTAAATATGAGTTTACAGCGATTTTAGCTATTATTTGTGATCACTTTTTTAGGCACGAATTATTGAGAACTTTAAAATGGCCATAACTCCTTAAATATTGAGTTTACAGCGATTTTAGCTATTATTTGTGATCACTTTTTTAGGCACGAATTATTGAGAACTTTAAAATGGCCATAACTCCTTAAATATTGAGTTTACAGCGATTTTAGCTATTATTTGTGATCACTTTTTATAGGCACGAATTATTGAGAACTTTAAAATGGCCATAACTCCTTAAATATTGAGTTTACAGCGATTTTAGCTATTATTTGTGATCACTTTTTAGGCACGAATTATTGAGAACTTTAAAATGGCCATAACTCCTTAAATATTGAGTTTACAGCGATTTTAGCTATTATTTGTGATCACTTTTTTAGGCACGAATTATTGAGAACTTTAAAATGGCCATAACTCCTTAAATATTGAGTTTACAGCGATTTTAGCTATTATTTGTGATCACTTTTATAGGCACGAATTATTGAGAACTTTAAAATGGCCATAACTCCTTAAATATTGAGTTTACAGCGATTTTAGCTATTATTTGTGATCACTTTTTTAGGCACGAATTATTGAGAACTTTAAAATGGCCATAACTCCTTAAATATTGAGTTTACAGCGATTTTAGCTATTATTTGTGATCACTTTTTTAGGCACGAATTATTGAGAACTTTAAAATGGCCATAACTCCTTAAATATTGAGTTTACAGCGATTTTAGCTATTATTTGTGATCACTTTTATAGGCACGAATTATTGAGAACTTTAAAATGGCCATAACTCCTTAAATATTGAGTTTACAGCGATTTTAGCTATTATTTGTGATCACTTTTTAGGCACGAATTATTGAGAACTTTAAAATGGCCATAACTCCTTAAATATTGAGTTTACAGCGATTTTAGCTATTATTTGTGATCACTTTTTTAGGCACGAATTATTGAGAACTTTAAAATGGCCATAACTCCTTAAATATTGAGTTTACAGCGATTTTAGCTATTATTTGTGATCACTTTTATAGGCACGAATTATTGAGAACTTTAAAATGGCCATAACTCCTTAAATATTGAGTTTACAGCGATTTTAGCTATTATTTGTGATCACTTTTTTAGGCACGAATTATTGAGAACTTTAAAATGGCCATAACTCCTTAAATATTGAGTTTACAGCGATTTTAGCTATTATTTGTGATCACTTTTTTAGGCACGAATTATTGAGAACTTTAAAATGGCCATAACTCCTTAAATATTGAGTTTACAGCGATTTTAGCTATTATTTGTGATCACTTTTATAGGCACGAATTATTGAGAACTTTAAAATGGCCATAACTCCTTAAATATTGAGTTTACAGCGATTTTAGCTATTATTTGTGATCACTATTTTAGGCACGAATTATTGAGAACTTTAAAATGGCCATAACTCCTTAAATATTGAGTTTACAGCGATTTTAGCTATTATTTGTGATCACTTTATTAGGCACGAATTATTGAGAACTTTAAAATGGCCATAACTCCTTAAATATTGAGTTTACAGCGATTTTAGCTATTATTTGTGATCACTTTTTTAGGCACGAATTATTGAGAACTTTAAAATGGCCATAACTCCTTAAATATTGAGTTTACAGCGATTTTAGCTATTATTTGTGATCACTTTTATAGGCACGAATTATTGAGAACTTTAAAATGGCCATAACTCCTTAAATATTGAGTTTACAGCGATTTTAGCTATTATTTGTGATCACTTTTATAGGCACGAATTATTGAGAACTTTTAAATGGCCATAACTCCTTAAATATTGAGTTTACAGCGATTTTAGCTATTATTTGTGATCACTTTTATAGGCACGAATTATTGAGAACTTTAAAATGGCCATAACTCCTTAAATATTGAGTTTACAGCGATTTTAGCTATTATTTGTGATCACTTTTTTAGGCACGAATTATTGAGAACTTTAAAATGGCCATAACTCCTTAAATATTGAGTTTACAGCGATTTTAGCTATTATTTGTGATCACTTTTTTAGGCACGAATTATTGAGAACTTTAAAATGGCCATAACTCCTTAAATATTGAGTTTACAGCGATTTTAGTATTATTTGTGATCACTTTTTTAGGCACGAATTATTGGCCATAACCCCTTAAATATTGAGTTTACAGCGATTTTAGCTATTATTTGTGATCACTTTTTAGGCACGAATTACTGAGAACTTTAAAATGGCCATAACTCCTTAAATATTGAGTTTACAGCGATTTTAGCTATTATTTGTGATCACTTTTTTAGGCACGAATTACTGAGAACTTTTAAAATGGCCATAACTCCTTAAATATTGAGTTTACAGCGATTTTAGCTATTATTTGTGATCACTTTTATAGGCACGAATTATTGAGAACTTTTAAAATGGCCATAACTCCTTAAATATTGAGTTTACAGCGATTTTAGCTATTATTTGTGATCACTATTTAGGCACGAATTATTGAGAACTTTAAAATGGCCATAACTCCTTAAATATTGAGTTTACAGCGATTTTAGCTATTATTTGTGATCACTTTTATAGGCACGAATTACTTGAGAACTTTAAAATGGCCATAACTCCTTAAATATTGAGTTTACAGCGATTTTAGCTATTATTTGTGATCACTTTTATAGGCACGAATTATTGAGAACTTTAAAATGGCCATAACTCCTTAAATATTGAGTTTACAGCGATTTTAGCTATTATTTGTGATCACTATTTTAGGCACGAATTATTGAGAACTTTAAAATGGCCATAACTCCTTAAATATTGAGTTTACAGCGATTTTAGCTATTATTTGTGATCACTTTTTTAGGCACGAATTATTGAGAACTTTAAAATGGCCATAACTCCTTAAATATTGAGTTTACAGCGATTTTAGCTATTATTTGTGATCACTTTTTTAGGCACGAATTATTGAGAACTTTAAAATGGCCATAACTCCTTAAATATTGAGTTTACAGCGATTTTAGCTATTATTTGTGATCACTTTTTTAGGCACGAATTATTGAGAACTTTAAAATGGCCATAACTCCTTAAATATTGAGTTTACAGCGATTTTAGCTATTATTTGTGATCACTTTTATAGGCACGAATTATTGAGAACTTTAAAATGGCCATAACTCCTTAAATATTGAGTTTACAGCGATTTTAGCTATTATTTGTGATCACTTTTATAGGCACGAATTATTGAGAACTTTAAAATGGCCATAACTCCTTAAATATTGAGTTTACAGCGATTTTAGCTATTATTTGTGATCACTTTTATAGGCACGAATTATTGAGAACTTTAAAATGGCCATAACTCCTTAAATATTGAGTTTACAGCGATTTTAGCTATTATTTGTGATCACTTTTTTAGGCACGAATTATTGAGAACTTTAAATGGCCATAACTCCTTAAATATTGAGTTTACAGCGATTTTAGCTATTATTTGTGATCACTTTTTTAGGCACGAATTATTGAGAACTTTAAAATGGCCATAACTCCTTAAATATTGAGTTTACAGCGATTTTAGTTATTATTTGTGATCACTTTTTTAGGCACGAATTATTGGCCATAACCCCTTAAATATTGAGTTTACAGCGATTTTTAGCTATTATTTGTGATCACTTTTTTAGGCACGAATTATTGAGAACTTTAAAATGGCCATAACTCCTTAAATATTGAGTTTACAGCGATTTTAGCTATTATTTGTGATCACTTTTTTAGGCACGAATTATTGAGAACTTTAAAATGGCCATAACTCCTTAAATATTGAGTTTACAGCGATTTTAGCAATTATTTGTGATCACTTTTTTAGGCACGAATTATTGAGAACTTTAAAATGGCCATAACTCCTTAAATATTGAGTTTACAGCGATTTTAGCTATTATTTGTGATCACTTTTTTAGGCACGAATTATTGAGAACTTTAAAATGGCCATAACTCCTTAAATATTGAGTTTACAGCGATTTTAGCTATTATTTGTGATCACTTTTTTAGGCACGAATTATTGAGAACTTTAAAATGGCCATAACTCCTTAAATATTGAGTTTACAGCGATTTTAGCAATTATTTGTGATCACTTTTTTAGGCACGAATTATTGAGAACTTTAAAATGGCCATAACTCCTTAAATATTGAGTTTTACAGCGATTTTAGCTATTATTTGTGATCACTTTTTTAGGCACGAATATGAGAACTTTAAAATGGCCATAACTCCTTAAATATTGAGTTTACAGCGATTTTAGCTATTATTTGTGATCACTTTTTTAGGCACGAATTATTGAGAACTTTAAAATGGCCATAACTCCTTAAATATTGAGTTTACAGCGATTTTAGCTATTATTTGTGATCACTTTTTTAGGCACGAATTATTGGCCATAACCCCTTAAATATTGAGTTTACAGCGATTTTAGCTATTATTTGTGATCACTTTGTTATCACTAGTTTGGGGGATTAATTCGATTAGGCCTAATGACAAGAATGACTTCAACCATTGATTCAGTGGGTTGCGAACGGGTTCAGCCTCAATGCTAATTAGCATTACAATTAAAATCTACCGGACATTTGGAATATTATTAACAAGGCCAGACAATTACTTTGCCAAAGTCGCTCTATTATTTCTAAAGTTTTAATTTTGGCAGGCAGTCAGGATACAGACCGGACGAGGATAAATGGGTACATCATTAGGTCGGGAAATCTTTGTTATTTTTATTCCTCCACTCCATTATGGAAGTAAACTTTTTGGACAAACATTGAAAACAATGAAGGGTGTGAGGTGGGAGGGTGTGTGTGGAGGATGGTGTAGTGTGTGTGGAGTTGGGGGTATATTTTTCCGACTTTTCGGCTTTTATGCCGGACCTTTTAATACATTTCCCTATTACACACAACTTATTTATTTTAGTCATCATCACAAAGTTCGACACCATCATTTTGTTGTTGTTATTGTCGACGATGTTGTAGGAAGCTGAAATATTGATGTATGGCTGGGTGGATGGATGAATGTTTGTTCGGATGACTGGACATATGTACAGCTTTATGTATGTATGTATGTGTGTATATATATTTCTGCCATGGATGATTTTTGGAGCTGCAATATGAAGTGGTTTCAGTTTTAATGTTCTTCATGAGTGTGGCTGGCTGGCTGGCTGGTTGCTGTTCCTGCCTCTGAGGCCTTTGTTGTTTGCCTATCCTCTCGTTTGTTTTCCTGCTGGATGGACAAACAAAAGAATCGACCGAATGTTGGAAAAATAAAAATGTAAGTGGAAGTCGGATTGAAACTGGAGTTGGTGGTGGGAGGGTGGTCAAAGACACAATCAACAAATGTTTTCATAGCAGAAGGTGAATATGGAGCAGAAGATAAGTGCGTTTTGTTTGTTTAGAGGTCAGTGGATATTTATAGTTGTGGTAAATAGAAAGTCAAATAATAAATAGGGATATAATAGGGCTGTAAAAGGCCTCACATATGAAAGTCTTCATACAAGATGCAGGAGCTTTCCGAAAATGAAATACTCATAATAATCCTCCAGCTCGTTTATAGAGACTCTCTGGGCCCCGAGTTCGTCTATAGAGACTCACTGGGCCAGCCAGCTCGTCTATAGAGCCTCACTGGGCCAGTCAGCTCGTCTATAGAGCATCACTGGGCCAGCCAGCTCGTCTATAGAGCCTCACTGGGCCCGCCAGCTCGTCTATAGAGCCTCACTGGACCCGCCAGTTCGTCTATAGAGCCTCACTGGGCCCGCCAGTTCGTCTATAGAGCCTCACTGCGCCCGCCAGCTCGTCTATAGAGCCTCACTGGGCCCGCCAGCTCGTCTATAGAGACTCACTGGGCCCGCCAGCTCGTCTGTAGAGACTCACTGGGCCCAGCCAGCTCGTCTATAGAGCCTCACTGGGCCCAGCCAGCTCGTCTATAGAGCCTCACTGGGCCCGCCAGCTCATCTATAGAGCCTCAATGGGCCCGCCAGCTGGTCTATAGGGCCTCACTGGGCCCGCCAGCTCGTCTATAGAGACCTACTGGGCCACCAACTCGCCTATAGAGACTGACTGGGCCAGCCAGCTCGTCTATTGAAACTCACTGCGCCAGCCAGCTCGTCTATAGAGCCTCACTGGGCCAGCCAGCTCGTCTATAGAGACTTGCTGGGCCCTCCAGCTCGTTTTACAGAGACTTGCTGGGCCCTCCAGCTTGTCTATAGAGACTTGCTGGGCCCTCCAGCTCGTCTATAGAGACTCACTGGGCCCTCCAGCTCGTCTATAGAGACTCACTGGGCCCTCCAGCTCGTCTATAGAGACTCACTGGGCCAGCCAGCTCGTCTATAGAGCCTCACTGGGCCCAGCCAGCTCGTCTATAGAGACTTGCTGGGCCCGCCAGCTCGTCTATAGAGACTCACTGGGCCCGCCAGCTCGTCTATTGAAACTCACTGCGCCAGCCAGCTCGTCTATAGAGCCTCACTGGGCCAGCCAGCTCGTCTATAGAACCTCACTGGGCCAGCCAGCTCGTCTATAGAGCCTCACTGGGCCCAGCCAGCTCGTCTATAGAGATTGCTGGGCCCTCCAGCTCGTTACAGAGACTTGCTGGGCCCTCCAGCTTGTCTATAGAGACTTGCTGGGCCCTCCAGCTCGTCTATAGAGACTCACTGGGCCCTCCAGCTCGTCTATAGAGACTCACTGGGCCCTCCAGCTCGTCTATAGAGACTCACTGGGCCCTCCAGCTCGTCTATAGAGACTCACTGGGCCCGCCAGCTCGTCTGTAGAGACTCACTGGGCCCAGCCAGCTCGTCCATAGAGCCTCACTGGGCCCAGCCAGCTCGTCTATAGAGCCTCATTCGCCCGCCAGCTCATCTATAGAGCCTCAATGGGCCCGCCAGCTGGTCTATAGGGCCTCACTGGGCCCGCCAGCTCGTCTATAGAGACCTACTGGGCCACCAACTCGCCTATAGAGACTGACTGGGCCAGCCAGCTCGTCTATTGAAACTCACTGCGCCAGCCAGCCTCGTCTATAGAGCCTCACTGGGCCAGCCAGCTCGTCTATAGAACCTCACTGGGCCAGCCAGCTCGTCTATAGAGCCTCACTGGGCCCAGCCAGCTCGTCTATAGAGACTTGCTGGGCCCTCCAGCTCGTTTACAGAGACTTGCTGGGCCCTCCAGCTTGTCTATAGAGACTTGCTGGGCCCTCCAGCTCGTCTATAGAGACTCACTGGGCCCTCCAGCTCGTCTATAGAGGACTCACTGGGCCCTCCAGCTCGTCTATAGAGACTCACTGGGCCCTCCAGCTCGTCTATAGAGACTCACTGGGCCCGCCAGCTCGTCTGTAGAGACTCACTGGGCCAGCCAGCTCGTCCATAGAGCCTCACTGGGCCCAGCCAGCTCGTCTATAGAGCCTCACTGGGCCCGCCAGCTCATCTATAGAGCCTCAATGGGCCCGCCAGCTGGTCTATAGGGCCTCACTGGGCCCGCCAGCTCGTCTATAGAGACCTACTGGGCCACCAACTCGCCTATAGAGACTGACTGGCCCCAGCTCGTCTATTGAAACTCACTGCGCCAGCCAGCTCGTCTATAGAGCCTCACTGGGCAGCCAGCTCGTCTATAGAGCCTCACTGGGCCAGCCAGCTCGTCTATAGAGCCTCACTGGGCCCAGCCAGCTCGTCTATAGAGACTTGCTGGGCCCTCCAGCTCGTCTATAGAGACTTGCTGGGCCCTCCAGCTCGTTTACAGAGACTTGCTGGGCCCTCCAGCTTGTCTATAGAGACTTGCTGGGCCCTCCAGCTCGTCTATAGAGACTCACTGGGCCCTCCAGCTCGTCTATAGAGACTCACTGGGCCCTCCAGCTCGTCTATAGAGACTCACTGGGCCCTCCAGCTCGTCTATAGAGACTCACTGGGCCCTCCAGCTCGTCTATAGAGACTCACTGGGCCCTCCAGCTCGTCTATAGAGACTCACTGGGCCCTCCAGCTCGTCTATAGAGACTCACTGGGCCCTCCAGCTCGTCTATAGAGACTCACTGGGCCCCCAGCTCGTATAGAGACTCACTGGCCACCAGATCGTCTATAGAGACTCACTGGGCCCTCCAGCTCGTCTATAGAGACTCACTGGGCCCTCCAGCTCATCTATAGAGACTCACTGGGCCCTCCAGCTCGTCTATAGAGACTCACTGGGCCCTCCAGCTCGTCTATAGAGACTCACTGTGCCCTCCAGCTCGTCTATAGAGACTCACTGGGCCATCCAGCTCTTCTATAGAGACTCACTGGGCCCTCCAGCTCGTCTATAGAGACTCACTGGGCCCTCCAGCTCTTCTATAGAGACCTCACTGGGCCCTCCAGCTCGTCTATAGAGACTCATTGGGCCCTCCAGTCTCGTTCTATAGAGACTCACTGGCCCAGCCAGCTCGTCTATAGAGACTTGCTGGGCCCGCCAGCTCGTCTATAGAGCCTCACTGGGCCCGCCAGCTCGTCTATAGAGCCTCACTGGGCCAGCCAGCTCGTCTATAGAGACTTACTGGGCCAGCCAGCTCGTCTATAGAGACTTACTGGCCCAGCCAGCTCGTCTATAGAGACTTACTGGCCCAGCCAGCTCGTCTATAGAGACTTACTGGCCCAGCCAGTTCGTCTATAGAGACTTACTGGCCAGCCAGTTCGTCTATAGAGACTTACTGGCCCAGCCAGCTCGTCTATAGAGACTTGCTGGGCCCTGCAGCTCATCTATAGAGCCTCACTGGGCCCTGCAGCTCGTCTATAGAACCTCACTGGGCCAGCCAGCTCGTCCCTAAAGCCTCACTGGACCACCAGCTCGTATATGAGCCTCACTGGGCCACCAGCTCGTATATAGAGCCTCACTCGTCTCTAAGAGCTCACTGGGCCCACCAGCTCGTCTATAGAGCTCACTGGGCCCACCAGCTGTCTATAGAGCTCACTGGGCCCACCAGCTCGTCTATAGAGACTCACTGGGCCCTCCAGCTCGTCTATAGAGACTCATTGGGCCCTCCAGCTCGTCTATAGAGACTCACTGGCCCAGCCAGCTCGTCTATAGAGACTTGCTGGGCCCCGCCAGCTCGTCATAGAGCCTCACTGGGCCCGCCAGCCGTCTATAGAGCCCTCAATGGGCCAGCCAGCTCGTCTATAGAGCCTCACTGGGCCAGCCAGCTCGTCTATAGCGCCTCACTGGCCAGCCAGCTCGTCTATAGAGCCTCACTGGGCCAGCCAGCTCGTCTATAGAGCCTCACTGGGCCAGCCAGCTCGTCTATAGAGCCCTCACTGGGCCAGCCAGCTCGTCTATAGAGCCTCACTGGGCCAGCCAGCTCGTCTATAGGCCCTCACTGGGCCGCGCCAGCTCCTCTATAGAGCCTCACTGGGCCAGCCAGCTCGTCTATAGAGCCTCACTGGGCCAGCCAGCTCGTCTATAGAGACTTACTGGCCCAGCCAGCTCGTCTATAGAGACTTACTGGCCCAGCCAGCTCGTCTATAGAGACTTACTGGCCCAGCCAGCTCGTCTATAGAGACTTACTGGCCCAGCCAGCTCGTCTATAGAGACCTTACTGGCCCAGCCAGTTCGTCTATAGAGACTTACTGGCCCAGCCAGTTCGTCTATAGAGACTTACTGGCCAGCCAGCTCGTCTATAGAGACTTGCTGGGCCCTGCAGCTCATCTATAGAGCCTCACTGGGCCAGCCAGCTCGTCCATAAAGCCTCACTGGGCCACCAGCTCGTATATAGAGCCTCACTGGGCTACCAGCTCGTCTATAGAGCCTCTTTGGGCCACCAGCTCGTCTATAAAGCCTCACTGGGCTACCAGCTCGTCTATAGAGCCTCACTGGACCACCAGCTCGTCTATAAAGCCTCACTGGGCCCGCCAGCTCGTCTATAAAGCCTCACTGGGCCCGCCAGCTCGTCTATAAAGCCTCACTGGGCCCGCCAGACTTGCTGGGCCCTCCAGTTCCTCTATGGAGACTTGCTGGGCCCTTCAGTTCCTCTATGAGACTTGCTGGGCCCTCCAGTTCCTCTATAGAGACTTACTGGGCCCTCCAGCTCCTCTATAGAGACTTGCGGGGCCTCCAGCTCCTCAATAGAGACTTGCGGGGCCCTCCAGCTCCTCAATAGAGACTTGCGGGGCCCTCCAGCTCCTCAATAGAGACTTGCGGGGCCCTCCAGCTCCTCAATAGAGACTTGCGGGGCCCTCCAGCTCCTCTATAGAGACTTGCGGGGCCCTCCAGCTCCTCTATAGAGACTTGCGGGGCCCTCCAGCTCTTCCATAGAGACTTGCGGGGCCCTCCAGCTACTCTATAGTCACGTCCTGGCCTCCAGCTCGTGTATTGCGACTTTCTGGCATTCAGCTGGTCTATAGCGACTTGCTGGCCTGTCAGCTAGTCTATATCGACTTGCTGGTCTCCAGCTCGTCTAAGAAAAACAAAACCTCTCTCCTCGGCCTATAAAAATTCTCTGTCCTTCAGCTCATCTGTAAGTTCTCCCTGCTTTCCTTCAAACTTCCCAAGACTATAAATTACATTGTATCCTCCATTCTGCCGCATAATCCTAACCACTGACCGGCAGTTTAATCATCGATAATATCCATCAGTTCACTCTTTAACATCCTTCTTTTCGCGCCAAATATTTCATTTGCCATTGGCGGCATTTACCTTGTAGTCCATGCTCCAAATACCGCTGCAATTCCCGCGCTCTAATGCCAGCTATGTTTGGACAGTACCAATGGTCTATCTGTATTTTTGTATCAGCAATAACAATTTCGTTCCATACATGTAGACACGTTGTTTATCACATCGGCCGAACTCTAAAACATGGCTCAGCACATTGCCTCATACATGGGTCTGCTGTGTGCCCACTTCTTCAAAACCATTATTACTGGAGGCGAGCAGAACAAGCTCGTCTATAGAGACTCATTGGGCCCTCCAGCTCGTCTATAGAGACTCACTGGCCCAGCCAGCTCGTCTATAGAGACTTGCTGGGCCCGCCAGCTCGTCTATAGAGCCTCACTGGGCCCGCCAGCTCGTCTATAGAGCCTCACTGGGCCAGCCAGCTCGTCTATAGAGCCTCACTGGGCCAGCCAGCTCCTCTATAGAGCCTCACTGGGCCAGCCAGCTCGTCTATAGAGCCTCACTGGGCCAGCCAGCTCGTCTATAGAGACTTACTGGCCCAGCCAGCTCGTCTATAGAGCCTCACTGGGCCAGCCAGCTCCTCTATAGAGCCTCACTGGGCCAGCCAGCTCGTCTATAGAGCCTCACTGGGCCAGCCAGCTCGTCTATAGAGACTTACTGGCCCAGCCAGCTCGTCTATAGAGACTTACTGGCCCAGCCAGCTCGTCTATAGAGACTTACTGGCCCAGCCCCTATAGAGACTTACGCCCAGCAGCTCGTCTTTAGAGACTTACTGGCCCAGCCAGTTCGTCTATAGAGACTTACTGGCCCAGCCAGTTCGTCTATAGAGATCTACTGGCCCAGCCAGCTCGTCTATAGAGACTTGCTGGGCCCTGCAGCTCATCTATAGAGCCTCACTGGGCCAGCCAGCTCGTCCATAAAGCCTCACTGGGCCACCAGCTCGTATATAGAGCCTCACTGGGCTACCAGCTCGTCTATAGAGCCTCACTGGGCCACCAGCTCGTCTATAAAGCCTCACTGGGCTACCAGCTCGTCTATAGAGCCTCACTGGACCACCAGCTCGTCTATAAAGCCTCACTGGGCCCGCCAGCTGTCTATAAAGCCTCACTGGGCCCGCAGCTCGTCTATAAAGCCTCACTGGGCCCGCCAGCTCGTCTATAAAGCCTCACTGGGCCCGCCAGCACGTCTATAAAGCCTCACTTGCTGGGCCCTCCAGCTGCTTTATGGAGACTTGCTGGGCCCTCCAGCTCCTCTGTGGAGACTTGCTGGGCCCTCCAGTTCCTCTATGGAGACTTGCTGGGCCCTTCCAGTTCCTCTATGAGACTTGCTGGGCCCTCCAGTTCCTCTATAGAGACTTACTGGGCCCTCCAGCTCCTCTATAGAGACTTGCGGGGCCCTCCAGCTCCTCAATAGAGACTTGCGGGGCCCTCCAGCTCCTCAATAGAGACTTGCGGGGCCCTCCAGCTCCTCAATAGAGACTTGCGGGGCCCTCCAGCTCCTCAATAGAGACTTGCGGGGCCCTCCAGCTCCTCTATAGAGACTTGCGGGGCCCTCCAGCTCCTCTATAGAGACTTGCGGGGCCCTCCAGCTCTTCCATAGAGACTTGCGGGGCCCTCCAGCTACTCTATAGTCACGTCCTGGCCTCCAGCTCGTGTATTGCGACTTTCTGGCATTCAGCTGGTCTATAGCGACTTGCTGGCCTGTCAGCTAGTCTATATCGACTTGCTGGTCTCCAGCTCGTCTAAGAAAAAACAAAACCTCTCTCCTCGGCCTATAAAAATTCTCTGTCCTTCAGCTCATCTGTAAGTTCTCCCTGCTTTCCTTCAAACTTCCCAAGACTATAAATTACATTGTATCCTCCATTCTGCCGCATAATCCTAACCACTGACCGGCAGTTAATCATCGATAATATCCATCAGTTCACTCTTTAACATCCTTCTTTTCGCGCCAAATATTTCATTTGCCATTGGCGGCATTTACCTTGTAGTCCATGCTCCAAATACCGCTGCAATTCCCGCGCTCTAATGCCAGCTATGTTTGGACAGTACCAATGGTCTATCTGTATTTTTGTATCAGCAATAACAATTTCGTTCCATACATGTAGACACGTTGTTTATCACATCGGCCGAACTCTAAAACATGGCTCAGCACATTGCCTCATACATGGGTCTGCGGTATGCCCACATCTTCAATACCATTATTACTGGAGGCGAGCAGAACAAAAAAAGAAAAAACAAAGAAAACATGAATCCATTCGTCGGGATCATGAATTGCAGTTCAGCATTTCTGGATTGCAAGCGAGCGACTCATTCTATTTTGAAACAAGACCGACAGAGGAGGAGGAGGGCAGAACAGAACGAACAAAAAAAATCAACGCGAAAACATTCAACACCCAACTGGTTTAATTACAAATGACGGGGCGGCAAGGCAATCACAGGCAAAAACACACAGTCAGACACACACTCACAGAAGAATCCGACCTGGAAAACCAAGGGCAACCCAATAATCGAAGTTTATAGACTTAACATTGCATCTGGGTATCTCCAGTAGTTGTTAATTTTGAAATGAGTTTTCAAATGTTTGTTTCCGCACAAAATGAAATCTGTAGCGAAAATGATGGTAATGCTGGGATGGACAGGGTTGCCAAGGTTTGAGAAATGAACTTAGGGGCCAGGTAGTGATTTTTGTAATCGAAAGATCAGGGAGTCTATTAATAGACGACCTGAAGACTTAGGGATCTCTTTGTTTATCCATAAGCTGAAGGACCTCTAGGTAGCCTATAATTTCCATAGATGATCTGTAAGGCCTCCATAGAGTCTATTATTGATAGTCAAGCTGAAAGACCTTTGGGGAGTCTATTTTGAAATGAGTTTTCAAATGTTCCGCACAAAATGAAATCTGTAGCGAAAATGATGGCAATGCTGGGATTGACAGGGTTGCCAAGTTTTGAGAAATGAATGTAGGGACAAATTGCCAACGAACCAGGTAGTGCTTTTTGTAAGCAAACGTACAAGGAGTCTATTTATAGACGACCTGAAGGATTAGGGATCACTTTGTCCATCAATAATCTGAAGGACCTCTAGGTAGTCTATAATTTCCATAGATGACCTGAAAGGCCTCCATAGAGTCTATTATTCATAGACAAGCTGAAAGACCTTTGGGGAGTCTATTTTGAAATGAGTTTTCAAATGTTCCGCACAAAATTAAATCTGTAGCGAAAATGATGGCAATGCTGGGATTGACAGGGTTGCCAAGTTTTGAGAAATTAACTTAAGGTCAAATGGCTTATTTTTTAAGATAGTCTAGGGATCAAGGAGTCTATTTATAGCCGACCTGAAGGATCAGGGATCACTTTGTCCATCAATAAGCTGAAGGACCTCTAGGTAGTCTATAATTCCCATAGATGATCTGAAAGGCCTCCATAGAGTCTATTATTCATAGTCAAGGTGAAAGGTCTTTGGGGAGTCTATTTTGAAATGAGTTTTCAAATGTTTGTTTCCGCACAAAATGAAATCTGTAGCGAAAATGATGGGAATGCTGGGATTGACAGGGTTGCCAAGTTTTGAGAAATGAACTTAGGGACAAATTTCCAGCGGACCAGGAAGTGCTTTTTGTAAGCGAACGATCAGGGAGTCTATTTATAGACGACCTAAAGGGTCAGGGATCCCTTTGTCCATCAATAAGCTGAAAGACCTCTAGGTTGTCTATAATTTCCATAGATGACCTGAAAGGCCTACATAGGCTCTATTATTCATAGACAAGCTGAAAGGCCTTTGGGGTGTCTATTTTCGGCAAATATGAAATAATGCCTCTTTCCCATTCGACAAAAAAACCAACTTCATACCATGTGGTAACCCTCTGGCACAAATGCACAGTAAACAACAAATGCAGATGCCTGCATCAACGGTTGCAACCTCGAAAATCAAAATATGGAACTACCCAAAAGTCAACACACAAGAATCACAATCACAACGAGGCTCCCAACAAAGCCCCTCTAAACAAGGCTTTTGAGAAGCCAATGAAAAATGAAGCCAAAGAGAACTAAAATGAAGAGAGATAAAGTGCTTTGGGGCGTATTTGCTGGTGATGTTGTTGTTTTTGTTTTCATTTGCGGCTTCAGCAGCTGCTGCAGTGGATGGTTCTTCTCATATTTATTATTCATTTCATTTCAATTGTCCTTTTAGCCGGATTTTTTTTTTGCGGGGCAGGATGAATGGTTTAGCCGGCTGGATGGTCTACTCCTCCTCCTTTTTTTCCTCCTCATCTTCTTCATCTTTTTTTTTCAGACATACCGCGTTTCATGTTGTTATAATTGTTGCTGATGATGTTCGGTTTCATACTCCAACTGGTTGGTTGGTTGGCCGGCTGGCTGCTCTTTTCATTGCAACAAATTTAATTGTTCGCTTAAGTGGCCTCTTGTTGTTTTTGTTGCCAAACTTACTACTCTTCTTACGGCTGAAGGCTTTTACAGCTCCTCTCTGGTCCAGTTGTGCGGCAGTTGTTGTTGCTATTATTATTTATTATATATTCTGATTGCTTTTCATTTGCTACCGAGAGTTCGCCGAGCATCAGACAGAAAATTAAATGTAAAAAAAAACAACTACAACCACAGACCGACTGACATGGAGGGTTGTTGTTGTTCGCCAAAATCAAGTGGCATTCTTTCCCAAACTAATTCACTCAAATAGACAAAATTAAGAGGACCCTCGACAACAGGCCAGAGCAGGGAAGGAACAAACAACCGTCAATATGCTCCAATGATTATCTAAAGATAATTGCATTTTCAGACATTTTCCAGAGGGTAGGGATTCGGGTCTTAAGGAGGGGCTGATAATTTTCTCAATGGCGGCTTTGGTTACAACAATGTTTTTGGTTGTTTCTTTAGGGTATCTACTGACCCACAGAAATTGGGAAAATAAGATTAGAGTAATTACAGTAGAGGGAGATGTTGAAAATTATAGACAAGCAGGAGGGCAGATAGTCTCTATAGATGAGCTGGAAGTCGGGAAGTCTCTATAGACAAGCTGGTAGCCCAGTTAGTCTCCACAGACGAGCTGGTGGCCCAGTGAGTCTCCATAGACGATTTGGAGATCCAGTGAATCTCTATAGGCGAGTTGTTGGTCCAGTGAGTCTCCATAGACGAGTTGGAGATCCAGTGGGAGCTGTTGGTCCAGTGAGTCTCTATAGGGAAGCTGTTGGTCCAGTGAGTCTCTATAGGCGAGCTGGTGGTCCAGTGAGTCTCTATAGACGAGCTGGTGGTCCAGTGACTCTCTATAGACGAGCTGGTGGTCCAGTGAGTCTCTATAGACGAGCTGGTGGTCCAGTGAATTTTATAGACGAACTGGCGGCAGAGCACACCTCTATAGACAAGCTAATGGCCCAACACATCTCTATAGACGAGCTGGTGACCCAGCAAGTCTCCGTAAACAAGCTGGCTGGCCAGTGTGTCTCTGTAGACAAGCTGGCGGGTCAGTGAGTGGCCCAGAAAGTCTCTATAGACGAGCTTGATGTCCAGAGAGTCTTTATAGTCAAGCTGGAGGTCAAAATGCATCTATGGTCCAGGGAATCATTAAAGATGGCTTGGAGGACCAGTCAGTCCTCATATAGACGGGCTTGGAGGCAAGGGAGTCTCTATAGACTATCTTGAGGCCCAACAAGTCTCTATAGACTAACTGGACCTCCAACTCGACTCTGATGTCTCGCTGGACCTCCACCTCGCATATAAAGACTCCGTGGCCCTCCTGGTTGCCTATAGAGACTCTCTGGCCCTCCAGCTCTCAAGTTAAAATCCAGTGAGTCATTAGAGACGAGCTGGTGATTCAGTACGTCTCTATAGTTGAGCTGTTGGCGGGCCAGCAAGTCTCTATATAGATGAGCTCTCTATATAGACGAGCTGGCTGGCGGGCCAGCATGTCTCTCTCTATATAGACGAGCTGGCTGGCGGGCCAGTGAGTCTTTATATAGACGAGCTGCTGGCGGGTCTGTGAGTCTTTACATAGACGAGCTGCTGGCGGGCCTGTGAGTTTTTATATAGACGAGCTGCTGGCGTGCCAGTGAGTCTTTATATAGACGCTTTATATAGACGAGCTACTGGGGGGCCAGTAAGTCTCTATAAAGAAGTCTCTATAAAGACGAGCTGGAGGGCCAAATAATATCTTTAGATGAGTTGGTGGCCCAGTGAGTCTCTATAGATGAGCTGGAGGGCTAGGGAGTCTCTATAGATGAGCTGGAGGGCTAGGGAGTCTCTATAGATGAGCTGGAGGGCTAGGGAGTCTCTATAGATGAGCTTGCGGGCCAGTGAGTCTCGACTGACCAGCTTATATTGCAGCGAGTCTATTCTACGTAGAAGTTCTGAAGGTCCACCAGGAAGTCTTATCGCCAGAGAAGGGCTAAAGGACCATAAAGTCTGTAAAGACGAGCCGGGGGACCATGGAATCTTTACAGACGAGCTGAAGGCCAGGGAGACTATTCTTCACATTTGATGTATTTGGTTCTTTCAGGGAATCTCTTTCACAGACTAGTTACTTAGGAGTCTGTTCGGGGAGAATTATTATCCACCTTTCCTTTTGTGTGGATTTTCTTCCTTTCGCTCTCTTCTCTCTTTCTTGTCAAATACTTTAATGCATCCACAATGCTAATGTGCCCACTTCATCTCCAGAGCTCCGATCTTTTGCTGGGGTTTTCAAAGACCATAGCTGATGGGCGTAATACCAGAATAGTTCGTGGTTAAATGTGTTTAGTCGCGTTCATTTTGGCATGCTTCCGACGTCGCCGCAATCGATGGCAACGTCTTGCCATATTCAGTGATGGACAGGCATTATGCTGCGTGCCGGTAAATATGGACTTGCATCCTTGGCATGATAATGGAGAGGTATCTCATAAAAATGAAACTATTTAAAATAAATTTTCGGAGGATGGAGAAGGGAGAGATGACTTGAAATGAAAAAAAAAATTATGCAAATATTAATGCTGGCCACAACCATCAACCAAATTATATAACCACTTCTCTCCCTTTGATCCACTTGAGTTTCAGCGAATGTCTGTTGAATTCTTTGAAACATTTTTTTTGGCGAATTTGTTTTTTAACTTTTGTTGTTGTTGTTGTTTTTTATGTTTATATTTAATTTCATTGTTTGTTTAACTTGCAAATGATGTCGCATTCCATCTCGAGTTGTGACAAAAAAAAAAAACAAATTCGGAACGAATTGAAATCAAAGCGGACATGATTTATTTAGACGACACTGCCAGTAGCTTCATCTATTTGATGGAGATTGGATTGCAGTGGTGGACAGAGATACCCTCAGCAGTTTTGTTTTTTTGCATCTATTTTCATTCCAACAACGGACAGTTGTTGGCTATCCTCTGTCAGTTGCTCTTTTGACGATGGCTGTAATTTTATAATTCAATATTGAAGGGAAGGATGCTGACAATTTTTAAAAATTAAACTGGGGAGAATCACAGTTTAGTTTCAATTGAAAAATGTGTTGGAATGTAAATATTTGTTTTAAATTGGCGGAGGTCTTTGCCGTGGGGCTTAGGCATTATTTCGAAATTGTTTCCTGTCATTTTTTTGTTACCCAACCTTTTAGGGGGATATGTAAAACATGGCAGGATGTTGTGGGACAGGGAATTTCTTAGGGGCAAATTTAAGGAGAGATCTCAGGGGTGGGGATTATTTCATAGATCTATGAAGTCTTCATGGGTGTCCATCAGTGGGTAATCAGCAAATTTTAAGAATCCACTATTTTTTTAAGGGAATTAAAGATGTTTTCAAAAAAAATCCGAAAATCGAAAAAAAACATCTTTCAAAAATTAAATGTGGCCAAAGTAGTGAAGTTGACCTTTTGATGTTTTAATTGACAAGCTGATAGTCAGACGGACTTCTCTAGGTATTGTGAGCTTTAGGGGGAAGAGAAATAGAAGCAGGTTATCTCCTCATAAATAGTTGGGTAGATATAAAGAGAAAAATTTATTGGACATTGTTTGCTTTTATAAAAGTTATGAGGTCCGACATTTCTTACTCTTTGCCGCCTGAGTACCTGTGATCTAGATCTAGTGTTGAAGGAAATATTATTTTTGAGAAGCCTTAAGAAAATCGGGAAAATAGTTATTTGGTATTTTTGGCAATTTTCGGCAAATTTTTGACAGTTTCTTTTTTGTGGGAGGATACCAGAGGTACTGGACTGACATAGACCAAATTTAGATACTCCAAGGATTATAGTATGCACCGTCAATACAGACGGCTACTCTAAATATCCTGAGACGTATATCACTTACAGATACATGCGATCTAACCCCATTGTTGTGATGAAATAAATTATATCAACCTACTTCAATTCGTTGGAAAGCTAGAGTGATTTCCACAGACGGACGGTCATCGTTAAATTGGCATCGAACTTTATGACAAAGAATTAAAATGATGATAGGTCCGGTAATTAAATCCTTGATACGGAAAAAACTTGCATCATCGAAATAACGGTTTTAGATCCTAGGTCTCTTTGGACTAAATCCGTTTCAGGACATTTAGAGTCGATTTAATGATGTCCGTCCGTCTGGCTGGCTGGAACGCAAGATAACTCACACAGAGATTTGGCCCAAACTTGATAATATTATTGTCAAACTTAGATCGAGTTCGGAGATGAGCAATATCGGTCCACTCCTTCTGGTACCTCCCTCATCAAGGGTCAACATTCTGAATAATTATAATTCATTTAAAATGAGATGTAAGAGTTCGATCATCTTCAAATTACATACATCACCATATTTTTATTAACCCAAGGCCTGGCGTGAAGATGGAATTGATGGGTCCACTCCTTCTGGTACCTCCCCCACAAAAGGTCAACATTTTCAAAAAAAAAATGTTTGCTGCACAGAAAGAGTAAAGATAATCCGATTTTGCTGTAAATTTCCAAATCCTAATATTTTTATCAGTGCTAGGTCAGGTGTAAAGATGGACAATATTGGGCCACTTCATCAATTACCTCCCCCACAAAGGGTCAACATTTTGAATAATTATAATTCTATAAAATGTGATGCAAGATTCCGATTTTCTTAAAATTGCACACATCACAATATTTTCATTAACCCAAGGTCTGATGCGAAGATGGGATATATCGGCGCACAACTTCTGGTACCTGCCCCACAAAGGGTCGAACTTTTGAATATTCATGAAGCTCATAAAAACACGAAATTAACATCCGATTCCATTCAGACTTGGCATATCTCAATATTTCCATCAGCACAAGATCTGTTATAAATATGGTAGAGATCAAACCATTCCTTCTGGTACCTTCCACACAAAGGGTGAAAGTCTTGAATAACCAAAACGATTGTAAAAACGATTAATCCGCAATAAATCTCTTCATATTTCACACATCGCATTATTTCTACTAACACAAGATATGCTGTGAAGATGGGATATATATGTCCACTCCTTCTGATACCTCCCCCACAAAGGGTTAAAATTTTGAATAACCATAAAGCTCTTAAAACGCGAAATTAACATCCAATCCCATTCAGATTTGGTGCATCTCAAAATTTCTATCAATACAAGATCTGTTGTAAAGATTGAAGAGATCGGAACATTCCTTCTGGTACTTCCCCCACAAAGGGTCAACATTTTGAATAACCAAAATGAGCATAAAATCGGCATTTCACCCGTGACAATATTTTTAACAACCCAAGTTCCGTTGTGAATATGGAATATGTCGGCGCACTCCTTCTGTTACCTCCCCCACAAAGGGTCAAAATTTTGAATAACCATAAAGCTCTTAAAACGCGAAATTAACATCTGATTCCATTCAGACTTAGTACATCTCAATATTCATATTGACATCTGTTATAAAGATGATAGAGGTCGGACCATTTCTTCTAGTAGCTCCCTTAACAAAGGGTCAAAGTTTTGAATAACCCAAACGAGCATAAAATCGGAATTTCACATCTGACAATACTTTTAATAACCCAAGTTCTCTTGTGAATATGGAATATGTCGGCGCAACCCTTCTGTTTTCTTCCCCACAAAGGTTCAAATTTTTGAATATCCATGAAGCTCAAAAAATCGCGAAATTAACATCTGATTCTATTCAGACTTGGGACATCTCAATATTTCCGTCAACACAAGATTTGTTATAAGGATGGTAGATATCGGACAATTTCTTTTGGTACCTCCCCCACATAGAATCCAAGGTTTTGGAAAAGAAAACGCTCAAAGAGAGCGAAATAAGCATCTATCTATCTTCGAATTTCACAAATACAAACATTTTTGCTAACGCAAGATCTGTTGTGAAGATGATAGATATCTTCGAACCCCTTCTGGTACCTCATCCACAAAGGGTCACAATTTCCAATACTTTTATCTGTCAAAATATTGCGAAACAAGTCAGCGGTTTTTTACGACTTGCTATATCTAAATATTTCTCTCAACCAGAAACCTGATATGACTTCGGAATTTATGATTTCGCATAAAATTGGATAAAAATATTCGAATTCCTTATAATTTTGCCCATACCAATATTTGTATGTCTATTAGTTGAGGTACGAAAATGGAATACTTCGGTCGACTATATCTGATACATCACGGACATGTTAACATTTTCCAAAAATTATCACATATTTCTAGGTTCGATACGAAATAGACAATATTGGTCCATTCATTCGGAGCCTACTCCATAAAGGGTCAACAATTTGAATAATCATAACACAAGTCAAAATGTATTTAAATAATCGAACATTGGCTGGGGGTATAAATCTGTCGACAAAACTGATTGATTCTTATTAACTTATTAACTGTGTTAAAATATAAAAAATCTTTCCTAGATAAGATAAGGTCCAGGTACCTTGCTTATTAATGGACCAAATGAGTAAAGGCAACAATCGAAAGCCTTTATTGATTCCTTGAAAATGGCCATCAACACGTGTTCTAGTTCTGCCTTACAATTAAAATTCGTTAAATTTTCGACAGAAATTCCCCATCGGAACAACCACATCGTACATCTCTTAATTCTCCTACCTACCTTACTTACTGACTTATTTCTGTAGAAAATCAAAACACATTAATTCGATGACATTCAAAATCGATTCATTTAATCACTTTCCCCTTTATCGTAAACAATTTATGCAGAAATACAAACATTTTTCAACACTTTCTTATCTGAAAATTGGCCATCAATACAACGACAACAATATTTCAGTTGCGGCGAACTGAAGATGAATTCATTACCGACTGGCATTCGAAGAAGAACAGCCATCCATCCATCCATTCATCAGGTAAACAAATATGTCAACAAGATTTAAATACAAGAACAACAAAACTGCTGCTCATCTTATCTCTCTTTTTTGCGCAGCCGCAGGAAGTGAAGGAAAAACCTTTTGTTTCGTCTGACCTCATTGAAGACAATCAAAATGTAATGAAAACAAAAACAAATATAGCTAACTCTATTACGGAGTGATTTTATATGAGAGAGCTACACTGAGAGAAAAGTGACATCCAAAGAGAATAATACACATATTCACAAAGATGTTACGTTTTCGGCATGGCTGAATAATATATCCGACAAGAAATTATAATTTAAATTAAAAAAAGGAACAAGAAATTATATTTTAAATTAAAAAAAAATAAAAAACAAATTAAAAAGTATCAATCGGTTTTGTCGACAGCTACATACCCAATGTTCGATTATTTACATATATTCTGACTTCTGTTATGATTATTCAAACTGTTGATTCTCTATGGAGTAGGTTCCGAAAGAATGGGCCAATATTGTCCATTTCGTATCGGATCTAAATAAATTCGATAGAAATATTGCGACGTATCAAGTTTAGACTATATCGACTACATCCTTTACTTTATATGAGATATGTGATAGTTTTTAGAAAATATTAAAATGTGCGCGAGTTACCTGATATAGTCGACCGAGGTATTCCATTTTCATACCTCATCTAATGCAGATAACAATGTTCGTAGGGCAAAGATTGCAAGAAAATCGAACATTAATATCCAATTTTATGCGAAATCATAAATTCCGATAAATTTCATATTCATATCAGGTTACTTGTTGAGAGAAATATTTAGGCATAGCAAATTGTAAAGAATCGCTGACTTGTTTCCCAAACTATGACGGATAAAAGTAGTGAAAATTGTGAGCCTTTGTGGGTGAACTACCAGAAGGGGTTCGCAGATATCTATTATCTTCACAACAGATCTTGTGTTAGCACAAGTGTTTGTATGTTTGAAATTTACAGATAGAGTATGATGCTTATTATCGCTTTCTTTGGGCGTTTTGTTTTTCAATATCTTGAACCCTATGTGGGGGAGGTACCAGAAGAAATGGTCCTATCTCTAATATATTTATAACAGATCTTATGCTGATGGAAATATTAACATGTACCAGGTCTGAATGGAATCGGTTGTTATTAACGCGTCTTATCAGCTTCATGGATATTCAACATTTTACCTCTTTGTGGGGCAAGTACCAAAAGGAGCTCGTCAATATTCCATCTTCACAAAATGTTTGTATGTATGAAATTTGAAGAGAACCGGGTACTTATTTCGGATCTTATGATCATTTTGGTTATTCAACATTTGGACCCTCTGGAGGTATTCGAAGGAGTGGACCGGATTTTATAATCGGTTTTGTTATTCAAAATGTTGACTCTTTGTGGGGCAGTACCAGAAGAAATGGTCCGATCTCTAACATCTTTATAACAGATCTTGTGTTTATGGAAATATTGAGATGTGCCAAGTCTGAATGGAATCAGAGATAATTTCGCGTTTTATGAAATTCATTGATACTCAAAGTTTTGACCCAAAAAAAAAAACTTTGACCCTTTGTGGTGGAGGTACCAAAAGGAGGTGACCGATATATTTCATCTTCACAGCAGATTTTGTGTTAGTAGAAATAATGGGATTTGTGAATTATGAAGAGAACTGGATGCTTCTTTCGGATTTTATAATCGTTTTGGTTATTCAAAATGTTGACCTTTAGTGGTGGAGACCCATGAGGAGTGGACCGATCTCTACCATCTTTATAACAGATCTTGCGTTAATAGTAATATTGAGTTGTACCAAGTCTGGAATGGAATTGGATGTTAATTTCGCGTTTTATTATCTTCATGAATATTCAAAATTTTGAGCCTTTGTGGGGGAGGTAGCAGAAGGAGTAGACCGATATATCCCATCTTCACAGCAGATCTTGTATTAGTAGAAATAATGGGATATTTGAAATATGAAGGGAACCGGATGCTCATTTCGGATTTTACAATCTTTTTTATTATTCAAAACTTTGACCCTATGTGGGGGAGGTATTAGAAAGAATGGTCCGATCCTTACCATATTTATATCAGATATTGCACCAATAGAAATATTGAGATGTGCACATTCTGATTGGAGTTGGATTTTATTTTCGCGTTTTAAGCGTGAAGGAGTTAACCGATATATTCCATCTTTACACCAGACCTTGGGTTAATAAAAATATTGTGATGTGTAAAATATGAAGAGAACCGGATGGTTATTTCGGATTTTATGATCGTTTTCGTTATTCAAAACATTAACTCTTTGTGTGGGAGGTACCAGAAGCAATGTCCCGTTTTCTACCATCTGTATTGAGATATGGCAAGTCCGAATTGAATCGAATGCTAATTTCGCGTTTTAAGAGCTGCATGGATATTCAAAATTGTAACCCTTTGTGTGTGGGAGGTACCTGAAAGAGTGGACCGATATATTCCACCTTCACACCAGACCTTAGGTTAACAAAAATATTAAGATTTATGTAATTTGGGACAATCGGACTCTTACATCACATTTTATAAGAGTTAAAAGTATTCAAAATGTTGACCCTTTGTATCTGAAGTACCAGAAGGAGTATTCCGAGCAACATGGAGCAAAATTAAATTATCCTTTCTCTTCTGTACAGTAAAATATTTTCTCTGAAAATGTCGAACTTTTCTGGGGGAGGTACAAGAAGTGTTGGACCAATATTACCCATCTCCGAACTCAATTCAAGTTTGTTATAAATATTACGATGTACCAATTTTGGACCAAATCGCATACTCCCTTCGAGTTATTGTGCCCACCAGCCAGTGTGACAAACAGACGGTCGGACACCGCCAGATCGACTCCAAATGTTCTGAAACGGATATGATCCAAAGAGACCTCGGGTCTAAAACCGTTGTTTCGATGAGCCACGTTTTGACCATATCAAATGATATAGAGCCTCTCTAGCCATATGGCTGAGGGTATAATTAATGCCTTTTTCCCTCAGTGTATATTTCAATATTCTGTATCGAGCCAATGTTGAATAAATACAAAAACATAAAAAAATACCAAAGGTAATCATTCTCTATACGTGTGTGCGGAATCGAACACACAGATGGCAAGTCACATCGAACAAAAGACAAAGGGGATATGATTCCCTTTCTAATTGATTGGATAGAGGACAGTCCGACGGTCCAGTCGACCGACCACGTATGCAAATATCCCCTACACACAATGACGGAATGTTAAGAGCTTTTAATTGGGTTTTATTGTGTTTGTTGTTATTCCGTTTTTTAAGGGACACTGACATTTTTCTCTTTTTGTTGTGGAAATGGGAAATTTCATAAATGGAATGGAGGGATAATCTTCTATGGGAAAACTTTCATTAAATTCAATTAAAATATTTTTTTATTTACGAAGCAATGCTAAATGACTCTTTCTAGGAAGTCTTCTAAAGGGCGATTTTTTTAAGGGATATAGGATTTTTTAACAATAGGAAACCGAAGGTCCATATTCATACAAACAAGATGTTTAAGAGGCCTCTAGCTCAAAGTATGAACGTGTTTGTGAACATATCTACTATAAATATAGTAAATATAGGCAAGATTGCGCCCATCAAAATAATGGTTTTAGACCCTAGGACTCTTTGGACCAAATCCGTTTCAGAACATTTACTGTCGATTTATAGGTGTCCATCCTTCGGTCTGTCTGTCTGGCTGCCTGGTGCACACGATAACTCTCGAAGGAAGTATCCGATTTGTTCCTAACTTGGCAAATCGTAATATTATTATTAAACATAGATCGAGTAGGCAGATGGGCAATATCGGTCCACTCCTTCTGGTAACTCCCCCACAAAACGTCGACATTTTCACAGAAAATATTTTGCTGCACAGGAAGAAAGGAAAGGATGATCCGATTTTGCTAAAACTTTGAAAATCCTGATATTTGCATAAGTGCTAGGACAAGTGCGAAAATAACGATTTCGGTTAATAATTATAATTCTTATAAAATGTGATGTAAGAGCCCGATTATCTTCAATTTACACACATCACAATATTTTTATTAGTCTGGCGTGAAGTTGGAATATATGGGTGCACTCCTTCTGGTACCTGTCTCTCAAAGGGTCAACATTTTGAATTGCCATGAAGGCCAAAAAAGGCGAAATGAATATCCAATAACATTGGCACATCTCAATATTTCCACCAACACGAGATCTGTTATAAAGATGGTAGAGATAGGGCCATTTCTTCTAGTACCTCCGCCACAAAGGGTTAAAGTTTTGAATAACCATAACAATCATAAAATCCGAAATAAGCATCCGATTCTCCTCATATTTCACACACCCCATTTTTTCTACTAACACAAGATCTGCTGTGAAGTTGGAATATATCGGTCCACACCTTCTGGTACCTCACCCACAAAGGATCAACAATTTTGAATGAACATGAAGCTCATAAAACGCGAAACCAATATCCTTTTCCACTGAAACTTGCCACATTCCTATATTTCCGTCAACACAATATCTGTAATAAAGATGGTAGACATCTGGTACCTTCCGAATTAAAGTTTAACATTTTGAATAACCAAAACAATCATTAAATCCGAAAAAAGCCTCTTCAAATTTCACATACACCCCATTTTTTCTACTAACACAAGATCTGCTGTGAAGATGTGATATATCGGGGCACTACTTCTGGTACCTCCCTCACAAAGGGTCAAAATTTTGAATAACCATGAAGTTATAAAACGCGAAATCAACACCCGATTCCATTCAGGCTTGGTACATCTCAATATTTTTATCAACACAAGATCTGTTTTAAAGACGGTAGATTTCGGACCATTTCTTCTGGTACCTCCTTCACAAAGGGTCAACATTTTGAATAACCAAAACTATTATAAATTCCGAAATAAGCATCCGGTTCTCTTCACATTTCACACATGCCATTATTTCTATTAAAACAAGATCTGCTGCGAAGATGGAATATATCGGCCCACTCCTTCTGGTACCTTCCCCACAAAAGGTTAAAATTTTAATTATCCATGAAGCTCATAAAACGCTAAACCAACATCCGATTCCATTCAAACTTGTCAAATCTCAATAGTTCCGGACCACTCCTTCTGGTACGTCCCCCACAAAGGATCAACATTTTGAATAATTATGTCGTTTATAAAATTTGAACTAAGAGTCTGATTATCTCCGAATATCGCACATTTCAACATTTCTACTAACACAAGGGCAAGTATAAAGAACAGATTGAACCGACCACTTCTTCTAGTACCTCCCCCACAAAGAGTCAAACTTTGGAATGACATAAAACGAACTACGAACTTAAATATGAAGGTCCAACAATTTGAATAATCATAACGCAAGTCAAAATATATTTAAATAACCGAACATTGGCTGAGGGTATGCAGCTGTCGGCAATACCGACTGATTCCATTAACCTTGTTTTATTATCTGAAACGTTCCTTGGGTCAATAATATAATTCAGAAACGGGGTCCCTTAGAGAGCTATTCAAATAAAACAAATAAAAATTCTTATTATTTAAAGCAGAACAAAGTCCTCACAAGACGGGCTTCCGAGTTGCGGTCAATTTCTTCTACCAGAGAAGGGAGCCTATTTCGGAGACGAAAAATACGGGTCATGAATGGCTATAACCACCCCGACTTGACTCTCAGACACTGATCTCGATTATGAATTTAATAGCTTGACTCGGAAACCTTGCTGAAAAGTATCTTCTAAAGACTAGTACTATATAGATAAAATGGCGCCCAATATGTAGAAAATTTCAATAATTTCCAATGGACAATATGAGTATGTAAACCTTCTCCGCAAAACAACAGTGAAGACATTCTATGCTACCATTTCACAGACAAAGACAACAAAAGGTTTTTTTTCTGTTGCCAAGGAACACACACGCATTCTCTCTCTCTCTCTCCCTCCCACCACACACCTAATACCACAATAGAATGTAGGTCGTATTGGTGTGGTAGTCATCTCCCAAGGGGAAGGTATTCATATCACGAAACAATTACTTTTCATGGCATTGTCTTTTGTCACTCGTCCGTCATTTTCATGACACAACTGTGACGTTCACTTGCTGCGAGACAAAGAATTTGCATGAAAAGCATTAAAACAAAATCAAACAAAAAAAAAATATGTAAAATAAACAACAACAACAATGAAAGAATTGAAATTCCTTAGAGAACTGACAAACTGAACCATACCAAGGTAAAGTGAGATATGTTCGTCCTTATCAACATCGGAAGATGCGTTGGTTTTTTTTTTTTTTTGATAAGGATATTGTAAAGAATTGGTTTGGTGGGGGGAGGTAGAGATGATTATGAATATGCATGTGTGTGTTAACATTGATTATTATTGCTGTCATGACGAATATCCGGTGAAATGTCTGTCAACTCTAAGGACAACAATGTTATAACAATGGATACTGTAATTATGACACATACATACCGATGTATGTATAAATGTGCGGAAATGCGTGTGGTAAGTTAAGGAATTTACATACAATTAAAGAGAGAAGAGTTTTTGCAGGAACAATAGCCGCTTATAAAATATTTATTGCAGAAGGAGATTAGGTTAGTTTTGAGGGCTTCCGTGTAAGGTAACTCTACTACTTGGATATCTTCCGGTCTATAGACTTCATCCAAAAGAGTTTTTGGGGAGAAGTGATTAGAAAACTGTAAGTAAGAAGAAGAAACATGGAAAACTCAATTACAGAAGTTTAAAAGTCCTTTGAGAAGAAGTTTTACATTGGGCGCCATCTATTTTATATTTTATTGATTCTATAGAGGATGATTTAAGATATTTTTACACTTCAAAGTAGAATAGCCTTAAACTTCATGTTTACGGCATACGATACACCTCGAAATATACATTTTAGACCCTACAAAGTATATTCATATTCTTGATCAGCATAAAATTGAGTCCGTCCGTCTGTGGAAATCACACTAGCTTCCGAACGAATTGAAATAGGTTTATAAAATTTTACTCAGACGTGTGTCTGGTCTGCAGGACTTTCGGTATTGAAAATAAGCTATATAGGTCCACGTCTTCGTATAGCCCCCATATAACGGTACCGCCTAATATTCGGTATTTTCATAATTTTAATTTAGGAAGTGCTTCAAATTTCGTATATGCACTACGCAATAAGTACTATAGCCTGTGACAGAAAATTGCGTATTCAGGTACACTGCTTCGTATAGCCCCCATATAATGGTACCTCCCTATATCCGGGTTGTGATGATTTTAGCGATTTTATTAACCGGAATTGTTTAAAATTTCGTATTTGCAGTTCATAACGGGTATTACAACCTGTCACAGAGAATTGGTTATACAGGTCCACTGTCTCGTATAGCCCCCATATAATGGTAGCTCCCTATATTCGGGATTTTGACGATTTTAGCGACTTTATTAACTTTTCGTATTTGCAGTTCATAACGGGTATTACAGACTGTGAGAGAAAATTGACTATTCAGGTCTAAGTTCTCGTATAGCCCTCATATAACGTTACCTCCCTATATTCGGTATTTTGATATTTTTGCGAGATTATCTACCGGAATTTTTTGTATTTGAATATTGTAATCGCCTATGACAAATGCAGGTCCCCGTCTTCGTATAGATCCCAATATAAGGGTAACTCCCTATGTTGGATATTTTTATGATTTTAACAGTATTTTTTAACGTTTTTCTTTTTTTTTTTTTTGAAAATTTCCATTTTTTTCCCAAATGGTGGAGGGTATTCAAAGCTCGGCACGGCCGACTGCTGCTTTTATACTAGTTGATAATTGTTCTATAAACGATCCATCAAGCAAACTTTTATTCAAGATTTTCCACATTCTAAAAGCTTACTTTTATTCTTAATTGAAAATAGTAATTAAATCTTTAAGCATTGGGCGCCATTTTTTGACTTTATTTGCATTATTTTGAACTCTTTATAGGATCTACGCTAGATATAAATATTTTGTTAGCCTTATACGGATCAGAAAATCCTGTGCTTTAAGGCAAGTGACCTGAAAGGTGGCATAATATAATTAGCCAACATAAGTTAGCCATCTTTACTTCATATCTTCAAAGAATCAACTGGGCGCCATCTTGTCTACATTTAGATATTCCATTAAATGTGGTTTTTGAGCTTTGTATGCTCCACTTAAGAAGATCTTCCAATCGCCTTGCTTGTGTTATGTGGCCCAGGGAAGGACAATGTAAATATGTCGTAAATGAAATCCCATAGTTAAAGGTAACTGTCAATGGGTATGTTCAGTCAACGAAAATAAAATGTACTTTAAGAGATCCATATGCTTTACTTCAGAGGACCTTCGAATTGTCTTGCCTAGGAAATAAAACCCGGGGAATTTTCAAGGTGACTGGTCGTTCAGTCTAAGAAAAAATGTCCTTAGCTTTATGCGTAAAAATAATCACAAAAAAAGCAATATGAAATGAGTCATTAATTAAACATTGGGCGCCAACTTGCTTCTATAAAAATAAGTTAAAGTAAAATCATACAAGAGGTATCCAGAGCACTAAGCCTTGTTTGTAGTGTACGATATCTGAAATCCTATATTTAATGGTAACTGGCTAACTGACCACCTACTTTTAACTGTTTTGATGGGGTCGTTCAGTCAAAGTTGTTTTTCATTTCATCTACTTATCTTTAGTTAAAAATTATAAGATTATTTTAACTCAATATCTAAAAGAAATTAAGAGATCGTGTGCCATATTGTCGATATTCATTAATTGTATATTATCTAACCTGTCTAGATTTCAAAGTTTATATTTCCACATCGGGCGCCATTTCGTTCTCCGTTTCTCAATTGGAAACACTTTAACAATTTTGTACCTTTCCTATTAAGAGATCTCTTAGTCGCCTTCGTTATGAAATCTGACCAAGGCATCAAATCTTCTTCGAAGTGAGTGACCTTAAAATTCACAGAACATACTTTAACAATATAATTTGAAATTTGCAATACCACAAAATCTTCAGCATTCGCTTACATATGTTCCCTACATCTCCGTCTGCAGCTTCCTTGGAAAAACCACTTTAATAACACACATCAATCGGTTGGTGAAATGGTAAGCAACATTTAAGAAATGGTTCATGCCATATGAGAAGACCCCATGGTCATGGAAACCACAAATGCCGTTAATATCTTTGTGGTTAGCAGAATCAACATACAGCCGACAAAAAAATAAGTGTTGCTGCCACTAAACAAACTCTTACAATTTAAACACTTTTTCTTCACGATCATCATCATCTCCTTCATCATCATTGTTTTTGTTATTTTGCATATTCGAAGTTCACCACTTGAGGTATTTGTTTTAGATGACGGCACGCATGACGACGCTCATGCCATGTCATGATGCCAGCTTGCATTTGTAAAACGTATGCCTGGCAAGTCAATGAATAAAAACAGGTTCAGATAGATGGCTATAAAGGATCGTGTCTCTCTCGTCTCTTGTCTGCTACGCACAACACAAACAAAAGAGCGAAGAAACCAGTATTGAACAAATAAAAGCGAGTTAATTAATATTTAAATAGAAAATCGCCTTCGAGTCAAAATAAATCTAAAGAAAACACCGAAGAAAATTATATAACATCAAGGCAAAAGCAAAAAAAAAAGAAAACTCCATGAAATATTATGCCAACGATATCTCAACAAGTTGGATACTTAATAAGTGGTTCAAATCGAGCATGCAAGACATTCATATGGCCATAAATCTAATGACAGATATCATTGAAACTAGTTGCGCCAGCTTCATGGCTGGAAGTGCAACTTAAATGCACAAACACCAATTATATCTAGCAATTACAACCGAATTTGTTGTAATTGCTAGATATAATTGGTGTTTGTAATCCTTGATGAAATCTTAGCGGAATCGTGAACACTGAGGATTGTTAACATTGAACTAGTTTACGTGGGCACACCACGTTAATGATTGGCACCTTGTCAAGTAATGTAAAAATATGGTATCAGTTTTCCAGGAACACTTGACTTGTTGTCATAGGCATTCCAGTGTGCTCGCCAGGTGTGGAAATAGAAATCATAAATGTTAATATTAACAGCTTTGTACCTCTATTTTTATAATTGCAGTATTATCCATATGTTTCAAAGTGATGTCGGAATTATATTTTAGAGCATTTGTGTGGTTTTTTATGAAGTACCAAATTAAAGAACCCAAAATGCTGTTATGGAAGTATGTACTTTGGCCTAAAGATGTTGATGTCTTAAAATCGCGTTATCAAGTCTAATGTGTAATGCCTTGTCCTCTATCAAGTCTCACATGTAATGCTTTGTCCTCTGTTTAAAGGCCCACCCGCGCATTTGTACTCAGATCCAACACTTGTGGCTTCACAAACATTTTTTATCTTTCAAAATTTCAAGAAATGAACTTCCGTTTACAAGTCTGGTAAAACAACAACCAATTTTATACAAATGTTATATTTGTTGTTAGTAATTCGAATCGAATCTTCAGCAATTCATTTTGACCATTAAAATGCTTTAATATATAACCGAAAATGGTTTTCCACGATTAAACATGCTTCTCTAAATAATATGTACTGATTGAACATACACTACATACAAAAACATGTCATTTACCGTTAAAATAGCTTAATATAGTTTACGTTCGTTGCCAGTGATTGAACATGCTTCCAAACAAATTGCAATGATTGAACATGCCACTGATTAAACATACCTTATATGTGACTCTGAAAGACTAAACACACACCCCATCAGTTATACTCGGTTAAAATAAGTATGTAATATTTGTTGTTAGTAATTCAAACAGAATCTTCAATAATTCATTCTGACATTTAAAATGCTTAATTATATATATACGGAAAATGGTTTTCCACAATTAAACATGCTTCTCTAAATAATATGTACTGATTGAGCATACTCTACAATAAAAAAACATGTCATTTTGACCGTTAAAATACTTTAATATAGTTTACGATTGTTTCCAGTGATTGAACATGCTATCCAACAAAAAGCAATGAGTGAACATACCTTATAAATGGCTCTTAAAAACTAAACACACACTTCATCAGTTATCATTGATTTAAATAGGTATCACATTTATCCCGTTACTTGAAAAAGATACCTATTTTAATACCCTCCACTATACATACTATGGAGGGTATATTCATCATTATGTTTGTAACTCATCGAAAATATAAATTTAGACCTAACAAAGTATGTATATTCGCGATCAGCGTAAATTTCAAGGGCGATTTTGCCCTGTCCGGCTGTTGTAATCATGCTAGAGTCAAAACGATCTAATATAGGAAGCTAAAATTTTGCACATATCAGCCTTTTGTCTTTAGGCAGGTCAAGTTCGAAGGTGGGCTATATCAGCTCCCATATGATGGAAGCCCTAATATTCGATACTTTGATGATTTTAGCAGATTTTTCAATGGAATTGTCTGAAATCGGAATGGAATGGAATTGTCGTATATCCCCCTGTAATGGTACCTCCAGATTTTCGGTATTTTAATGGTTTCTGCCACATTTTTAATGGAATTGTCAGGAGTCGCTGAAACAGAATTGTCTATATACGTCCACGATATTGTATAGCCTCCATATTACAGTACCCCCGATAGTCGGTATTTTGATGATTTTAGCGACATTTTTGATCGGACTTGATTAAAAATTCGTATTTCAAGTTTAAAGCTCGTAATGTGTTATACAACCTATGCCAGAAAATTATTTATTTTCATACAATTGGTATTTTTCGACGGTTTTTTTAAATTGTTCCTTCCTTCCTTCAACAACCTTCAAATGGTAGAGGGTATTAAAAAGTCGGCCCTGTCGAACTTAGCTGCTTTTTTACTTGTTTCTTTTAGCAATACAATCGCGTCATCAATTTAAATTCTAATGATTTGTAGTTAAATGCAAAATTCGTTTCTATTCTTTCCTTTATTAGTTATAAAATTTATGGCATCGTAGTGAATTAAAATTTTTTTCGTAATTCAAATTGAACTTTAATATTTCGTTTACCGTTAAAATGCTTTAATTTTGCACATTATTGTTTTCAGGCATAAACATGCTTCTATTATATTATGTATTGTACAAGCAGCGTCGATGTGACTACCTGTATTCTTTTATCATTGTGGAATCCATCAATCGATATTCCTTTTTCGATCTCGAGAGACCTAATATGCTTCTTGTGGAAAGGAGAAAAAATACATTTCTACTCTCTTGCTTAGCAGCTGTACCCGCTTTCGATCTTGAGAGCCCTACTATTCTTTGAGTTGGAAACGTTTCTTGGTAAATCTCATGAAAGACTCTTCTTGGCGGCCAGGAGGATCCACCGAGTATCCGAAAAAACAAGAAAGAAGGAAATTTCGACAGTTGGAGTACTACTAATTTCCGGAGTCACAGGCCAGATGCTGCATGCCATCCAGTCAATGAAGACTTTTTTATTGGAATTGGTTCCATGTCAGACTGAATAAAGAAAAGTTTGTGGAAACTTTATCATCAACTTGTCTCAACAGACTCAGTGCTTTATCATCCAACTGCTGTTGCGAAAAGGATACGTCAGCTGGGAAGACACATAAATAGAGAAGTGAGTAGAAATCCATTTTTAATGCTATTAGAGGAGCTATTTAACCTGTTTCCTTCTTTTCACTAATTAGGTACCTTTAAATTTCCACTTTTAAAACATATAACGAAGATAAAGGCCTCGTTCGAAATATAAAAAAATATTTTCAATTAAATTTACTTAAAATTGGACCATGTCTTCACATTCGGCAACAAAAATAGACCAAAAGGAATACTTGAAGCGGTATTTATCCGGCGATAAAGTCAAAAAGAAAAAAAAGAAGGATAAACATAAGAAAAGCAAGGAATCTGGCGCCGCAACAGTGAAAATTATCGATGATGACTTCGTCGAAACTGATGGCATCAAAATCGATGAGGAACTGCTGTTGACTGGTGAGGATGCTCCCCAAATTGTTGGAGAATACACGGAAGAGATACAGAGTGCTGTAAAGAATGTACCCAAATGGAAAAGTATTGTTATTAAAGATGAACCCGAGGATAATGATAGTGGTGGCGCAACTCGAGAGGAGGATTTGTGGGGCAAAAAGGCATCGGAAATTAAAATAAAGCAAGAAATTGAAATCAAGAAAGAAAAAAGGACTCCCGATAACTCGCCGATACGCAAAAAAGAAAAGAAGAAAAATTCAAAACGAAGTCCCAGTGATTCACCTCCTCCAGCGCGTAAGAAATATACTAGTCCCTCACCCGCACGGAGGAGAAAAGATTCTGATGAATCTCCACCCAGACGTAAAAGAAGTCCTTCACCTGCGAGGAAATCACGCTTTAACCAATCTCCTCCAAATGGCAGACGTTCCAGATCCAGAGATCAAAGCCCACCCAGAAATAGTAGGTCTTCAAAGAGAAATCAATCACCGCCAATGAGGAGATATGAAAAACAATCACCTCCCCGAAGAAGAAGAAATTCAGATCAGTCACCAGCTAGAAGAAATAACAGATCACCATCGCCACGTAACAGGGAAGATTCTGACCAATCACCTCCTAGAAAACGTGGGAATTCTCCAGCACGTCAACGAAGGGATTCAGATCAATCTCCGCAACGTAGACACAAAAATTCTGACCAATCGCCTCCAAGAAGAAGTAAAAGAACCCCTGATCAATCTCCTCCTAGGCGTAGAAAAGATTTAGACCACTCACCAGCAAGAAGGCGACGGAATTCCGATCAATCACCCCCAAGGAAGAGTAGACAAACACCAGATCAATCTCCTCCCAGACGTAGAAGAGACTCTGATCAATCACCGCCAAGAAAAGGTAAACGACAAACCCCAGACCAGTCGCCCAGACGAAGAAGAGATTCTGATCAATCTACTCCCAGAAAAGGTAGACGAAATTCTGATCAATCACCCCCTAGGAGAGGTCGAAAAGATTCTGATCAATCACCTGCCAGAAAAGGTCGCACAAGAAGTGACTCCGATCAGTCGCCGCCAAGGCGAAGAAGGGATTTGTCACCACCACAAAAAGCTTTCTACAAAAACAATAGGTCATCACCTGACCGGCGACGTAAAGACCGGGACACAACACCACCACGACACATTAAAAGAGAAAAACTCTCCGTCGAACCATCCTCACCACCGCCACAGAGAAAATCTCGTTGGGAGAAACAAGATAGTGATTCACCACCGCCCACACATAAACCAAAAGTCACAAAAACTTTAGACGGCAAAAAAGCGGGTCTACAAAATGCTCAAGCCCTAAAGGAAGAAACCCTTAAACGGCGCCAACAAGAGGATTTACTCTTCGACAAAATGTCTTCAGATGTCTCGGGTCGGGATGCTGAAATACGTGTACGCAAAACGGGGCGAGAAGGTCGACGAGCCCGAGAGGCACGTGAAGAAGATCCCGAAGAGCGGCGACTCAAAGAAGAAAATCAACAGAAACGCAAGGAACATTATGAACGTTTGGGCAAGGGTCTCAAACAAATTGAAGACTTTAAGAACCGGCAAGCTGAAATGGCCCACGAGGCAAGTAAACCTTTGGCACGTCATGCAAACGATGAAGATTTGGAACGTTACCTCAAGGAACAAGAACGTGCTGAAGATCCTATGCTGGAGTATATGCGGCAGAAGCGCAAAGAAAAGGAGAAAACTTCCAATGAACCCAAAAAACCGGTGTATGAAGGCCCCTTCCCAGAAAATCGTTTTGGTATACGTCCCGGTTATCGCTGGGATGGTGTCGATCGTTCCAATGGTTATGAAAAGAGATGGTTTGACAAACAAAATGAACGCAGAGCTCGGCAAGACGAAGCCTATCAATATAGTGTGGAAGATATGTAGATGCAAATGGATGGATTTGTTGTTGGTGTTTGTAAAGTAGTTACTATACAAAGTTGTATTTGTAAAATAAAAAAGAAAATATATGTTTTTATATATTTTATATTTTTGGGAAAAAAGTTTTCTTTTATTATAGGTGAATATGAAGAAAGATACTTTGACATAGACATTAAGCCCAAAGTAATAGATTTGCTAGGACATCTTGTTATAGACAAGATTTTCAATAGCAGATACTGTTAACGACAACACTATCTATTCAAAATCTTGTTGTCGATAACATAACTATTGTTGTTATCGACAATATTTTTAATATAAATTATATATAACATAAAAAATTTTGTTATCACTAACACTTTCTAAAAAATCTTTGTTATCGACAACATTTTTTACAGAAATAATTGTTATCGACAATATTTTGTAAAGAAATTATAGTTATAGGCAACATTTTCTATAGAAATTGTTGTCATCGACAATATTTTCTAAGGAAATTTCTATAGAAAATATTGTATAAATTATATACAATATTTTCTATAGAAATTATTGTTATCGACAATATTTTCTATAGCAACTATTGTTATCGACAATATTTTCTATAGCAATTATTGTTATCGACAATATTTTCTATAGCAATTATTGTTATCGACAATATTTTCTATAGCAATTATTGTTATCGACAATATTTTCTATTGCAATTATTGTTATCGACAATATTTTCTATAGCAATTATTGTTATCGACAATATTTTCTATAGAAATTATTGTTATCGACAATAGTTTCTATAGAAATTATTGTTATCGACAATAGTTTCTATAGAAATTATTGTTATCGACAATAGTTTCTATAGAAATTATTGTTATCGACAATAGTTTCTATAGAAATTATTGTTGTCGACAATATTTTCCATAGAAATTATTGTTGTCGACAATATTTTCAATAGAAATTATTGTTATCGACAATATTTTCTATAGAAATTATTGTTATCGACAATTATTTCTATAGAAATTATTGTCATCGACAACATTTTCTATAGAAATTATTGTCATCGACAACATTTTCTATAGAAATTATTGTCATCGACAACATTTTCTATAGAAATTGTTGTTATCGACAACATTTTCTATAGAAATTGTTGTTATCGACAACATTTTCTATAGAAATTGTTGTTATCGACAACATTTTCTATAGAAATTGTTGTTATCGACAACATTTTCTATAGAAATTGTTGTTATCGACAACATTTTCTATAGAAATTGTTGTTATCGACAATGTTTTCTATACAAATTGTTGTTATCGACAATGTTTTCTATACAAATTGTTGTTATCGACAACATTTTCTATAGAAATTGTTGTTATCGACAATGTTTTCTATAGAAATTGTTGTTATCGACAATATTTCCTATAGAATTTGTTGTTATCGACAATATTTCCTATAGAAACTATTGTTATCGACAATATTTCTGTAGAAATTATTGTTGTCGACAATATTTTCTATAGAAATTGTTGTTATCGACAAAATTTCCTGTAGAAATTATTGTTATCGACAATATTTTTAATAGAAATGAGTGTTATCGACAATATTTTTTATAGAAATAGTTGTTATCGAAAACATTTCCTATAGAAATCGTTGTTTTCGGCAACATTTTGCACATATTTTCCATAGAATTTATTGTTATCGAACATATTTTCCATAGAAATTATTGTTATCGAACATATTTTCCATAGAAATTATTGTTGTCGACAATATTTTCAATAGAAATTATTGTTATCGACAATATTTTCTATAGAAATTATTGTTATCGACAATATTTTCTATAGAAATTAGTGTTATCGACAATATTTTCTATAGAAATTAGTGTTATCGACAATATTTTCTATAGAAATTGTTGTTATCGACAACATTTTCTATAGAATTTGTTGTTATCGACAACATTTTCTATAGAAATTGTTGTTATCGACAACATTTTCTATAGAAATTGTTGTTATCGACAACATTTTCTATAGAAATTGTTGTTATCGACAACATTTTCTATAGAAATTGTTATCGACAACATTTTCTATAGAAATTGTTGTTATCGACAACATTTTCTATAGAAATTGTTGTTATCGACAACATTTTCTATAGAAATTGTTGTTATCGACAATGTTTTCTATAGAAATTGTTGTTATCGACAATATTTCCTATAGAATTTGTTGTTATCGACAATATTTCCTATAGAAACTATTGTTATCGACAATATTTTCTGTAGAAATTATTGTTGTCGACAATATTTTCTATAGAAATTGTTGTTATCGACAACATTTCGTGTAGATATTATTGTTATCGACAATATTTTCTATAGAAACGATTATTATCGACAATATTTTTTATAGAAATGATTGTTATCGACAATATTTTTATAGAAATAGTTTTTATCGACAATATTTTCTATGGAAATCGTTGTTATCGACAACATTTTCTATAGAAATCGTTGTTATAGACAAAATTTTCTATAGAAATCGTTGTCGGCAACATTTTCTATAAAAATCGTTATCGACAACATTTTCTATAGAAATCGTTGTTATCGAAATTTTCTATAGAAATCGTTGTTATCGACATTTCCTATAGAAATTGTTGTTATCGACCACATTTCCTATATAATGTTTTGTTATCGGCACCATTTCCTATAGAAGTTGTGGTTGTCGACACCATTTTTTATAGAAATTGTTGTTGTCGACAACATTGCCAATAGAATTCCATCAAAAATTTCGGTATCGATAAGTCTCCATAAAAATATCGTTTTCTTGCTATAAAGTCCTGTTATCGATAGATTTTCTAACGAGAATATTGCTGTTAATGAGATTTTCTACATTTTTTATTTAAAAAAATAGAATGAAAACCACTTGTTATTTTATTGTTATTTCATTTGAAATTATATTTAAATTTTATTTGTTGTTCTTGTTTTACTTTAAATTACGCGCAAATATATATATTTACTTTTCTTTTATTTTAATTAATATTATATATATTTTTGCTTTTAAATTTTCATGTTCACGTTTTTGTTGTTGTTGTTTTTATAAATTTAAAATGTAAAAATATTAAATTTTTTATATAAAAAAATTATTAAGAGGCAAACTAAATAGAAGAAGTCTTTTTCAAAACGAAATTTTGAATGCAAAACAAAATAGATACTGACTGTCTGTATGTGGAGGAATGGAAGGGGGGAGAGAGAATAAAAACGGGGAATTCTCGGCGGCATTTAAGAAATAGTCGAAGAAGAAGAAAGAGAACAAATCTAGCTAAATTAAGATATAGTTAAGTTTTGTTTTGTTTTAGTAATTTTTACGTAATAATTTGAATTTTTGTTGTTCTTGTTAATTGATAAACGTTGGCCGGGGTCTTCTGTGATTTTGGCCAACGAGTTAGCTTAAAAATCTTTTTTTTTTTCATTTTTTTCTTCTTGAATATTTTTGATTCTTTTTCCTTCATTTCAAATGGACAATTTGCGTGTGTGTGTTTTCGTATGAATGCGAGTTGCAAACGAAGGGAGGAAAAAAGTGAAAATATTCCAAGGACTTGGCAAAGAAGAGAGCTAAAGGAAACAATAGAAAAACTCATGGCTAACATGGAATGAAGCTAATAATTAAGAAGTTCGTTTTTTGCTTTTTTGTTATTGTTGTTGTTCAATGATGTGGACATTTAAAAGCAAACACGATGGAAATTGCTGCTTTATTTCTTTCCAATAATTATAATACGAATAATAATAATAATTTCTTGTTTTTTGTTGTTGTTGTGTAATTGAACTGTTTTTTTCACTAATTAAATAACGCTTCTTAAAGAATAGAAATGGAAAAAAAGAATAGAATGGTACACAAAAAAGGTAAAGAAATCAAGAAGAAAGGAAGAAAACCATAACATGGGCTTTTAGCGTGTTCTTGAATAAAGGTGTAATAGTTGTTGTGGTTGTTGTTTTAGGATTGAGGGGCAGCTATAAGGCGGTCACTGACAGCATTGTTTGCGTACATCATTAGTAACAGTCGGCTTAATATCAATGGGTACATCATTGCCAGGACGAATAACATCACCCTCTGGTGGATCACGTATTTGCTTTGGGAAACAATACGGTAGATTTCTGCAAGGCAATAAAAAATTACATTAATCTCAAAACGAAAACCCAAAAACCAACACTTCTACTCACCTGTGAGTATATTCTGGAATGCAGTTTCAACATTAGTAGAATCTAACGCTGAAGTTTCAATGAAACTTAGGCCATTACGTTCGGCAAACAGTTTAGCCTCATCCGTTGGTACTGACCGCAAATGTCTCAAATCGGACTTGTTACCCACCAACATAATGACAATATTCTGATCGGCATGATCGCGCAACTCCCGCAACCATCTCTCAACATTTTCATATGTCAAATGTTTTGCAATGTCGTAGACAAGCAAAGCACCAACAGCTCCACGATAATAGGCTGATGTAATAGCACGATAACGCTCCTGGCCAGCTGTGTCCCAGATCTGGGCTTTAATTGTTTTACCATCAACCTAAGAGCAGCAAAGAGTTTGAGAGAAGCACCGGAAAAAAAGGATAAAAAGAAAGGAGAAAAAAACGCTAAAATTAGTAATGGTTTTTGAAGGTGTTGCCATGTTAAGGAATAGTAAATATGTAATATGACATACACATGTACATATTTACTATTCGCACACATGGTGGGGGTATTTATTGTCCGTTGTCATACACACAAACTTTAAAGCTTTTATGAAAATTAAAAGGAAATAAAGTCGAGGAAATAAAGGTCGATGGTGTCATTTGCCACAATAGAACACACAGCTACAGGCAAATGTTTACACTGGGAAACAAGAGTAAAAACATGTGTCGATAACTAAATTTTCGGTAGTAATTGGTTCCGATACATACAGAAAATATTGTCGATAACAGATATTTCTCTTGAAAATATCAGCGATAACAGCAATTTCTATAGAAAATACTGTCGATAATAACAATTTATAAAGAAAAAGATGTCGATAAAAATTCTTGTCAATAACAACAATTTTTGTTAAAAATATTGTCGATAACAATAATTTCTATGGAAAATATTGTCGATAACAATAATTTTTATTAAAAATATTGTCGATAATAATAATTTCTATAGAAAATATTGTCGATAACAATGATTTCTATAAAAATATTGTCGATAATAATATTTGCTGCAGAAAATACTGTCGATAACAATAATTTCTATAGAAAATATTGTCGATAACAATAATTTCTATAGAAAATATTGTCGATAACAATAATTTCTATAGAAAATGTTGTCGATAACAATAATTTCCATAGAAAATATTGTCGATAACAATAATTTCTATAGAAAATGTTGTCGATAACAATAATTTCCATAGAAAATATTGTCGATAACAATAATTTCTATAGCAAATATTGTCGATAACAATAATTTCTATAGAAATATTGTCGATAACAATAATTTCTATAGAAAATATTGTCGATAACAATAATTTCTATAGAAAATATTGCCGAAACAATAATTTCTATAGAAAATATTGCCGATAACAATAATTTCTATAGAAAATATTGTCGATAACAATAATTTCTATAGAAAATATTGTCGATAACAATAATTTCTATAGAAAATATTGTCGATAACAATAATTTCTATAGAAAATATTGTCGATAACAATAATTTCTATAGAAAATATTGTCGATAACAATAATTTCTATAGAAAATATTGTCGATAACAATAATTTCTATAGAAAATATTGTCGATAACAATAATTTCTATAGAAAATATTGTCGATAACAATAATTTCTATAGAAAATATTGTCGATAACAATAATTTCTATAGAAAATATTGTCGATAACAATAATTTCTATAGAAAATATTGTCGATAACAATAATTTCTATAGAAATATTGTCGATAACAATAATTTCTATAGAAAATATTGTCGATAATAATAATTTCTATAGAAAATATTGTCGATAACAATAATTTCTAAAGAAAATATTGTCGATAACAATAGTTTCTATAACAAATATTGTCGATAACAATAATTTCTATAGAAAATATTGCCGATAACAATAATTTCTATAGAAAATATTGTCAATAACAATAATTTCTATAGAAAATATTGTCGATAACAATAAATCCTATAGAAAACATTGTCGATAACAATGATTTCTATAGAAAACATTGTCGATAACAATAATTTCTATAGAAAACATTGTCGATAACAATAATTTCTATAGAAAACATTGTCGATAACAATAATTTCTATAGAAAATTGTGTCGATAACAATAATTTGTATAGAAAATATTGTCGATAACAATAATATGTATAGAAAATATTATCGACAACAATAATTTCTATTGTAAATATTGTCGATAACAATAATTTCTATAGAAAATAATATCGATTACAACAAATCGAAATTTTTTATAGAAAATCTCTTCGATAACAACAATTTCCGTAGAACAACATGACCTAATTCTGCTGAAAATGTTGTTATCGACATCAAATTGGCACAAATCCTTAGCAGAATTTCGTGTTTTTTCTCGTGTTTCACTGTGTATATATCCCACTACACATACACATGTAGTACCTCACTCTGTTGCCTAGCATTGGGCAAAGCCTTTATGTTGTCATTTTTCTCCTTTTATTTTTTGTTTGCTTTTCTAATATCCCTGACCTAAACAATTTTATTTAACCTTTGTTAGGAGTTTACGGGTATGAATGATTGGTGGGTAGGTGGTTGATGGGTGTTTTATTGAAACGGCCACGAAAAATAGCTACAATTTCGCTGTTACAATTCTTTTTTTTTTTTTTAAATTTACATTTCGATCCCTTTTCACAACGCGAATTTCGTTCGGTTGACAATGGCAAAAGAAAATCAATAAAATCTCCCTACAATGTACCTTCAGTAGATGAATGCAGCAACCCACTGACATTTTAACCGCACACCCCCACAAGTTATGTATGTTGTTTTCTTTCCCAAATAACCTTCTGCTTCTTGACAATGGAACACACCATTTGTTGTTGTTCCTTGCTCTTCTCATGCCTGGCTGTCTGCCTTTCAGCGCTCAATGCTGCTGCCATTGCCTTAATACTTTCTTTTGTTCACATGAACGTTTTATTTTGTTCAGTATTTTTTTCTTTCTGTTCACATCTTTTAGTTGTGAATAAATAGTATTCTTACTTACCTCTATGCTACGTGTGGCGAACTCCACGCCAATCGTTGATTTCGATTCCAAATTGAATTCATTGCGCGTGAAACGTGAAAGTAAATTACTTTTGCCGACACCAGAATCGCCAATTAGAACAACTGGAAATGAAAAAACAACAGATCAGATAAATACAAAATTTTTTCAAATAAATATACAAAATACAATACGAAATTGATAAATTAATGAATTGATGTTTCTAATATAAACAGAAAGATGAATATGGGCAAAATTTCAACAAGGTGATTATGGTTTATGTTTAGCCAGCCAGCAGTTTGGCAAGGTCAAAGAAAATGCGTATTGTTTTGGTAATATTTTTTTATTATTTGCCCCTTAAGAACCCCTTGGAAAAATTCTTTCCCAAATCAACGATTATCTAATTAATTGGGGACCCACGTGACCTTGACACCATTTAATGTGTATATTAGATGCAATTAAATACCTTCCCCACCAATGAAATCGAACATAAGAACATTAGAGTAAGTGGAGGAATTACAATAATTTTCCTCAAGGGAACTATTTTTAATTTACCATTGCCATTGGTAGGCCTTAAGATGCTTTCGAGGGTAGGACATTTTAATTGTACATTTATATGTAATGGGCCGAGGTGGTTTTTAATATAGCTTATATACACCGGCATAGTATGGGGAACTGAGTAATATTGAATTATAAATAGAAATTTCTATAAAAACTCATTTCGATAACAATTTATATAGAAAATTGTGTCGATAACAACAATTTTTATCAAAAAATTTGTCGATAACAATTATTTCTATAGAAAATGTTATCGATAACAACAATTTCTATAAAAAATCTTGTCGATAACAACAATTTCTATAGAAAACGTTGTCGATAACAACAAAATGTTGTCGACAACAACAATTTTTATAGAAAATGTTGTCGACAGCAACAATTTCTATAGAAAATGTTGTCGACAGCAACAATTTCTATAGAAAATGTTGTCGACAGCAACAATTTCTATAGAAAATGTTGTCGACAGCAACAATTTCTATAGAAAATGTTGTCGACAGCATCAATTTCTATAGAAAATGTTGTCGACAGGAACAATTTCTATAGAAAATGTTGTCGACAGCAACAATTTCTATAGAAAATGTTGTCGACAGCAACAATTTCTATAGAAAATGTTGTCGACAGCAACAATTTCTATAGAAAATGTTGTCGACAGCAACAATTTCTATAGAAAATGTTGTCGACAGCAACAATTTCTATAGAAAATGTTGTCGACAGCAACAATTTCTATAGAAAATGTTGTCGACAGCAACAATTTCTATAGAAAATGTTGTCGATAACAACAATTTCTATAGAAAATTGTGTCGATAACAACAATTTATATAGAATATTATGTCGATAACAACAATTTATATAGAATATTGTGTCAATAACAATTTCTATAGAAAATGCTGTCGACAACAACAATTTCTATAGAAAATAATGTCGATAGCAACAATTTCTATAGAAAATAGTGTCGATAACAACAATTTCTATAAAAATTGTGTCGATAACAACAATTTCTATAGAAAATGTTGTCGATAACAACAATTTCTATAGAAAATGTTGTCGATAACAACAATTTCTATAGAAAATGTTGTCGATAACAACAATTTCTATAGAAAATGTTGTCGATAACAACAATTTCTATAGAAAATGTTGTCGATAACAACAATTTCTATAGAAAATGTTGTCGATAACAACAATTTCTATAGAAAATGTTGTCGATAACAACAATTTCTATAGAAAATGTTGTCGATAACAACAATTTCTATAGAAAATGTTGTCGATAACAACAATTTCTATAGAAAATGTTGTCGATAACAACAATTTCTATAGAAAATGTTGTCGATAACAACAATTTCTATAGAAAATGTTGTCGATAACAACAATTTCTATAGAAAATGTTGTCGATAACAACAATTTCTATAGAAAATGTTGTCGATAACAACAATTTCTATAGAAAATGTTGTCGATAACAACAATTTCTATAGAAAATGTTGTCGATAACAACAATTTCTATAGAAAAACTATTGTCGACAATAGTTTCTATAGAAATTATTGTTATCGACAATAGTTTCTATAGAAATTATTGTTATCGACAATAGTTTCTATAGAAATTATTGTTGTCGACAATATTTTCCATAGAAATTATTGTTGTCGACAATATTTTCAATAGAAATTATTGTTATCGACAATATTTTCTATAGAAATTATTGTTATCGACAATTATTTCTATAGAAATTATTGTCATCGACAACATTTTCTATAGAAATTATTGTCATCGACAACATTTTCTATAGAAATTATTGTCATCGACAACATTTTCTATAGAAATTGTTGTTATCGACAACATTTTCTATAGAAATTGTTGTTATCGACAACATTTTCTATAGAAATTGTTGTTATCGACAACATTTTCTATAGAAATTGTTGTTATCGACAACATTTTCTATAGAAATTGTTGTTATCGACAACATTTTCTATAGAAATTGTTGTTATCGACAACATTTTCTATAGAAATTGTTGTTATCGACAATGTTTTCTATACAAATTGTTGTTATCGACAATGTTTTCTATACAAATTGTTGTTATCGACAACATTTTCTATAGAAATTGTTGTTATCGACAATGTTTTCTATAGAAATTGTTGTTATCGACAATATTTCCTATAGAATTTGTTGTTATCGACAATATTTCCTATAGAAACTATTGTTATCGACAATATTTTCTGTAGAAATTATTGTTGTCGACAATATTTTCTATAGAAATTGTTGTTATCGACAAAATTTCCTGTAGAAATTATTGTTATCGACAATATTTTTAATAGAAATGAGTGTTATCGACAATATTTTTTATAGAAATAGTTGTTATCGAAAACATTTCCTATAGAAATCGTTGTTTTCGGCAACATTTTGCACATATTTTCCATAGAATTTATTGTTATCGAACATATTTTCCATAGAAATTATTGTTATCGAACATATTTTCCATAGAAATTATTGTTGTCGACAATATTTTCAATAGAAATTATTGTTATCGACAATATTTTCTATAGAAATTATTGTTATCGACAATATTTTCTATAGAAATTAGTGTTATCGACAATATTTTCTATAGAAATTAGTGTTATCGACAATATTTTCTATAGAAATTGTTGTTATCGACAACATTTTCTATAGAATTTGTTGTTATCGACAACATTTTCTATAGAAATTGTTGTTATCGACAACATTTTCTATAGAAATTGTTGTTATCGACAACATTTTCTATAGAAATTGTTGTTATCGACAACATTTTCTATAGAAATTGTTATCGACAACATTTTCTATAGAAATTGTTGTTATCGACAACATTTTCTATAGAAATTGTTGTTATCGACAACATTTTCTATAGAAATTGTTGTTATCGACAATGTTTTCTATAGAAATTGTTGTTATCGACAATATTTCCTATAGAATTTGTTGTTATCGACAATATTTCCTATAGAAACTATTGTTATCGACAATATTTTCTGTAGAAATTATTGTTGTCGACAATATTTTCTATAGAAATTGTTGTTATCGACAACATTTCGTGTAGATATTATTGTTATCGACAATATTTTCTATAGAAACGATTATTATCGACAATATTTTTTATAGAAATGATTGTTATCGACAATATTTTTTATAGAAATAGTTTTTATCGACAATATTTTCTATGGAAATCGTTGTTATCGACAACATTTTCTATAGAAATCGTTGTTATAGACAAAATTTTCTATAGAAATCGTTGTCGGCAACATTTTCTATAAAAATCGTTATCGACAACATTTTCTATAGAAATCGTTGTTATCGAAATTTTCTATAGAAATCGTTGTTATCGACATTTCCTATAGAAATTGTTGTTATCGACCACATTTCCTATATAATGTTTTGTTATCGGCACCATTTCCTATAGAAGTTGTGGTTGTCGACACCATTTTTTATAGAAATTGTTGTTGTCGACAACATTGCCAATAGAATTCCATCAAAAATTTCGGTATCGATAAGTCTCCATAAAAATATCGTTTTCTTGCTATAAAGTCCTGTTATCGATAGATTTTCTAACGAGAATATTGCTGTTAATGAGATTTTCTACATTTTTTATTTAAAAAAATAGAATGAAAACCACTTGTTATTTTATTGTTATTTCATTTGAAATTATATTTAAATTTTATTTGTTGTTCTTGTTTTACTTTAAATTACGCGCAAATATATATATTTACTTTTCTTTTATTTTAATTAATATTATATATATTTTTGCTTTTAAATTTTCATGTTCACGTTTTTGTTGTTGTTGTTTTTATAAATTTAAAATGTAAAAATATTAAATTTTTTATATAAAAAAATTATTAAGAGGCAAACTAAATAGAAGAAGTCTTTTTCAAAACGAAATTTTGAATGCAAAACAAAATAGATACTGACTGTCTGTATGTGGAGGAATGGAAGGGGGGAGAGAGAATAAAAACGGGGAATTCTCGGCGGCATTTAAGAAATAGTCGAAGAAGAAGAAAGAGAACAAATCTAGCTAAATTAAGATATAGTTAAGTTTTGTTTTGTTTTAGTAATTTTTACGTAATAATTTGAATTTTTGTTGTTCTTGTTAATTGATAAACGTTGGCCGGGGTCTTCTGTGATTTTGGCCAACGAGTTAGCTTAAAAATCTTTTTTTTTTTTCATTTTTTTCTTCTTGAATATTTTTGATTCTTTTTCCTTCATTTCAAATGGACAATTTGCGTGTGTGTGTTTTCGTATGAATGCGAGTTGCAAACGAAGGGAGGAAAAAAGTGAAAATATTCCAAGGACTTGGCAAAGAAGAGAGCTAAAGGAAACAATAGAAAAACTCATGGCTAACATGGAATGAAGCTAATAATTAAGAAGTTCGTTTTTTGCTTTTTTGTTATTGTTGTTGTTCAATGATGTGGACATTTAAAAGCAAACACGATGGAAATTGCTGCTTTATTTCTTTCCAATAATTATAATACGAATAATAATAATAATTTCTTGTTTTTTGTTGTTGTTGTGTAATTGAACTGTTTTTTTCACTAATTAAATAACGCTTCTTAAAGAATAGAAATGGAAAAAAAGAATAGAATGGTACACAAAAAAAGGTAAAGAAATCAAGAAGAAAGGAAGAAAACCATAACATGGGCTTTTAGCGTGTTCTTGAATAAAGGTGTAATAGTTGTTGTGGTTGTTGTTTTAGGATTGAGGGGCAGCTATAAGGCGGTCACTGACAGCATTGTTTGCGTACATCATTAGTAACAGTCGGCTTAATATCAATGGGTACATCATTGCCAGGACGAATAACATCACCCTCTGGTGGATCACGTATTTGCTTTTGGGAAACAATACGGTAGATTTCTGCAAGGCAATAAAAATTACATTAATCTCAAAACGAAAACCCAAAAACCAACACTTCTACTCACCTGTGAGTATATTCTGGAATGCAGTTTCAACATTAGTAGAATCTAACGCTGAAGTTTCAATGAAACTTAGGCCATTACGTTCGGCAAACAGTTTAGCCTCATCCGTTGGTACTGACCGCAAATGTCTCAAATCGGACTTGTTACCCACCAACATAATGACAATATTCTGATCGGCATGATCGCGCAACTCCCGCAACCATCTCTCAACATTTTCATATGTCAAATGTTTTGCAATGTCGTAGACAAGCAAAGCACCAACAGCTCCACGATAATAGGCTGATGTAATAGCACGATAACGCTCCTGGCCAGCTGTGTCCCAGATCTGGGCTTTAATTGTTTTACCATCAACCTAAGAGCAGCAAAGAGTTTGAGAGAAGCACCGGAAAAAAAGGATAAAAAGAAAGGAGAAAAAAACGCTAAAATTAGTAATGGTTTTTGAAGGTGTTGCCATGTTAAGGAATAGTAAATATGTAATATGACATACACATGTACATATTTACTATTCGCACACATGGTGGGGGTATTTATTGTCCGTTGTCATACACACAAACTTTAAAGCTTTTATGAAAATTAAAAGGAAATAAAGTCGAGGAAATAAAGGTCGATGGTGTCATTTGCCACAATAGAACACACAGCTACAGGCAAATGTTTACACTGGGAAACAAGAGTAAAAACATGTGTCGATAACTAAATTTTCGGTAGTAATTGGTTCCGATACATACAGAAAATATTGTCGATAACAGATATTTCTCTTGAAAATATCAGCGATAACAGCAATTTCTATAGAAAATACTGTCGATAATAACAATTTATAAAGAAAAAGATGTCGATAAAAATTCTTGTCAATAACAACAATTTTTGTTAAAAATATTGTCGATAACAATAATTTCTATGGAAAATATTGTCGATAACAATAATTTTTATTAAAAATATTGTCGATAATAATAATTTCTATAGAAAATATTGTCGATAACAATGATTTCTATAAAAATATTGTCGATAATAATATTTGCTGCAGAAAATACTGTCGATAACAATAATTTCTATAGAAAATATTGTCGATAACAATAATTTCTATAGAAAATATTGTCGATAACAATAATTTCTATAGAAAATGTTGTCGATAACAATAATTTCCATAGAAAATATTGTCGATAACAATAATTTCTATAGCAAATATTGTCGATAACAATAATTTCTATAGAAAATATTGTCGATAACAATAATTTCTATAGAAAATATTGTCGATAACAATAATTTCTATAGAAAATATTGCCGAAAACAATAATTTCTATAGAAAATATTGCCGATAACAATAATTTCTATAGAAAATATTGTCGATAACAATAATTTCTATAGAAAATATTGTCGATAACAATAATTTCTATAGAAAATATTGTCGATAACAATAATTTCTATAGAAAATATTGTCGATAACAATAATTTCTATAGAAAATATTGTCGATAACAATAATTTCTATAGAAAATATTGTCGATAACAATAATTTCTATAGAAAATATTGTCGATAACAATAATTTCTATAGAAAATATTGTCGATAACAATAATTTCTATAGAAAATATTGTCGATAACAATAATTTCTATAGAAAATATTGTCGATAACAATAATTTCTATAGAAAATATTGTCGATAACAATAATTTCTATAGAAAATATTGTCGATAACAATAATTTCTATAGAAAATATTGTCGATAATAATAATTTCTATAGAAAATATTGTCGATAACAATAATTTCTAAAGAAAATATTGTCGATAACAATAGTTTCTATAACAAATATTGTCGATAACAATAATTTCTATAGAAAATATTGCCGATAACAATAATTTCTATAGAAAATATTGTCAATAACAATAATTTCTATAGAAAATATTGTCGATAACAATAAATCCTATAGAAAACATTGTCGATAACAATGATTTCTATAGAAAACATTGTCGATAACAATAATTTCTATAGAAAACATTGTCGATAACAATAATTTCTATAGAAAACATTGTCGATAACAATAATTTCTATAGAAAATTGTGTCGATAACAATAATTTGTATAGAAAATATTGTCGATAACAATAATATGTATAGAAAATATTATCGACAACAATAATTTCTATTGTAAATATTGTCGATAACAATAATTTCTATAGAAAATAATATCGATTACAACAAATCGAAATTTTTTATAGAAAATCTCTTCGATAACAACAATTTCCGTAGAACAACATGACCTAATTCTGCTGAAAATGTTGTTATCGACATCAAATTGGCACAAATCCTTAGCAGAATTTCGTGTTTTTTCTCGTGTTTCACTGTGTATATATCCCACTACACATACACATGTAGTACCTCACTCTGTTGCCTAGCATTGGGCAAAGCCTTTATGTTGTCATTTTTCTCCTTTTATTTTTTTGTTTGCTTTTCTAATATCCCTGACCTAAACAATTTTATTTAACCTTTGTTAGGAGTTTACGGGTATGAATGATTGGTGGGTAGGTGGTTGATGGGTGTTTTATTGAAACGGCCACGAAAAATAGCTACAATTTCGCTGTTACAATTCTTTTTTTTTTTTTTAAATTTACATTTCGATCCCTTTTCACAACGCGAATTTCGTTCGGTTGACAATGGCAAAAGAAAATCAATAAAATCTCCCTACAATGTACCTTCAGTAGATGAATGCAGCAACCCACTGACATTTTAACCGCACACCCCCACAAGTTATGTATGTTGTTTTCTTTCCCAAATAACCTTCTGCTTCTTGACAATGGAACACACCATTTGTTGTTGTTCCTTGCTCTTCTCATGCCTGGCTGTCTGCCTTTCAGCGCTCAATGCTGCTGCCATTGCCTTAATACTTTCTTTTGTTCACATGAACGTTTTATTTTGTTCAGTATTTTTTTCTTTCTGTTCACATCTTTTAGTTGTGAATAAATAGTATTCTTACTTACCTCTATGCTACGTGTGGCGAACTCCACGCCAATCGTTGATTTCGATTCCAAATTGAATTCATTGCGCGTGAAACGTGAAAGTAAATTACTTTTGCCGACACCAGAATCGCCAATTAGAACAACTGGAAATGAAAAAACAACAGATCAGATAAATACAAAATTTTTTCAAATAAATATACAAAATACAATACGAAATTGATAAATTAATGAATTGATGTTTCTAATATAAACAGAAAGATGAATATGGGCAAAATTTCAACAAGGTGATTATGGTTTATGTTTAGCCAGCCAGCAGTTTGGCAAGGTCAAAGAAAATGCGTATTGTTTTGGTAATATTTTTTTATTATTTGCCCCTTAAGAACCCCTTGGAAAAATTCTTTCCCAAATCAACGATTATCTAATTAATTGGGGACCCACGTGACCTTGACACCATTTAATGTGTATATTAGATGCAATTAAATACCTTCCCCACCAATGAAATCGAACATAAGAACATTAGAGTAAGTGGAGGAATTACAATAATTTTCCTCAAGGGAACTATTTTTAATTTACCATTGCCATTGGTAGGCCTTAAGATGCTTTCGAGGGTAGGACATTTTAATTGTACATTTATATGTAATGGGCCGAGGTGGTTTTTAATATAGCTTATATACACCGGCATAGTATGGGGAACTGAGTAATATTGAATTATAAATAGAAATTTCTATAAAAACTCATTTCGATAACAATTTATATAGAAAATTGTGTCGATAACAACAATTTTTATCAAAAAATTTGTCGATAACAATTATTTCTATAGAAAATGTTATCGATAACAACAATTTCTATAAAAAATCTTGTCGATAACAACAATTTCTATAGAAAACGTTGTCGATAACAACAAAATGTTGTCGACAACAACAATTTTTATAGAAAATGTTGTCGACAGCAACAATTTCTATAGAAAATGTTGTCGACAGCAACAATTTCTATAGAAAATGTTGTCGACAGCAACAATTTCTATAGAAAATGTTGTCGACAGCAACAATTTCTATAGAAAATGTTGTCGACAGCATCAATTTCTATAGAAAATGTTGTCGACAGGAACAATTTCTATAGAAAATGTTGTCGACAGCAACAATTTCTATAGAAAATGTTGTCGACAGCAACAATTTCTATAGAAAATGTTGTCGACAGCAACAATTTCTATAGAAAATGTTGTCGACAGCAACAATTTCTATAGAAAATGTTGTCGACAGCAACAATTTCTATAGAAAATGTTGTCGACAGCAACAATTTCTATAGAAAATGTTGTCGACAGCAACAATTTCTATAGAAAATGTTGTCGATAACAACAATTTCTATAGAAAATTGTGTCGATAACAACAATTTATATAGAATATTATGTCGATAACAACAATTTATATAGAATATTGTGTCAATAACAATTTCTATAGAAAATGCTGTCGACAACAACAATTTCTATAGAAAATAATGTCGATAGCAACAATTTCTATAGAAAATAGTGTCGATAACAACAATTTCTATAAAATTGTGTCGATAACAACAATTTCTATAGAAAATGTTGTCGATAACAACAATTTCTATAGAAAATGTTGTCGATAACAACAATTTCTATAGAAAATGTTGTCGATAACAACAATTTCTATAGAAAATGTTGTCGATAACAACAATTTCTATAGAAAATGTTGTCGATAACAACAATTTCTATAGAAAATGTTGTCGATAACAACAATTTCTATAGAAAATGTTGTCGATAACAACAATTTCTATAGAAAATGTTGTCGATAACAACAATTTCTATAGAAAATGTTGTCGATAACAACAATTTCTATAGAAAATGTTGTCGATAACAACAATTTCTATAGAAAATGTTGTCGATAACAACAATTTCTATAGAAAATGTTGTCGATAACAACAATTTCTATAGAAAATGTTGTCGATAACAACAATTTCTATAGAAAATGTTGTCGATAACAACAATTTCTATAGAAAATGTTGTCGATAACAACAATTTCTATAGAAAATGTTGTCGATAACAACAATTTCTATAGAAAATGTTGTCGATAACAACAATTTCTATAGAAAATGTTGTCGATAACAACAATTTCTAAAGAAAATTGTGTCGATAACAATAATTCTATAGAAAATTGTATCGATAACAACAGTTTATATAGAAAATTGTATCGATAACAACAATTTATATAGAACATTGTGTCGATAACAGAAGTTTCTATAAAAAAAGGTTTCGATAACAACATTTTTTATAAAAAATAGTGTCGATAACAACAATTTCTATAGAAAATTGTGTCGATAACAAAAATTTTAATCAAAAAAAAAATGTCGAAAACAACGATTTTAATAATAAAAAAAAATATCGAAAACATAAAACGATAAAAACGCCTCAAAAAAAAACGATAAAAACGCCTCATGTAGAAGATGTTGGCGAAATTAACTATTTCATTCTAAATTTTATCGATTACAACCATGTCAATTAAAAATATTGCCTTTAAGTACTCTAACTGTACAAAATGTTATCGATAATAACAATTTTTATAGAAAATAACAACTATAGCGGCTAAAATTTTACCGAAAATCTAACAGAATCCCACATTCAAAAAGCTGATATAAAATTTGGCATCTCCCATAAAATTCTGTCTCACATTCATTAGATTCATTTGAAGCTTTGTTGTTCACAATACAATTTCACTGTGGAATGAATTTAAAAATTTTTTAAAATCCCATAAATAATTGCAGTAACCTTTGATCACTTACATACACAATTTACCTTATCTCTATAGATCTTTTTTTTCAAAGTAATATGTTCATTATTTGTTTCAAATGAGACTTGATCACAAAAAAATCACAAAGTGTAAATCAGCTTTATACATTAACAAACAGCTAATGTAACAGGTGTCATAAAAATGCCTTCTTTAATGAAGGAGTATGTACTTCATACTCTTACTCTCTGAGAGTTAGGCTTGCACTCATTGTTTACATGAGAAAAACAGCTGTTAAAAGAAAGCACCAACCAAAATAAGTAAAGCTAGTACTAAATTTGCAAAAGGAGACTTGCATGGATATCATAATTTTTGGAAAATGTAGACTACAAAATTGCTAAATACAATAATAAAACTCATCAAATCCCCAAAGCCTACAAAAAAGTAATCACAAGATGCAGTTTCCTCCAAACACAAGGAAAGCTTTATACGATCTTCACTGTATAACTCCACAGAAAAAAAAAACTATCCAAGAGCACTGGGGTAAGTTATTTGTACAGGAAACGAAGGAAAAAAATAATACAAAGAATTTAATTATTGTCTATGTATGAATACAGATACATATACAACAACTTGTGATGATGTGGGACAGACGACCCGCGGATCATCACGAAATCATCACAAAAAAAGCAACAACAATACAATGTAGATAACTTTGTAAATTGAGGGGAGTAGTTCATTCTGTTTTTTTTTTCCTAGTGGATAACAAAAGAAAATTGTTGATAGTTGGCTTTTTTTTCTGTTATTGTTCGTTCGTTACACGATCACAACTGTCAACTATCATTGGTTTGTTGTTCTCATCCATTATTTGTTGGCTGCAAGCATGAAGCGGGGGGGATGATGGATACTACGACGACGAATGGTTAATTAAATAGAAGATGCCACCCAAAAAGGGAATTGTTTGTGTTTATGTTTGCCGGCCGTCGCTTGTTATGTGTGCCTAATTATATAGACATGAGAAAGAGTATTTAATGAGCCATTTCTCCCATAATATATATGGGTAACCAAAGAGGGGGAGAGTTTTTTTTAATGACTGACCTGCATTGTTTTGTTGGAACAAAATTTTATAAATTAAAAAAATCTGTTTAAAATGTCGGTTTAAGGTAAAGATTTTTGTTTAGGAAAGAAGCACAGTTTAAAGTACTGCACATAAGGTCTAACATAACCTAAAAGAAAGTCCGCTAAAGTGGATCCCATACAAAAAATTCGCCTGGTTTCACATTCAGCATCAGTCAATGCTACGATATTCCGCACAGAATGTTACATACTCTCTAGAAACATTTGTATAACAATCTTTCCTCGGTTCCGATTAAGATATAGCTTTCATATACAATTCCCCAGTGATTTGATATAAAAAGTCTGATATCTAAATAAGACTCCCAAAAGGCATTCCACGTCCCATGTAAAAAAAACATTAGACGCTAATGAATTAATAACGCAATATGAAGATAATGTGCTCACAACTTTTTTTTATCAAAGTTATCATTAATTTGAAGCCTTCTTGACATATTTCAAACAAATGAAATGCTAGAAAAAAATATAAACAATGAATCCTATTCTTCATTATTCTCATGAAGCAAATTATGGGCCGGAATGATGTGTTACACATACCACAGACTCGCATTTACACCAGTGGCTTGCTAACCTACATTGTATGTAGAATTTGAATCTTCCACACTATTAATCATTATCCATTTTAAATATAAAAAAATAAATATATTCCATGGAATAAATAGCAACACCCCTAAACCGATATATGAGTCATGACGAAAAAGTTGGTATATTCTTAACATTGAATTGAAAAAAAGCTAACAAAAATAAACTTCAAAACGAGTGTGAAATATATTCAGTTAAGCGTTATCGTTACTATGTCGCTTAATTATTAATACCAAAGCATCTGCATATCAGTTGTAGAAGTATAGAACTGTGAAGATGACTGGCAAGGCTAAATAACGATGACGATAACACACACAATTTTTTGTTTGTTTGCGGTTTATCAAACATCCAACCAACCAGTCAACCAATTATTCCAATTTGGAAATGTTGAACAAAAATGACGAAAAGCAAATATTATGGTATCATTCTTCAAATATTCTCAAATTTCGTAGAGAAATTTGCAATTATATTCGAGAATTAACAATAAAAGTAAATTATTGTATTTAAGATCAGTGAACTCATAGAATACCATTTGCATTAATATTAATGAGCGTTTGCGATACGAAACTTCTGGAGCAAAAAAAAAACACAAAATGTTGACTGCTTCAGTCGAATTTAATGGATAATTTAAAACAAAACACATATTTCAAAATTTAATTTCAAATTGCGATTTCTATTACAAAAAAAATGCAATTTTTATTTCACAAAATTTGTTAACACATTTTGTCCGAAGTGTCCTAAACGTTCAAAACATGTAACAATTACTAGACATGTTATCAAAGCACAGTACAAAAAATATACAAACTAATTTAATTATTCCGTCTTATTGTGAAAATCCGGTATAACACCTTATTATTGTGCCTTCGTTCAGCAATGTACACTAGATTTATATATTCCCAACTCTAGGATAATATTTTCACATTAAATATTGTATATCTCTTGATTTTTCCTCAAAAAATATAACTTTGCTAACGTTACTTCCCAAAAATCACAAAGTATAAAGCAGCCATATAATTAAACCAAATATGAAAATAAATATTCCTTTACAAAATTTAAATTTTGTTTATATTTTAATGAAATACAGAAGTAGCACTTAAGGGCCAAATCTTTGTATCGCCCATTCTCTTTTAAAGAACCTACGTCTTCATTATTTCCATTAACATCAGCCGTTGAGAAACAATTAAAAATCGAATAATCTAAATCAACTTTAATAATATGCACCATCTCTGATTTATCGAATTGACATCTCTTTTGCAAATATTTTCCACCAATAAGAGTTGAGTACATCAATGAATCAGACAATGTAAAGCAGATTTAATAAAATGCCAAATAAGGCCGCATTTTTTAACTGATAGCAGTTGAGAGACAAACAAAATCACAAAAGCTAAATCTGCCTTAATAATATGCATTCACAGAATTACCATCTCTTTCGCAAACATTCTCCTCCCATAACAGCTAAACGCAAAAGGAATCACATAATGTAAAGCTGGTTTAATAAATTGCCAAGTCTCACTGGAAATTGTCTCTCTATATCTCTCCTACATAGAAATGTCGCCTTATTAAACAACTGATGCAAGAAAAGACCAAGCAAATTAAATTTACAGAAATCAGCGGTGCCAAGTGTTAACAAAAAGTGTACGCAAACATTGTCCTCCCATAATAGCTCAACGCAAAGGAATCACACAATGTAAAGCTGGTTTAATAAATTGCCAAATCTCACTGGAAATTGTCTCTCTATATATTCCTCTCCCACATAGAAATGCCGCCTTTTTCGACAACTGATGCAAGAAAAGACCAAGTAAATAAAATTTACAGAAGTCGGTGCAAAGTTTAACAAAAAGTACATAACAAAGCCTTGCAGAAATGATTAAAACAAAATCTCCGCCTAATCCATTGTAAAACAAATAATAAAAATAGGCAATTTCCAATCATTCAAAACAGGACACCTCCAAATCATTTTCCAATGTTTAATTGTTACATGTACTCAACGCATGTCCCGGACACGCTGCATTCTTTACCAATCTTATGAATCAATTTGAATCCAGTATAAATTTCTGTGCAATACCCTTGAAAAATTAGCATTTGTTTTGTATTTTATTTGTTCAACAATCGCATTTTGGATTGGTATTCTTTTCCAGGAAAATATGGAACAGATAATTACCCGCTAACTACTAGATGTACCTCCCATACAAAAATTTCGCCTGGTTTTACATCTAGCATCAGTCAATGCCATAATATTCACCCGATATCTACGATATTTCGCACAATTGCAGCAAAAGAATGCCAGCTGTCTCGACAAACCAGAATACCAACTGGGAGCAGGATAATGCAGGTATAAATTTATATTGGATCACCACAAAATTGAGAACAGCTGACTTGTATATTGTACTGATCAAAAGGGGTATGGTGTATACAACTCCCCCACCCACACACGATTCAGAGACAGTGGTCCAACGCTATAAGAAATGCTTCATTAAACTGACCTGTCATATCAGGCATGGTTATTTTCTTTAATTTAATGGGAAACACACTCTTGGAGCCTCCAATTTTTAACCTCATTTTCTAAAATTTGTATCATCTTTCTATCTGCCTATCCTTAGACCACTCATTATTTTCATGTCACTTACAGGTTATACACAAACGGTCATTGGTCTCCGAAAGAATTGGTTACAGTCTTGAACCTAACCCCAACACAGCATTGTGGACTCATCCTTTTTTAAAATCAAAAGTCTACCTTTTCGGAAAAGGAACACAGAAGCCCAAGTTGTTTCATTTTTCAAAAGGTAACTTCTGGACGGCACCACTTCGTGTTATATGTATCTCATATAAATCAATTTGATAATTTGAATATCTTTATGACCCTTGGAATGAATAACTAAATTCGCTATCGCATGCATAATATGCTTATCACCGCCAGCTGATATGATGAAAATAGCCACACAGTGCTAACGCAATAATGAATTGGATTTCAGTTTAGTGTTGGAATATGATTCATGATTTTTTTTTCAATTTAATTTGTTACAAATCGGATGAATATTTATAAATACGACAATATTATTACATGGCGACAAGAGAGTATTTAACAAAAATAAAATACTTAAATAATTTTGGTTGTTTTGTGGACGTGTGTTTTAAATATTCCATAAAAGTAATAGAAAATGTGAGGTTTGCTTGGCATTTATGCTAAATAAATTGGAACCTATTTAGAAATTCCACTTAGAAAGCTTCCAATTGCATTTTCTTGCATGTCTCTTCATGTGAATTAGGCATGATATGAAATTTAAAATCCATTTGTTTTTATGCCATGGCATTTGTATTTTTGTGACGTCTAGGAGAACTGTCAAGGATTTCCTGAATCACCTCCCCCCTTTGCATTACGAAAAATATAGGTTAAATTGTATTTGGCAACTTCAACTAAAATTGGCAGCATACATTTTACTGACGGTTCCTGCAATCAACAAGCAAGCAGCTCTTTGATTTTCAAATGTGAACCCAAAACGGTGACTTTTTTTACTCCGTAAAATGTCCACCACAAATTAAAGATTTATTTACACACTGATTTAATTTTTCTTTAAATCTAATCAATAAATATCTCAAGATAAGATGAACGGTCAATGGGCAAGCAACTACATGAAAATTTAGGCAACAAGAGCATACAACTGCCGCCACTGCTCATCGACGACGAAGAGAACAGAAAAAAGAAAGTAGATGTGACATGACATGGGGAGTTAAAAAAAAGCAAACCCCACCATCATACACCTTCTTCTCAAACACCAACACATTTGAACCACACAACATAGAGAGTCAGAGAGTGAGTGTGGATGAGTGAATGACAGATGGCAAAAACATCAATAGTTGAAGAACCAACACACAACAAATCAGCTGAGTAGTGACTGGCAGCCACCAAGCAAAAATAAAAAAAGAAAGAATAAAACAAATGGAAACGAGTTTATGCAACGTGTCATAAAAAACAAACTATAATAACTCATAATAAAAGCTAATCAAATGATGTGAAGTTCCACCAGCAGCAGCACACAATGCGAAAGAGCGGAAGAGAATTTTGAAAAAAAGGCGAGAGCTTACACGAGAGAGTGTGGGTGGAACAAGAATTAAACACGATTTTTATCAATAAAGAAAAATTGCATGGCATGGCATGGCATTCTTTGCAGCTACTGCTGCATATAATTAAATGATCCGGATAACAAAGGAGAACAAACTTTCATACACATTATTTTTTTTCCTTCTAAAGAACACACAGGGGAAAAGTGTGCTCATATTTGAATATGAGACAACTACAACAAAAACAAGCCATAAATTGGCTAATGACTTCAACAATTAAACTTATTGTTTTTGGGAAAGAACAGCTAAAAGTAGTGAAGAGAAAACATGAACAAAAAAAGAATGTACGTCATCGTACTCTAAATAAACCCTATAGAGAGAGAGTTGCCATCATTAATTAAATGTGGCACAAAAATGAAAAATACCCACAAAAAAGATTCACGATCGAATTAAACGCAATTTACATAAGGCAAGTAGAAGAGATGAGTAAGGGAAGAGATAGAAAATGGAAATAATGTCAGAAAAGGCAGTAAAAAATTAAAGACGAAATTTTTCTAAAGACGATTGAGAAGCTGCAAATAAATTGCCTACCATAAAATAGGCGCTGATACTAGAAATTAATAGATATGTTTGTCCATATGTGTCCAGATTCGGATCCACATCTAGGGAAGACGCAGGACGTCTGTAGACCCTCAGCTATTCTAAAGTTTGTATTTTTTCTTTAAAAAATAATTTCTTCAAACCTTGATTGGATTGAAAAACTTTTACATTCTTGCAGTTCGGGAACAGAGCATTTATGATCCGTTCTATTCAATTAAAGAATTCCTACATTTTTCTTAAATGTATGTTTATTTCCTTAATTTATTATAGCTTTTCAAAAAACCTGTTACAGTTAAAATACTGCCAGGGGCCCTTGTTGAAAAAAAAATACCGAAATGACTGAGATGCAACTTTAGCATTCTATATGTATCTGTTTATACCCTCCTGGGGAAATGAACTGTCAAACCTATTTTGAATTGAAAAATTTTAACGAAAAATTATTCAACTTCGTTACATTGAAAAAAATATATAAGAAATTCGGATTGGTATCGTATAAGAATACATAAAGAAATCTTAATATTTTTTGAAAAAAAAAAAGAATGTGACATATCAATGTTCCGAAGCATTGATGCACTCACTACTTGTATTCTTCTACCATGGCATAAATGTTTTATTTATTTAAGGAAGAACTTTAAACATATTCAGCTGATATCCATGAGAAAATGAAAATTCATATAAATTCCCTAAATTGATTGGGTCATTCTTATAGGAAACTGGTCATTAAATTAACAATTATATAAATGTCATATAAATGAAACAAAAAAAATCTTCATTTAATTCTCCCCACAACATTTCCTAAACTCTCACATCTGGCAACTCTATTTTTTCTAACTGATAGTCAACCGTGCGTCAATATCCATTGCTGGAATGCTTTTTCACCTTTTTTGCATTAGAAATTCAATGAATAAACACGACGAAAAAAAAGAGAAAATATGAGTAATAATTAAATATGAAAATAGAAGAAGAGATAGATAAGACATTTTCACTTAAAAAAACACAACTTAAAAACAAGTTTACACAATATACTATATTACACATTTTTTTCCAATTAGACTTATATTTACCTTTGAATAAATAATCGTACTCATCTTCCCTTGTGCCCATTTTGTTGTGTGTTGTTGTTTTTGCTGCTGCTGGTTTTTCTTCTTCTCTGTTAAGATTTTGTTAGAAGATTTCGTGAACGAAGCTACTACAGAACAATATCCAAAAAGCTTCGTTTAAATTCTTAATCCGTTTTAAAAATTTCTTCTTTTCTCTTGTTTTTGGTTACTTGTTTATTTTCCTTTTCTTTTCTTACTGGATATTCTCTAACAAAGGATATTTTTCAAGAAAAACAAAAGAATAAATGCAGTTTGATGTGATGTGACCAAAAAAAACCAGAAAATCCAAATCACAACTCACACACCAACCAACACCATTACAGTCGTCAACCCGCAGCAGCAGCAGAAAGCAGGCAGCAGCAAACGACGAGCACAACAAAGGGAATCACAGGCACAAAATAACAAGAGAAGCAATGTAGTACGTTATTGTTGTTGTTTTTATTGAAGATTCGTCGTCGTCGTTGTTCGTTGGGGATTGTGATTTGATGTAGCGCAGCGCGTAGTTAGTTACAAGTGCAGCAGCCCCAAATTATCAAAAAAAAAATTATTAAAATTAAACAGAAACACCGTACGAAATCATCATCAGCGACAGGGATCGAGCGATGAAGTCAATGATTAACATAGGCAACCAACAACATCATCGTCAGCGCCGCGCAGACAATCGACAAAAATTCCGTCAAAGAATTGAAGAAAGAAAGAAGAGAAAAAAATTGCTATGTTAATTTTTTTGTTGTTAGCATAAAAAAAATAAGTGAAAAACCAACGAAAAATGAACAAGAATACGGGGCGGTTACTTTTTTTGCTTTTGCTTGCTTCTTTGTAATCACACACACTTTCTTTTGCAAAAAAAAATGGAATTGAAGATTGTATTTCTTTGTTTTTTCTACTTTTTCCCGTTTCGTTTTTTCTTCTCTCACACACAATTGCAAACACTTTCTTTAACAATTTAACTAAACGCACTCGTTTGTGCAACAATTCTTGATGGTATTTTTTCTTTTTCTATAGTTTTATTGAAAACTCTTTCATGTATTCATTCCAACGTGAATAGGAATTAATCACCTTTTTTTCTATGCCTTTTTGCGACTTGATTTTTCGCCGACGAGAAAAAATTCGTTTCTGCTGTACCAGTTCGTATTTGGTTCGTTGCTGTCATCGCAGAGTTGTATTGTGGTGTTATCATACGAGAGATGTAAATTTGCGTAGTAGTAGTAGACAATGGGTGGCAGAGATGGGAGTAATGGGTGCGTTAAATAACATAATTTAAAACAAAATTATGAAATAAAATCTTGAAGAAAGAAAAGATGAAGATATATATTTTTTCAAGCTGTGATAGGTGTAAGTAGTAATATTAAATAAACAATCAACAGGATTAGGCTATAAAGATACTAGAATTAAGAAGGTGAAAGTACGTTTACATACGAATTTGATTTATTGTGATTGGTCAATTATTGAGGTAATGTTTATTATTATATTTTATTATAAATACAGGGTGAGACAAAAAACTGCATACAGGGCTTGATACGTCATATTTTTTACATTTTCTTTTTTTAAATTTTATTTAATTAAAGCAAAAAAATGTAGGAAATGGCATCAAATTTTAGAATAAGTTTATATTTGTTCTAATTGGTTACCTTTGGCACGAATTATGGCTTTCAAACGGCCAATGAAACCGTGACACTCTGGCCGAATGTTGTTCTGCGGCATTTTGGTCCATTCCCGACGAATCGCTTGCTTGAGGTGATCGACCCTTTAGTATTTTTTAGTTCCAATCTTCCTTTCCAAAATAATCCAGACACAATAGTCCAACGGATTGGTATCCGGAGAAATGAAGCGAGGAATCTCATTTTGTAACCATTCTAGGGTGGCGCTTTCTGAGTCCTCTTGCAATGTCCAAGGTCTGCGGCCAAGATGTTGGCGTGCCCAAGGCTTTAATACACCCTCCAGAATATTTTCGCGATAATATTCGGCATTTATTCTGAATCCACGGTCGATTAATAGATTATCGGCTGCTATGGTGGCCCACACCATCACCATGGCCGGCGCTTGAGTTCTGGTGGCCAACCGAAGGTGCACATTTTCAGCTGACCTCTTTGGCAAGTAAACACGATCATTTTGTTTGTTTACAAACTGCTGGACAGCGAATGTTTTCTCATCGGAGAATAGTAAACCAAATTCGGTAGTTCACCACTTTTGGCCAAGCGATGGAACTCTTTAGCTCCTTTCAGTCTTTTTTCTTTCTGTTCTGTTGCGGTGTAAGTTCTTGCACTTTTTGGAATTTCAATGGCTTTACACCGAGCTCATTTTTCAATATTTGCCGAATGGAATTTTATGATATGTTCAGCTCACGAGCCAGCCCAAATTCGGTAGTTCACCACTTTTGGCCAAGCGATGGAACTCTTTAGCTCCTTTCAGTACTTTTTTCTTTCTGTTCTGTTGCGGTGTAAGTTCTTGCACTTTTTGGAATTTCAATGGCTTTACAACGAGCTCATTTTTCAATATTTGCCGAATGGAATTTTGTGATATGTTCAGCTCACGAGCCAGTTTTCGGCCACTGCGACGCGCTTCTTTACTTTTCGAACCATTTCTGTTGATGTTCCTGTTTTCTTCCGTCCACTTCCTTGACGTCAGCAGTCTGAAGTAGGTTGCAGGTTTTTCATCTCACTCTGTAGTTTAACATTCTTGCAGTTTTGGGAAACAGACTTTTTTTCGTAGACGAGAACCTCTTTAGGTTTTGTGGTAATAGCTGACCTTCTATTGCCTCTCCACAGATAGGATTTATATGGATTGTCTAGTTATTGAAACCCCTTAATAACTCTCCCATGTAGTCCTATTATAACCTCACACAATGTAAATTTCCTATATTTTATATTATATAATAAATATTTATTTATAAAAAATAGTTTTTCTACATATAGTATATATATAAAGTATATAAAAAAGGCATTTAATGTTTGTTTTTAAATATATAAATAAGTACTAAATAATACATTTAAACAGTTTCGCGCATATATGTGTGTGTATATAATACAGAAAAAGCATGTTATATAATTTCATAAAGTTACAACATGGAAGCACAAATGGAAACGCAAGCATTTATGCAAGTTGAGTTTTCTGCAAAACATAGGCGGGTATAAGCAATAGCAATCCACCGCTAACATAGGTTAATTTCGAGCCAATACACCAGAAGGCAATGCAACCGACGACGGGTCCCATGGCTCGGGCCAAAGCACCCAAAGAACGGAAAATACCCAAAACTGAGCCCTTCTGATCGTCATTGCCATATTTGGAGACGAGGGTGGTAAGGCAGGTGACCGTAAATGCAGTGGCTGTGGGGGGAAGAACAACAAATTTCAATGAGTGTCTTTTTGGGAAGAAGTGTATCAAACATGGTAGAAGAATACAGGCTTGGGAACATTGATATGTCATAATTGTTTGATGTTGTTTTTTTTTCAAATATAAGTCGATTTTTATATGTTTTCTTATAAGACGTCAAAGTCAGGTTATTATAATTGCGTTTTTGTCTACAATTTTTCAACTTTGAAGAATTTTTCATTGAAAAATTTTAATTTCAATTCGCAAATTGGTTTGACAGCTCATGTCACAGCAGCTGTGTCAATGCGTCTACCTTTATTCTTCTACCATAATGTCAATATTTGACACTTACATATGGCATACAATATCATGCCAATGTATAGCATGCATGTACAGTGGGCAATGCCAACAATGGCAAAGGCCGGAATCAATAAATATAAACTGAATACTGCATAGTTTTTAATATCCTTTTCGGGTAGACGCCTTACCACAGAGCCTTGTAATATTGTCATGATAATACCTGAAATGGAGGAGAAGATTTATTAGAAGGTTTTCGGATACTTTTCAGAAATCAAAGGCAAAGAAATTTTTTAAAAAAAGTTATTTTTATTTTAACAAATTTCAGTGTGTGTGTTGTCAGGGTATAACTTACCTGTTGTCAAAAACATTTTAGCCTGATCCATGGATGTATAGCCAAATTTATGATACATTAGGAATGTAACGGTAAACTCCAAGGCAGAATAAAGAAACAAATAGACAAAGTAAATGATACCAATTGTTTGCAAAGACTTGATTTGTTTCTGGGGTACATTTTTGATGGAAGCAAATCTAAAAAACAGGAGAAAAAAAGAAAGAAAGAAACAAGAAATGATAATAGAACAATGCAGAGATGAAAAAACTGCAAACAACTTCAGACAGCTGTCATTTCAAAGCCACGTTTGCTAGTCTTTTGATCCTTGAAAAAATATTCTTTAAAAAATCCACGTTTGCTGGTCTTTTGATCCTTGAAAAAATATTCTTTAAAAAATCCACTATTGATGGTCTTTTGGTCCTTGAAAAAATATTCTTTAAAAAATCCACGTTTTATGGTCTTTTGGTCCTTGAAAAAATATTCTTAAAAAATCCACTTTTGATGGTCTTTTGGTCCTTGAAAAAATATTCTTTAAAAAATCCACGTTTAATGGTCTTTTGGTCCTTGAAAAAAATATTCTTTAAAAAATCCACGTTTGATGGTCTTTTGGTCCTTGAAAAAATATTCTTTAAAAAATTCACGTTTGCTGGTCTTTTGGTCCTTGAAAAATATTCTTTAAAAAATCCACGTTTGCTGGTCTTTGGTCCTTGTAAAAATATTCTTTAAAAAATCCACGTTTGATGGTCTTTGGTCCTTGTAAAAATATTCTTTAAAAATCCTCGTTTGATGGTCTTTTGGTCCTTGAAAAAATATTCTTTAAAAAAATCCCCGTTTCATGGTCTTTTGGTCCTTGAAAAAATATTCTTTAAAAAATCCACGTTTGATGGTCTTTTGGTCCTTGAAAAAATATTCTTTATTCTTCTGGATTTCTTAAAAAATCCCTAATAGATAATTGGAGACTTGAGGTCTTGGATTTAAGATTTTGTAGACTTCCTTGAAAATTCCCCGAAATCTCCACTATCGAAACAGTGTAGACTTTAATAGTAATGCTTTAAAAAAACACCTTTTTATACTTCGTCATTTTCGGAACTATTAAAGTCTTGAAGACAGGGTGAGATGAAAAAAAACTGCAACCAAATTTAGACTGCTGTCATTTCAAAGCCACTCGTCTGACAGCTGTTAAAATTATTCCTGGGACAGCTCATTATATTGTTTACAAGCGTACAAAAGCATTTTGGTGAGAATTTTTCAGAACTCAAAAGATATTCGTGATGGAATTCAAGCGTGATAGTGCGATTTCTTTATATTTGGCTGGAAAACGACAACAAGTGGCTATCGTTAGAGCACTCCAGCATTCAAATGTGAATAAATCTTTTGTGTCTCGTACCATCGCTTGTTACCGTGATACTGGTAGCGTAGCCCGACGTCAAGAAGGTGGAGGAAAGAAAACACCAACATCAGCAGAAATGGTTCGAAAATGGTAAAGAAGCGACTTGATCGAAACCCGCGTCGCAGTGGCCGAAATGGCTCTTGAGCTGAACATATCGCAATATTCCATTCGGAAAATATGAAAAAATTAGCTCGGGGTAAAGCCATAAAAATTCCATAAAGTGCAAGAACTTACACCGCAACTGAAAGAAAATAGACTCAAAAGAGTTAAAGAGTTGCTTCGCTTGGCCGAACGAAAACAGTTAACTGCCGAATTTGGTTTTCTCCTCTCCGATGAGAAAACATTCGTTGTCCAGCAGTTTGTAAACAAACAAAATGATCGTGTTTACTTGCCAAAGAGGGAGGTCAGCTGAAAATGTGCACCTTCGGTTGGCCACCAGAACTCAAGTGTTGGCCATAGTTGTTGTTGCAGCAGTAGTACATGCAAGTGTTTGCATCCTGCTTATCTGGTTCCAGCTACAGGTTTAGAAATTCGGCTACTTTAATGGGCTGTAGCCAGAGATCTTCTGGAGTGAGTTGGGTAGGTTTGGCTGTGCAATTAGCTTGTGCGGGCCTGTATCACACGCCGGGAAGGCGTCGCGCACGTCTTCATCAATTCGTGGCCGGCCATGGTGATGGTGTGGGCCTTCATAACAGCCGATGGTCGCTCTCCGCTCGTATTAATCGACCGTGGCATCAGAATAAAAGTCGAATATATTCTTGGGGTCTGGGTATTAAAGCCTTGGGCATGCAAACATGTTGGCCGCAGACCTTGGACATTCCAAAAGGACTCAGCACCATCGCACTTAGCACGCGCCAAGAATTGTTACAAAATGAGGTTCCTCGCTTCATTTCCAGCTCACAATGGCCAACAAAATTTCCGGATACCAATCCGTTGAACTATTCGTGGTTGGAGTATTTTGGAGAGTAAGGTTGGCACTAAAATATACCAAAGTGTCGATCACCTCAAGCAAGCGCTTCGCCGAGCCAAATTACCAACAGAGCAACATTCGGGCAGCGTGTGACGGTTTCATTGGCCGTTTGATTTTAATTCGTGCCAAAGGTGAGCAATTCGAACAAATCTAAATTTATTTTAAAATTTAATGCTATATCCGACGTTTTTGCTTTTGTTCAATAAAATTAAAAAAAAAAAATAAAAATAAAAAATTATGGCGTTTGACATTGTTACAGTTTTTTTGCCTCACCCTGTATGTATCTCTTCATTGAGGCATTAAATTACAATCAATGTTTTACGCTTGATATGTTAAGTTATGAAATCATATGAATCAAATGCAACAAAAAACGCCGGCTAAACCCTCCCCCCACCATAACAATATCTTTTTCAAGCAAATATGACATAGAACAGACAAGAGTGTTGTAAATCAAACTCTTTCTTCTAACATCAAAAGCATTGGCCAATATAAAAGTAATCAGATTATAAGCTGCTTGAAATTAAATTCAGATAAGAAATACAAAATATGCGGTGGTGGCCAAGTTACAAAATGCCGCTGATTCATTTAACTAACTTTGCATAGACTCCATAGGGGGAGAGTACATTGCTTTCATTTTCTGGCGGTAATCAATAATTTAATTTAAATGTTGTTTTTGTTGTTTTAAAAAGACTGTGGCTTCTATTCAGATAGCAGTCAGACAGATAATGATAGTCAAGAATTCATTTGAAAGAAAAACGTGCTACAAACCTTGCGCATAGGCAATTAAAATGAATTAAAAAAAAAAGAATTACTCACCGAAAGATAGAGGAAACATTGATCAATTGAAAGGCATATGACATCGAAGAAGAGATTTCCTTGACGCGTTTTTCCTAAAAAAATGATAATTGAATTTATTAGTTAGAGTTAATAGATAAGCATTTTTAAAAAGGTGGGTCAATGGAAAAAATATAGGGTCATTGAAAATGTATGAAATTTTTGGGTCAACTGGATAACATTATTGGGAATCTAGAAAATAGTTTACTGCAGAATGAAAGCTATTTTAGCCATTTACTGGGGAGTTAAATATATTTTTAGGGATGAACAAAAGTGTAGATGTCATTTTAGGTAATCTACGACAAAGTTATGATATTCGGGGGCCGTCTACAAAAGAGTAGATGATATTTTTGATCACCTAGGACATCATCATCTACCGCAAAGTTATCATACTCTGGGTCGTCTACAACGAAGTAGCTTTTTTGATCTTCTACCATGGAGTGAATGACTTTTTTAGAAATTTATCACAGAATAAAATACAGTTACCATTGTCATCAGTAGATTATATGGCATTTTTAAGTACAGGGTGAGATGAAAAAAACTGAAACCAATTTCAACATGCTGTCATTTCTTAGCCACTCGTCCCACAGCTGTTAAAATTATTCCAGTGACAGCTCATTATATTGTTTACAAGCGTACAAAAGCATTATGGTGAGAATTTTCCAGAAAAAAAGTTATTCGTAATGGAATTCAAGTGTGATAGTGTGATTTCTTTATATTTGGCTGGAAAAGCACAAGTGGCTATCGTTAGAGCACTGCAGCATTTAAATGTGAATAAATCTTATGTGTCTCGCTCACGCTCGCTCGTTACCGTGCTACTGGTAGCGTAGCTCGACGTCAAGGAAGTGGACGGAAGAAAACAGCAACATCGCCAAAAATGGTTCGAAAAGTAAAGAAGCGACTTGATCGAAACGCGCGTCGCAATGGCCGAAAAATGGCTCATGAGCTGAACATATCGCAATATTCCATTCGGTAAATATTGAAAAATGAGCTCGCGGTAAAGCCATTAGCCATTGAAATTACAAAAAGAGCAAGAACTTACACTGCAACAGAAAGAAAATAGACTAAAGAGAGCTAAAGAGTTGTTTCGCTTGGCCGAACGAAAATGGTTAACTGCCGAATTTGGTTTTCTCCTATCCGATGAGAAAACATTCGTTGTCCCCTTGTCCAGCAGTTTGTAAACAAACAAAATGATCGTGTTTACTTGCCAAAGAGGTCAGCTGAAAATGTGCACCTTCGGTTGGCCACCAGAACTCAAGCGCCGGCCATGGTGATGGTTTGGGCCGCCATAACAGCCGATGGTCGCTCTCCGATCGTATTAATCGACCGTGGCATCAGAATAAATGCCGAAAATTACCTCGAAAATATTCTGGAGGGTTTATTAAAGCCTTGGGCACGCAAACATTTGGACATTCCAACAGGACCCAGCACGCGCCTCCCAAGAAAAGTTACAAAATGAGGTTCCTCGCTTCATTTCCAGCTCGGGCAGCGGTTTCATTGGCCGTTTGAAGGCCAAAATTCGTGCAAAAGGTGACCGATTCGAACAAATCTAAATTTATTATAAATTTTAAAAAAATGTAAAAGTTATGGCGTTTGACTTTGTTACAGTTTTTTATCTCACCCTGTATGTATATAGAAGTTACGACTCAACCATTACAAGGTATTCTATTTACAGTCGACCTTTGCCTATATCGAAGAAATATCAAAATGTGTTTATTTTCAGTACAACCTTAGAAGTCCTATCTATTTGCACATGTCTGTTTCGAGGAATACTTAAAGGTCCTTTATCTATAGAGTATCCCTAAAACACCCTCCATTTACAGAAAATCCCCAAAATCTGTTGAATCTAAAAAATATATCTTTAAAAGAGATTTAGATTTGGAGTTACAGTATACCTTTAGAAGATCCTCAAACCTTAACATTTTTCGAGGAATATTTAAAGGTGCTCTAAAACACTCTACAGAAGATTTGTAACCGCCTTGAATCTTTACGAAATATCTAGCTATAGAAGAGATTTGGCTTTTCTACCTATAGTATGCTTTTAGAAGATTGTTAATTCATAAGATACCTCTATATAAATGTTTTACAAAAAAATCGTCTAGTTTTTTATCTATTGTAGATATTTTTTCTCCTCTGTTCATTGGTTTTCAAGACGGCCTGCTGTATTTCCCAAGGACTGTATCAATGTATGACCTTCAACAACATTTTTCATTAACTATGCGATATTTTCAGCTCACTTACCTTGGGCAATGTTTCCTTCAAACAAAACACCAAAATCAACAGATCCCCCAAAGCCAATGCCAGCGCCAGCAGAGATGGCAAAACAAACCATGGTCCAGTTGATTTATTCGAAAATATGGCAAACAAAGCACCAATCATTGGTCCAACAATAAAGCCCAGTGAAAATGCCACTCCCACCAAGGCCATGCCACGGCCACGAGTTTTACCGCTGCTAACATCTGTGATAATGGACATGCTTAACGATATATTACCCTTGCTAAGGCCACCAACAAAACGGGCCAAAACAAAGACAGCAAAATTGCGGGAAAATGCCCACAGCAAATACGATAAAGCAATGCCAGCCTTAAAGAAAAAAAAAATATTGTTAAAATAACAAAAATCTCTAATACGTTTTCAATCGTTTAACCTACCGCACACAATATAATAACCGGTTTACGGCCATAGCAATCCGACAGCCCTCCCACAATGGGACTAGCCAAGAAACTGCAAAAGCTAAACATGGAACCCAACAGGCCACCAAACAACACCGAATTGTAGCGATCCGGCGCACCGACCAATTCTTGAAACCATTTTATGCGATCCGTTAGCACTGCATACAAACCGGAACTGTCATTATTTTTAAAATATTCCAACAACGATGGCAGCAGCGGCAAAATGATTGTAAATGCCAACAAATCAAATAGAAGGGATATGAAAACTATGTACACCATAGGATTTGTACGTTCCTGTTGCTCGGCATTTTTCTTATTCGAATCCGCTGTAGTGTGGGTGTTGTCCGGGGATGCTGTGCTGCCTTCCACGACATTATTATTGTTGTTATTATTTGTGCGTTGCCTTAAAGACATTTCCGTTAATGAATGTTGTGGTCTGGATGATGGAATTGGGTTGGGGGTTGAGCGATTTATGATAAAATTTGCTGATGCTTCAAATGAATGCCGCTGCTATGTACAATGCAGTGTCGCTCGTCGCCGCTGATCACCAAATGCTGCCGTGTACGTGCTGTTACTTGTTTATCGTGCCAGTAAATGAACTCTTTCCATAGCTAGCGTATTGTTTTTTTTTTTTTTTTTTTTTTTTTTTGTCTTCAGTCTTCAAGTACGCGCTTTGCTTTTTTAAGAAGTTGCTAATCAAACTCACATTTCCATACAACGGTGAGAGGTAGCTAGCAGCCAGCCAGCAAACCCCAACAAGTGAAAGTTTGAGAAACAAAATCAAACGACAACAAAACGCAATTGAGAGTTTATAAAAACAAGGGGTTCAATCGAGTGATTCATTGAGAGAACCATGTGAACTAGTTAAATAAAAGTTGTTCATTTTTGGATTATTAGAAGAACTACAGATGAATGAGCCAATGAGAGGGCCTTTATTACGATTTCAAATTGAGTTTATTTGGGCGATTTTCAATAAAGTCCTTTAATAGAAGACAAGTGGATGATAGAATGCCGAAATTTAAGAAATTTTTCGGCAAGTTAGCAACCAAAATGGGCTTAACTCTAGTTTAGTAAAAACTCTTCAATTTTTTTGAACATTTTTCAGTGGTAGTTATTTTAACCATGATCCCGGAAAACTATTTTTTTCTTGGGGGACGGACCTGGGACCCCAGATTTTTGACCCGAAAGTCCGGGTTCAAGACCCCGACTAGACCCGGATCCACTTACCCGATATTGACAATATGAAAATACCTATCCAACAACAGCTTATGAAAATACCTATCCAACAAGTGGTCACATGATGGGGTAAGATGTTACGGTTCGGAAGTTATAGTCAAATTATCGATTTTTTGGACCCGGATTTTTTATAAAACCCCCAAAAAGTCAAAAAAGGGTCCATTATGGGGGACAACAAAATTGATGCCAAATTATAGCTGACACTTCTACCTTTCCAAAATGCTACAATTTGTGCTAATACCTTCACTGAGTCCAGAGATATGGGTCTTTCCATCCGCATAACCCGATTCTTACCAGTTCATTAAAACTATGTTTTCAATAAAAAAAGGTATATTTTGCGTAAGAATGAAATTCAGAAATCTTTGGTTCGCGTTAGCCGGTGTAGGACATACCCAGAGGAGAAAATCTCAAGCCCCGGCCGAAGGCCGGCTATTTAAAAAAAGTGTCAAATTTAGAAAACTTTGGTTCGCGTTAGCCGGTGTGGGACATACCCAGAGGAGAAAATCTCAAGCCCCGGCCGAAGGCCGGCTATATACAAAAAGTGTCAAATTTAGAAAACTTTGGTTCGCGTTAGCCGGTTTAGGACATACCCAGAGGAGAAAATCTCAAGCCCCGGCCGAAGGCCGGCTACTTACAAAAGGTATCCAATTTAGAAAAATTTGGTTCGCGTTAGCCGGTTTAGGACATACCCAGAGGAGAAAATCTCAAGCCCCGGCCGAAGGCCGTCTACTTACAAAAGGTATCCAATTTAGAAAAATTTGGTTCGCGTTAGCCGGTGTAGGACATACCCAGAGGAGAAAATCTCAAGCCCCGGCCGAAGGCCGTCTACTTACAAAAGGTATCCAATTTAGAAAAATTTGGTTCGCGTTAGCCGGTGTAGGACATACCCAGAGGAGAAAATCTCAAGCCCCGGCCGAAGGCCGGCTATTTAAAAAAAGTGTCAAATTTAGAAAACTTTGGTTCGCGTTAGCCGGTGTGGGACATACCCAGAGGAGAAAATCTCAAGCCCCGGCCGAAGGCCGGCTATATACAAAAAGTGTCAAATTTAGAAAACTTTGGTTCGCGCTAGCCGGTTTAGGACATACCCAGAGGAGAAAATCTTAAGCCCCGGCCGAAGGCCGGCTACTTACAAAAGGTATCCAATTTAGAAAACTTTGGTTCGCGTTAGCCGGTGTAGGACATACCCAGAGGAGAAAATCTCAAGCCCCGGCCGAAGGCCGGCTATTTACAAAAAGTGCCAAATTATGAACCTTTTGTTCGCGTTAGCCGGTGTCGGACATACCCATAGGTGAAAATCTCAAGCCCCGGCCGAAGGCCGGCTATTTACAATAAGTGCCAAATTTAGAAAACTTTTGTTATTCCGGCGACTGCTACGCAAAATAAACACTTTTTTATTAAAAACATCATTTTAATGAACTGGTTAGAATCGGGTTATGCGGATGGAAAGACCCATATCTCTGGACCCGAAAAAGGTATTAGCACAAATTGTAGCATTTTGGAAAGGTAAGAGTGTCAGCTATAATTTGGAAACAATTTTGTTGACCCCCATAATGGGCCCTTTTTTGACTTTTTGGGGGTTTCATAAAAAATTCGGGTCCAAAAAATCGATAATTTGACTATAACTTCCGAACCATGACAACTTACCCCTTCATGTGACCACTTGTTGGATAGGTATTTCCATAAGCTTTCAATCGATACCCATATTGTCTATAAGTAAGTGGAGTAAGTGGATCCGGGTCCAGGCGGGGTCTTGATCCCGGACTTTCGGGTCAAAAATCTGGGGTCCCGGGTCCGTCCCCCAAGAAAAAAATAGTTTCCCGGGATCAGGGTAAAAATACCTACCTCTGGAAAAAAATTTCGAAAAAATCTGAGAGTTTTTACTAAACTAGAGTTGTTCCCCAAAATGATATCAAAATAAATTTATCGATCTTTATTACGATTTCGAATTGAGGTTTTTTGCGTGATTTTAATGGAATCGATTGCGTAGTATTTTTAGAAAGACCACGTCTTCTATTAGAAGACGAGGGAGTCATTAAATAGAAGATAAGACCTTCTTCTTGTAGAGAACTTTTCTTATAAAAGAAAAGATGGTCCTACTAAACAAAATTTAAAGAAGAAAGGAAGGGCTAGCAATTGAAACCACGGGCTAGCAAGAAGAAGACCTGTAGTGGGATTCTCTAAGTTTTCCTTCATAATTTAGCATTTAATTTTAAGTAAAAAAACTGAGTTAGACAATCCCATTATAAAAGGTCTTTTAATACTTGACTGTAATGTCATTTAATGGTGGTGCTAAAAGTCTTCCAGAAGGAAGCTACACTGAGTCTTCGCAAACAAGTCTAATCGGTTAAATCATAAAAGATCAGAAAGTCTTCCAAAAAAGGTCGGAAAGTCTTCTATGGAAAGCCTAGAAGGTCTTTAACTACCAGGTGGGAAATTCTTTAAACAGAAGATCATTTTAGGTGTTGCTATAGATGGCCAGTGGTCCTCTTAGAAGCTAAGTGCTCTTCTAAAAAAATCCAAAAAGGGAACCAATAGATATTCTCAAAGGAGGCCAAAAAGGTTTTTCTTCCCTTCTTCTATTAAAAGCCTAGAAGGTCTTTAACTAGCAGATGAGATATTCTTTTAACAGAAGATCAAAAGTTCTATGTTTACCTATAGGAGGCCAAGTGGTCTTTTTTCAGAAGATCAGAAGGTCCAATATAAGACCTGAATGTCTACCAATAACTGACCAAGAGCTCTTCTAACAGCTTGAAGGGAACCGATAGGTATTCTCGAATGAGAACTAAATGATTTCGCATAGAAGACCAAAGTGACTTTGAACAAAAGATCAAAAAGAAGGTTTTTTATAGAAGGGAAGAAGGACTTGTTGTGGGAGACCGGAATGTCTACTTGTGTCTTCTTATAGTAGACCAGAACACCTTATTATAGAATTCCGAAAGGTATTCTAAAAGAAAACTATGAGAAGTTCTTCTTTTAGAAGAACAGAGTGTTTTTGAATATTGATTTTCCTTTAGAAGACTAGAGGATCTAATAGTTAATAGAAGAACAGAATGTAGAAGGTTTTCCCGAGCATGGTCTAAAGGTATATCTAATACAATCCAGAAGTTCTTCTATTAAAACGCTTAAAGGATTTTCTTTATTTCCAACTCAAAAACAGTTTCCTGAGAAAAGTTTAAAATCGGTTTCTGATAAATGTTTAGAATGTCTTTTCATGGATCTAATATCTGTCCATCTAAAATCCACAGAGTCTCAATAAATAAAACAATTGCTTATATTTTTTATATTATATTAAATAATTTATTATGAATTTCGTTTTTCTGTTCTGTTTTGTTTGTTTTATGCAATTATTAAAACTAAGTTTCATAATAGTATACATGATCATGACGATGATGATGAAAATTATTTGCTTTTATTTTTTGTTGTTTATATATCTTTTATTATTAGTAATCTTCTTTTGTTTTATATATATATAAAGTGTGTCGTAGTAGTAGTTGTAGCTTTTTAATTTGCTTGCAAATATTAATTACAAATGTTTAATAATAAAAAATAAATAATATAGCATTAGTTTAATTATTATGCATTTTTTTAAAGCTCTTTAGCTTTATATTTACCTCTTTGCATTATTATTAATATTTTTACTAAATATATGGTATATTATAATTATAATTTTTTTTTGATTCTTTAAATAAGAAAAAAAGCGTTTTAGGTTTGACATTTGAAATTTTGTATAATTTAAGCTAAACTAAAAACGAAAATGATTTGTTTTATATTTTTTGTTTTTATTTTTTTAAATAAAACAACTAAAACACACAACATTAATTTGCATTTAGTGTAGAGGAATATGTTGACAGGAGAACTGTCATGTGTGGTATTAAGAAAGTATGGTTAGAATTAAATTCATGCATTTTTTGACAAAAGTTTGCGGACTTGTCCAAACAAGTGGTTGTAGAGTGAGGTTAGGTGTCAATTTAAGAATAATCGCTGTTGTTTTTTTTTTTTTTCGAAATTCTAAATGGCTCAATTTGAATAAGGTGACATCCTCATTTTGTTGTGTTTAAAAATCTCTAGATTTGGCAGATATTGCATTCACTCTGTATTATCCTATTGACCGAGTGTCTGTCGCATGCGGGATTATTAAAGAATGTTTAGAGGTTACTTTTTTAAATCGATTTACATTCATGCTTTTTATGACAAAACAATGCGGACAAGTTGTAGTAAAGTGAGGTTAGATGTCAATTTAAGACAAATTGGTGGTGTTTCTTTTTTCGAAAATTGGAAAGGCTCAAAGTGAATCAGGAGGCAATTAATGTGTGGCTGATTTGGCTTAGATCTGTAAAAATGAAGTGGAAACACAATTGGAGGCATATTCTGGAGTTTAATGTCAATTTCTTGGTATTGTCTGGTGCTTTGAAGAGGTTGATCCTAAAAAAATTGTGCTACGCTAGGTGTCACTTTCCAGAGGTGGCTTTCTTTTTAATTTCCCAATATTTTTGGATTGCTTTCGATGAATATTTAAATGCATGCTTTTTATGATAAAACAATGCAGACTTTGCCAAACCAGTTGTAGTAAAGTGAGCTTAGATGTCAATTTAGGAAAAATTGCTGATGTTTTTTTTTTTTTTTTTCAAAATTTGGAAAGGCTCAAAATGAATCGGGAGCCAAGTAAATGTGTGTTTAGTTAGATACCTGATTTTGGCTGTGATAATAAAATCTATAGCTATCGAATTTACGACGGGTTTTTCTTATCTTCTTCCTATGATGGTCTTTGGTGATAGATTCGACAGTAATGTGAATAATTCCTTCCAAACGACAAACATTTTCTCTATAACTCCTAACGGAGTCTGGCCTAAAATAGTTAGGGGGCTTATTAGCAGATCGCCGTAGCATGACCCAATAAGGATAAATAGATCTGTGAAGATGAAATGAAAACGCAACTGGAAGCACATTCTGGAGGCAATACGATCAATTTCTTGTACAAGATTAGCAGTTACTCAATTCTCCCCAACGATGTCTGACCTAAGACTGGTAAGGTGTGTTATTACAGGTCACTGCAACATAGTTCTGTAAAAGTTATGAAGAAGCGGAGGGGCGTAGGGAATGTCTCGGCGAAGCAGCTTCCCAGAGATGGCTTTCTTAATACTTATGCGGTGTGAAATAAGAGAGAGAAGGTTGTCGAATATTACATCCACCCCCTTATTCTGGATTATGTACTGGGATATACGCTTCCTTTCAATGAATACATCTAGTTCTTGGTGTTGCATCCAGACAGGAAAGACGGCATAAATTTCTTGAGATAATATCAAATTGCGCTGAAAAGTGTAATTGTTGATAATGGTCAAGTAGTTGGATATCTTAGCAGTTACGCCATTTATCTTAGCATTTACGTCTAACACCCCTCGCCCTAATTTTGGATTATGTCCTATGATATACGTTTGCCTTCCACGGATATATTTAGTTCCTGATATATACCTGACATCTAGAAAGGGTAAAAAGCCAAGCATGTCTTGTTTAGGATAATGTCAGATTGCCTTAAAGGAAGTAATTGTTGATAATGGCCAGGAAGTTGGGTATCTTAGCAGTTACTTCATTCATCATCACAGAAGAAGAAAAACACCAACAACCTTATCTGCGAAAGCAACAAATACTTAGGCACCTTGTGCTTTCCATTTACCCCCAGAAACAGGGAAGTAACACTGTTGACTGATTTCCTTAAGGAATTCTCGGCCATGTTGGAATGAATAAGTCGACTCTCAAAAAAATTAGGACAGGCCACACGCATAGGCTAATGTGCATTTCAAATACACCTTGGCTTTTATTCATAGAAAGAAATTTAGAAGTAAGTCCCCTCTTTCTTCTTTCCAAAATATATAGCCTTTAAGAGATCTCTTTCCCATAAAGGATATTATTTTTTATTCACAGTGATTTTCAGTATTACTGAGAGGCCTCTGAAACTTGATATTAGTCTTATATTTGTATTTAACGATGACCAGTATATCTTAAAATCTTATCAATATAAGGAGGTTATTTCAAACAATTTATAGAAGACCTGCTGCTTCACCTTCCATTGAAAAATACTCTCTCAAAAGAAGTTATTTTGAAAAGTTCTAAAAGGTAGATATTGTTTTTATAGAACCTTATAGAAACTAAAGAAGCCTCCAACTAAATAAGAACCTTTTTAGAAAACATTTGACTAGTCTTTGGTATATGTTTTCTACCAGTTAACCGCTTTTCAAATGTCTCTTGCCTTATCTATAGAAAATACGATAAAGAACTCCATGAGCATTGAAAACACTTTCTAGAGTATTTTAGCTTAAAGTGTGTTTTTAAAAAGTCCTTAAAAGTGCCTTCCATCTAAAAATAACCTTTTGAATTTGTAAATATTTTTGGAAAAGCTATTCCATAAGTAAAGGAAAAGACTTTCATCAAAACACAAGCATTTTAAAAATACTTCAATCTATAGCAGTGCCCTTAAAAAGATCTCCATTGGATAAGAACCTTTTTAAAGGTTTCACAAAACCTCTTTCAAAGGAAAATTCTATCTATAGAAGATTTGCTGAAGAACTTTATAGGTATCGAAGGCACTTTGAAAAGTTTTTTATCTATAAAAAAGGTCTTCAGTGCCCTTGAAGAAATTTCCAAGCTTGAAGGAAAGATTGGAACAAGTATTTTTTCAATAAAATTACCCAATAAAGGATGTTTAGATATTTTTCTCTCTTTTTAAACGTTACATAATTTTTGAGGTTATGTGTTCCACGTTTTCTTCTAATTCTTTTTGTAAGGCTACCTAATATATGAACAACAAACTACATACATTGAAATTTGGAAAACCATGTAAGACTTCATTTGACACCTGAATAAGAAATGTAATTTCATAACCTCACTTTTTTCAATGATCTTCAGATGTGAAATTCACTAATGAAAAGTGGCTATTTAGAGAATGACAATTCCAACAAGTATTATTTGAAATAAAATTACCCAATATAGGATATTAAGGTATTTTTCCTGTCTTTTTAAGAGTTATATAATTTTTGAGGTTATGTGTGAAAGTGTTCTACGTTTTCGTTTTCCATCTGCCTATGAGGCAATTACATATGAAAAAATATATCTAGACTTTGAAATGCCACGCAACACTTTTTCCAAGAATCTTTCGAACTAAGTTTCCATAATGTTGAAATGTATTTTTAAATACAATTACCAATGATTTGATGTTACAGTAAAAGCTTTCTAGCAAATAAGATTCTTGTTAAATAAACGTTGAAAACTTTTCGCTGCACCTTCTTTTTTTCTTATCCTTATTATTTTTCCTATTACCACATATGACAATTTTCCTTTTGTTTTCCATTTTGTAATTTGGCGTATATTTTTTGTTTTGTTGCTTAAATATATAAATTACATTGTTTTGCTTTTTTTGTTAAATTTTTCTTTCTTTTTTTGTTATTATTATTATAATTATATTTTTTGTTTAGGAAATGTACATAACACATTATAAATATACAAATAACTTAGTTATATAAATTAAAAAATAAATATTAATTTTTAGTTTTCTTTCTTTGTTTATCTATGCATTATCAATATATAATTCTGTTTTTAAACATAATTTTTCTTTCTATATATTATAGATTATATAATTTAATTAATATTTCTTTTATATAAATATTTATATATATAATATGTGTGTGTGTATAGGATAAATTATGTATAGTAGTATTTTTTTTTCTTAATTAGGTTTTATAATTCTTTTTCGTTTATGTTTTTTTTTTCTTCTTTAAAGCCTTACAATTTTAAGAACAAGTTATACTTTCTTAAATATTATTAAATATCTATGTATGTGGGTTTCTTTTTTTTTGCATGTTAATCTTTCTGGTTTGTTTTGTGTTGTTGATTCTTTATAATTTATTATAAATTTCATTTGTCTTTTTCATGTGTGGCAAAATTATTACAAAAAAAAAAAAAATATCTATAAAAAAGGGAGTTAATATATGTTTTTGACAGAGAGAGAGAAAAATAAGAGAGGATTAGCCATTATATGTACAAGAAAATAGTAAGAGACTTGAATATTTCAATAATGCAATTTTTGTTTTCTATATAAATTAAAAAAGAAAAAAGAACGAACATTTATAATTTGAACACACAGTAATGAAGAACATTGAGTTTTATTTTGAAAATCCTCCCAATAATTTATTATTATTATTATAAAAAAACACACAACAACAACAAATTATGGGGAAAGATCTCCTAAACTGTACAGTCTCAAACGCTGGCTTTACCAAGTAATATAAGAGAGAAAGGGCCCATTGGGTAGGGGATATAAATTCCCCCGCTTTTGCCAAGTTAAAGGATTTTTACATTTTACATTGCCTCATTTGCCCTTATTCTCTTAAATTTCCTAAAAATATTAATTTTTTATGTATGGAGATACGGCCTTATAAGTATTTTTTTATATGGAAGCTATAAATTTACATTGAAAATTTTCTTTAGCATTATTTGTAAGCGTTGTAAAAGCCCGCAAAAGTATTTTTTTTTTGTTTGTTTCGTTTCTTTCTTTTTATGAGGGGGAAGAAGAGGGGGGTAATAGTTGTGTTTTGTTGAAGTTATAAAAAAAAGAAAAATGAATATAAAAGTGTATGAACAAAATGTTAAATTACTTGTTTTTAATAATTCAACAAATGGCACATAAAAGTCTCTTTTTAAAAAGTGTAATCTCTTTTTTAAAAATCAAAAAAGTTAGGCTTTCAAATGGGTATTTTGGCTATTGACGTTATTGTAATGTTTCCTCTGTTAATGGAATATCTTTCGAAAGATCTCCACGTCTTCTTCTACTTCTCTCTATAAGAAAATTTTTATATATGAAAATAAATCTCCAGACGTTGGAAGTGCCTTTAAAAAACCATGTAACACTATATTGTACACCTGAATAAGAAATTAAATTTCATAACCTCACTTTTTCAGTGATCTTCAGATCTGAAATTCAGTTATAGAAAGTAGATATTTACTGAGTGAAAAGTTGGTAAATGTTCCACGCCTGCTTCTACTTCTTTCTGTAAGGCTATAATTTATAAACAAAAAACTACAGACATTGAATTGCCTTTGGGAAATCATGTAAGCCTTCATTTCACACCTTAATATGAAATTTCATTTCATAACCTCACTTTTTTCAATGATTTTCAGATCTGAATTTCAGTAATGAAAAGAGGCTATATGCAGAATTAAAATTCCAAAATGTATTTTTTGAAATATAATAACCCAATATAGGATATTAAGGTATATTCTTTCTTTTTAAGCGCTGTATAATTTTTTAGGTTATGTGTGCAAGTGTTCTACGTTTTCGTTTTCCATTGGCTTGTAAGGCAATTATATTTATAAAAAAATATGTCTAGACTTTAAAATGCCTTTGGAAATCCATGCAATACTTTATTGCACAACTTTATAAAAAAATAGAATTTCATAACCTCACTTTTTTCCCCAGAATCTTTTGATATCAGTTTCTATAATGAAGGGTGTATATTCTCAAAACTACATTTGTCGAAATGTATTTTTAAATACAATTACCATTGATTTCATATTTTTTGACAGTTTCTATTAATTCCTGACTACTAATGTTTTAAAACTGAAGCCTTCAAAAAAAGAGAGATAAGTTTGTTAATCAATTTCATGGTAGAAGAATGCTGGCACAACTGCTGGGACAATGAACTGTCAAACAAATTTTGAAATTGAAAATTTTAATGCAAAATTGTTCAATTTCGTTTAAAATTGTTTAAAAAATGCATATCATAACCACCACTTGACTTCTTTTCAAAAAAACGTAAAAAAAATTTACCTATTTTTTAAAAAAAAAAAACATTCGAACAAATTTCAATATTCCCAAGCGTTGATACATCTACCTGTATTCTTTTACTATGTCCAATATCAAATAATATGCATGTGATGTGTGTCAATGAATATCAGTATTCTTCTTCTTCTTTTACCCCCTTCCCCCATTTAACGCCCCAACCTCGCCCTGCCCGGCCAATTCAAATAACAACGATTTCTCACCGCCACCAAACAACTCGAGTAGTTAGTTAGACCGTCAAACTGTTTTAAACAAAACTGTATTGATTATCAACAGCTCTGGGTGTTGTACCCTGAGTGGCACTACTTGCCGCCGCATCCACATTGTAGCTGCTGCTGATGTGTTGTTGATATTGGCGCTGCTGAGTTAGCAGCATAACACCACCACCACTACTACTGCCCATACTTCCGCCACTGCCAGAAGATCCAGTACCAATGCCGGCACTACCACTGCCACTACCACCACCCGTAGTGGCCTGTGATTGCAGCGAAACACTAGAGGCTCTCAAATATTGATTTAGATCAGCTGCCGCAGCCACGGCTGCATTTGACATGCCACCAAATTGTGTGGGTGAGGCAGAGTCTCGTATATTTTCGGGTGGCAGTGAAACAATGGCACCGGCACCCATCAATGCACTGTTCTGTTCGAATTGTAAAGCATCGGAGACATTGAATTGATGGAGTTGGGTAAGATTTTGTGTTGTTACAGCTGTTGTGGTATTGGCTGAGTTTGCGGCCACTGGAATGATGGATGATGATGACGACGGTGGCAATGTGGAAGAGGAGGAAGAAGTATTGGCTGTTGTTGCAGTTACATTACCACTGCATGTTAATGATGTTGTTGTTGTTGCTGATGATGATGTTATTATTGTCGTTGTTTTTACGGTTGTTGCTGTCGCTGCCGCCATTGATGTTGCTGTCGTCGTCGTCGTGGTCGTTTGCTGTGTTATTTGTTGTTGATGTTGCGTTTGCAGCTGCTGTTGTTGTTGATGATGCTGCTGCAGCTGCTGCTGCTGTTGTTGCTGAGGATGATTGTGATGTTGATAATGACGCGTGGCCACACCAGCTGCCAATAATAATGCCAAATCCATTTCATTCGTTTTTAAGCGTACACTACAATTCATGGAGATAACATCCTGTGACTACAATGAAAAGTACAATAACAACAAGAGGTTTTTGATTAGATAACAGGAATGGAGGAGGAAATATGAAAAGTTGTTTAGGAAAAAAAAAAACAAATGAAAGAAAATTGCAACTAATTTCTACTACTTGGAAGAAAAAGGAACACGTTTCTAATTGTAATAGTCAGAAAGTAGAATAAGAATAGTAGGATCGATCTAAAAAGAGAGTACTACGGCGGTACGAAGAAACACTGTAAACATGCCTTGTAATTTAAGAACAAAAAAAAAAACTAATCAAAACAAAGAAAATGAAGTAAAAAATTTAATATCCTTTAGAAAACATAATTAAATTTCTTTCCAAAAAGGGGAAATAAATAAATTTATAATCATTTGAGATTTATAAAAACTTTACACCTGCATCACATTCATAAAGACCCCCAAGATCTTTTATTAATCTTTTTTCGGTTGGCTTCAAAATTCTTCCTTTTGATCGCCTATTAAGTCTTATTTATCCCTAGGAATTTAGGAGACTAATTGAGGAGTCACTCTCGGGAATTCTTCTACGTCATATTTATAGTCATATGTAGGTCGCCTTTCAAAATTTATGTAAAAGCAAATCCCTTAGATTTTCCCATAGAAGTCGTTAATGACTTTATTGAGCACCACCGTCAATAATTTGGCTAGTAATCCAATTTTGGCGGAATATATAATTTTTCAGGTTCTGTCTAAAATATCACATTTGTAAGACAATAATATGGGAAAACAATCTCTAGACTATGAAACCCCTTTGGAAGACCATCGAAATTCATGATCTCACATTTCCAATGATCTTTAGATCTGACATTTAGTAATGAAAAGTTCATATAACAATTTTTAAATGCATTTACCCAAAATACGATGTTTGGATATTTTTCTCTCTCTCTCTTTTTATATCCTCCACCATAGTATGGAGGGTATATAAGTTTGTCATTCCGTTTGTAATACCTCGAAAAATATGTACACAAAGTATATATATTCTTGATCAGCAAAGTATATATATTCTTGATCAGCATACAATTCAATGTTGATTTAGCGATGTCCGTCCGTCTATCCGTCTGTGGAAATCACTCTAGCTTCCGAAAGAAATGAAGTAGATTGATAAAATTTTAATCAAATGTGCATTATGTCTGCAGGACTTTTGGTATTGAAAATGGGCCATGTAGGTTCACGTTTTGGTATAGTCCCCATATAGCGGAACCTCCCTATTTTCGGTATTTTTGAGATTTAAGCGACATTATTCACCGGAATTGTTTCAAATTTGCTATTTGAAGTTCGGAATGAATACTGCAGCCTATGACGGAAAATTGCCTGTGCAGGTCCACGCCTTCGTATAGCCCCATGTAACAGCAACTCCCAGTATTCGGTATTTTTGAGATTTAAGCGACATTATTCACCGGAATTGTTTCAAATTTGCTATTTGAAGTTCGTAATGAATACTACTGCCTATGACAGAAAATTGTCTGTGCAGGTCCACGTCTTCGTATAGCCCCCATATAGCGGCAACTCCCGATATTCGGTAATTTGATGATTTAAGCGACATTATTCACCGGAATTGTTTCAAATTTGGTATCTGAAGTTCGCAATGAATACTACTGCCTATGACAGAAAATTGTCTGTGCAGGTCCACGTCTTCGTATAGCCCCCATATAACGGTACCTCCATATTTTCGGTATTTTTGAGATTTAAGCGACATTATTCACCGGCATTGTTTCAATTTGAAGTTCGTAATGAATACTACAGCCTATGACAGAAAATTGTTTGTGGGGGTCCACGTCTTTGTATAGCACCCATATAATGGTATCTCCCGATATTCGGTATTTTGATGATTTCAGTGGCATTATTCACCGGAAATGTTTCAAATTTGGTATTTGAAGTTCGTATGGGATACTACAGCCTATGACAGAAAATTGTTCGTGCAGGTCTACGCCTTCGTATAACCCGCATATAACGGTAACTCCCGATATTCCGTATTTTGATGATTTTAGCGACATTATTAACCGGAATTGTTTGAAATTTGGTATTTGATGTTCGAAATGAATATTACAGCCTATGACAGATAATTGTCTGTGCAGGTCCACGCCTTCGTATAACCCGCATATAACGGCAACTCCCTATATTCCGTATTTTGATGATTTTAGCGACATTTACCGGAATTGTTTGAAATTTGGCATTTGAAGTTCGTAATGGATATTACAGGCTATGACAGAAACTTGTCGGTGCAGGTCCACGTCTTCGTATAGCCCCCATATAACGACAACTCCCGATATTCGGTATTTTTGAGATTTAAGCGACACTATTCACCGGAATTGTTTCAAATTTGGTATTTGAAGTTTGTAATGGACACTACAGCCTATGACAGAAAAATGTTCCGGCCCGGCCAAACTTGGCTGTTTTATTTTAAGCTTATTGTTTATTTGTTAAGCTTATTTTTTTTTTTTTGAGGTTATGTGGTTTCTCTAAAGCTATCATATATTGCCAAAAAATCTACAAATTTTGTAATGCCTTTGGCAAACAATGTTACACTTCATTGCCCAACTGGAAATAAGAAAACGAATTTCATAACCTCACTTTTTTCAATGATGAAGAATAAAAAATTCAAACTAGTCCGTCTTTAAAAACTCCGTTTCTATGGCCAGGTCATCTATAAAAATGTTTTTCTATTATTTGTTGTTGTTGGACGCCTTAAAAACACCTTTTGATCGCTTAAAAGACTCCAAACTGGTCGTCTTTAAAAACTCCGTTTCTATGGCCACAGTGTCTTTCCCCTGGCCATCTACAGAAATGTTTTTTTGTTATTTGTTATTGTTGGACGCCTTAAGAACACCTTTTGATCGCCTAAAAGACTCCTTCTGATCGATTTTATATTTACTTTCGTTTGTTCGCTTAAGATATTCTCTTTTGACCGCCTTTGGGGACTACCCTTAGGCATGATTTAAAAAAATATAGTTTACTCAACTATTTAACTATATGTCAAATTCTTCTTTTTTCTAAAAAGAAAACTCTCTTTGGATAATCTAATATGTTCCTCTGGGTCGCCTTTAAAAGCTACCTTTAACTCGGCTAAAACACCCCTATAGGGACACCCCCTTTTGGTAACCTTAAAAACATCTTTTGGTAACCCTAAAAAATCACTTTTTGCTCGTCTTAAGGGAGCTCTCTTGGCTAACCTTTCCTGAACTCCATTTTGACGGTCGAAATATTTACATTAGCTCCACAAAAATTCCCATGTGGGCACTTTAGCAAAATTCATCTTGGTCTCCCTTGGTCGCTTTAAAAATTCCCTTAGGTCTCGTCCTAAAAAAAAATTTTAGGTCACCATGAAATTTTTAATTTTGGTCACCTAAGACTCAGTTTCTGCCCCTTAGGTTTCGTCCTAATAAAAACAACTATTAGGTCGCCATAAAAATTTTAACTTTGGTCATCTAAGACTCAGTTTCTGCCGTCAAGAAAAACTACTTTTTTTTTAATAAAAGACATCTTTGAGGTCTCTTTTTAGGACTCCCATTTCTCGCATTTCAAAAACTCCCCTTTTTGCTTTCCTTAAACAGTTCTTCTCAGTCGCTTGGTTGCGTAAGGTCATGACCGCACTGTAAAAAGTCCCACTTGTTCACTTTTAGTGTTCCACTTTTAAGACTTCGATTCGGCACTATTGTCCCCTTTAAACTCTACCTTATTGTGCCATGGCTACAAAATCTTTCTTTTGCTCTTCTACAAAAACTACCCCCTCTGGTAGCCTTCTAAACTCAACATTGAAAAAATATGCATGTCCCTCAAAATCAATTCATTTTTAAAATAATAAATAATAATAAAATAAAAATAAATTCAAATAAAAAATCATCACTGACACTGAATTGACTCCAAAATTTAGGCTATCTCACATGTCTCGGTGATGGATCTTGCTGTTGTGTTTGTTGTTGTTGTTGCTGTTGCGACTGCTGCTGCTGCTGTTGTGTTACTTGTTGTTGTTGCGTCGTTGACTGTTGGGTTTGAGTTGGAGGCAATGTTGTGGGAACTGAGACATTGCCACTTTCCGCCATTGGTGCCGTTGCAATGCCACCATTAACATCCATACCCATCGGCGTCGGTGCATTCATATAAGGAACTCCTTGATTATGTATATATTCGGTAAGGGTAACATCGGAGGTACCACCCGACTCCAAGGGTATTGGATTGTGACGAAAATGTTCCAACATTTCTTGTATGGTGGGGAACCACAGATGTTGCACCCGACACTGACCCTTATCGGAGAGGGTCATGCGTAAATGTTTGGCACGTCCATTAAAATTGAAGGTTAATACAAATTCGCCCTTGCGTGTTTCACTCTGACGCACCAGGAAGAAACCATGACCTTGCGCTTCATTTTGTAGGACCATACGAGCTGCATCCGATCGGGGTAGGGTGCCATGGAACCAGGGGAATTGTCGCATTTCATTGCTGATATCGGCCACATTGACATCAGCATCGGGATCTTGAAAACCATCACATGGTTCGATGTTACTCGAGGAGGAAAGACGTTGTTCTCCGCGCCGATGTTGTATGTCGTGTTGTATGTTATGGGCGGCAGGATTGCAGGCAATATCGGTAATGGAATCACCTATGCCTCCACCACCAACGCCCGTGGTTGCCGCCAGCGAAGAGAGAGCATTTTCGGAAAGTGAACTACTCGGTGCCACATTACCATTTGAGCCCATGGGATTTTGTTGATGATACTGGGGATTTTGTACGGCATTTAGTAGACCTCCCGTTGTGGTGCCACCTCCCACCGCAGTTTGTGGATTAATAATAATCGGAGATGCCTGCATGGCGGCGGCCATTACCTCGGTATCTGTGGTAGGCTGTTGTGTGGGTGGCGTACGCATACACAACCGTATGGTATCCAACCAATCACGCATTTCTTCGGCATTTTGAGCTTCAATAACATATTCCATATTGTTATCAGCCTTTAAGACGAAGGTATTTTCACGATCCGGCATTTCCAAGGCGGTGGTTTCACGCGCCTCCGATATTAGGAAACAAAAGACACCGCAACGGGGCTAAAAGTGAGAAAATAATAGGCATTATTTTTTTTAATTCTGTATAACTGGCAAAGTGTAGTTAATATACCTTAGCCGCCTTGGGTGGTATATAAAATTCCAGCATAAATCCTCCCACGGCCTTTACCAAACGTAGACGACATTTTTCCCATTTCTGTGTACCCGTGGGTTGATCCAAACTTTCCGGTGTTAGATTGTTGACGATGCCCTCCTTTTTGCATTCGACTAAAATTTTGGCAAATTTCTTATTGTGTTTACTCGTCTCCTCTTCATCGGAACTTTTGTGAAACAGTGATAGGGTCTGTAAGAATAGAAAATTCTAATGATAACACGTTTTTAAATTACTGTTCCCCAACAAAATGGTAGTGTTTAAAAAGGATGGGAAAAACAATATACAAGGGTTGCTATGCACATTTTTTTTGGGTGCTCACCCTCCGGTTTTCAATGGAAACGCGGAGAAGAAAGAAACTTAAAGAAATCTTCTTCTGGTGGTCTAAAAATCTGTCTCTGGGCTAAGTAGAATAACTTGTTTCCTGGCCCACAAATCTACTCTCTTTTGCTAACTTCGATGTCGTGTTCTGATTAGAAAGTTTTTTTTTAAAGGGTCTTCAAAGTCAATTTCTAGAGCATTAAAGACTCTTCTGGCCGCCTTTAAAGACTTCTTTCTGAATTCTTTTAGTGACTCCCTTCTGATCGCCTTTAAAGACTGCTTTCTGAACTCCTTTAGAAACTTCCTTCTGATCGCCTTTAAATACTTCCTTCTGTCCGCCTTTCAAGACTCCCTTCTGACCGCCTTTAAAGTATTCTTTCTGAACTCCTTTAGAGACTCCCTTCTGATCGCCTTTAAAGACTTCCATCTGATCGCCTTTAAAGACTTCCTTCTGGTCGCCTTTAAAACACCGTCTGGTCGTCTTAGAAGACTTCAAAAACTCGCTTGGGGTCTCAGTTCTGTGCGCATTTAAAGACTCAGTTCTGTGCGCCTTTAAAGACTCATGTCTGATTGCCTTTCAAGACTCCCTTCTAATCGCCTTCAAAGTCTCCCAGTGGTCGCCTTTAAAGACTCTCTTCTGGCCGCCTTTAAAGACTCCTTTCTTAACTCCTTTAAAGTCTCGCTTCTGATCGACTTTAAAGACTTCCTTCTGGTGGCCTTTCAAGGATCCCTGCTGGTCGGTCGTCTTTAAAGACTCCCATCTGGTCGATTTGTAAAACTCGCTTGGGGTCGCCTTTAAAGACTCACTTCTGTGCGCCTTTAAAGTCTCAATCCTGTGCGCCTTTAAAGACTCACTTCTGTACGCCTCTAAAGGCTCCCTTTAAATTGCCTCTAAAGACTTCCTGCTAACCACCTTCCAAGTCTCGCTGTGATCGCCTTTAAAAACCCACTTCTGGTCGCATTTTAAGAAGTTTTTATGGTCGCCCTTAAATACTTCCTTCTGAACACCTATAAAGACTTATCTAAAGACTGAATTCTAGTCGTCTAAAACGCCCATTTGGTTGCCTTAAAAGTAAGCCTCCCTAAAAAGTTGCCCTTCTTCTGGTTATCTGAAAATATTATCTTAACCGAATTAAAAATCCTTTTTTCTGCTACTTTAAAATCTTACGAACTAGGCATTCAAAAGATTTCTCCTTTCCCATAGACTTCCTTCCTACTGTGCTTCTAAAAAGTTTCCCTACACTCCACCACATATGAATACCCAAAATGTTAATAGCAACCTTCGTATTAGCTGTTGGGATTGTTTTTTGTTGTTGTTGTTTTTTTTTTTTTTTCTTATACAATGACGATAGCAAACCTTGCCCTTTCTCAGTCCCTTAAATGACAAACGTCGAAAGAATGTTTTGGGAAAGATTTTTGGTTGTTCTTCGGTATATTCGGGCTCCTCTAAAACACCATTGCCGACCTGGAAGACACAAATGGCATTAAAACAAATACTTATAAAAAAACGTATACAAAACTTACCTTCAAATTACTTCGTCTCCGAAGGAACTCCTTTTCATAGTGTTCGGCAAATGATTCGAGAAATTTTTGACCAAAATTCCTATAGGTTAGATTGCGGGCCTCGTCGGGCGCTAGACCACCGTTAATGAAACAAATACAAGCTTTGGCAAAATCGGCGGCTGCAACTCGTGCATGACGCTCGGAAAATTCATCCCAACTAATGCCACAGGCATAGGGTATGCCCGGCGTGGATGAGGAACCTCCACCACCACTGCCCAACATACTGCTGGAGGGTACTAGATCGGAGGTGCCACCGCCCACAGCACCACCAGCACTCCCAGTGCTGCCCGCACTGCCACCCATATAGCCGCCAATACTAAAGGCGGCCGTGCTATTGCCACCCATATTTGTTGTTGCTGTTATTGTGGCTGATGGTGATGGAACTTCTGCGCCGCCGGAATTATTTTGCTGCTGTGTGCTTTGAATGTTGGCGTTTTAAGTTTTCTTTCGTTGGTTTTCAACACTCCACTACCGCCTAGTGAAGAGAGTGTATTGCGTTGGACAAATGTAAACAAAGGGGGGTCTTGTTCTCTTTTTTTGGGGGTCTCGTTCTCTCTTTACTTAAAGCAAAAGTAAATTAAGAGTAAATGCCGTTGTTTTGTTTCTCCTTTCTTTGAAAATATCAACAAAGTCTTTTTTTTTTTTTGTTTCTTTTTTATTTTTTCAGTTTTGAGGAGATGGAATTTTTTTTCATCTGCTGTGCTGCTGTTGTTCTTGTCTATGCTGATGGATGTTTGTTTTTCTATTTGGCTATTATTGGTGGCGACAATGATGATACTCCCACACATAAAATTCCTTCTGAATATTGACACAATTCTCTAAGCTGCCAAGTAGTGCAGAGCAAAACAGCATCCCCCCTCTCCAATGTTGTCAGAGATAGAGAGAGAGGGAGGGAGAGAAAGGAGGTTGTTTCAGTTATTTGTTGCGCTTGACGTTCCACTAGGATTGGATCTTCTTCCTCCCGAAGAAAGAAAATAAACAAACAAATAGGTATTTTATTGTCTTCTTCTGGTGTCTTGTTCTGAGAAATCGTGATGTGTGTTTTTTCTTTTTGTGATGTAGAAATTCTCTGAAAATAGCAAAGAAAAGAGGAAAATTCTTATAAGAATTATTATAAAAAAAAACTAGCTAGACACAGACAAAACAAACGACAACAACAACAAGAACAGGGCGACAAAAATAAAATGACGTGACATAAATTTCAATTAGTTACGCTAATTTTAATTTACACCATCGTCCGATCAGACAACTGGGGTTGGGGCCATCAGTAGCCGTAGCCGCAGCAATTTAACAAATTATGTTAACTACCTCTACCCACCCAAGTCAAATACTATACTACACAAAAATAGTATTTTGTTTTTTTGATTCAATTCTTCAATTCATTCATAATTTTGATACTTCAAGTGCCGCGCCATTGAATCATTGTTTTGTTGTGAAAAAAAAAACAAAAACAAAAGGGACGACGGGAAAGAGTGACAGAGGGGATTCATAAATCAATTACTCTCTCTCATCGTAACTCGTGTCTAATTTGGTTATGCATGATTTATTAGCACAAACAAAGGGTTGCCAGATCTGATGATATAAAAGACTGGTAACGGATAATCGTTAATGGGAAAGGAAGCAGTGTAACGACAAATAAACTATGGATAATAAAGGAAATGCAATTGTTGACAAACTAATCAACAATTGGAAGTGTTGCAGGCTGATTTTTTAAGAGCTTAGGAAAGTTTTCATAAAAAAAACATAAAATTTAGATAGTACGGTCCAAGTAAGTTCTGTAAAAATACAATTTACGAAAGAAAATTGGGCTAAACGCTAGTTGAGTAAAAACTCTTAGATTTTTTTTGACATTTTTTGCAGGCATTTTAACCCTAATTTTGGGAAAATATTTTTTTCTTGGGGAATGGACACGGGACCACAGATTTTTGACGCGAAACTTCGGGTTCAAGACCCGGATATAAGAATCGTTTGAAAGATTATGAAAATACCTATATCGGGTAAGTGGATCCGGGTCTGGTCTAGACTCGGACATTCCGGTCAAAAATTTTGGGGTCCCGGGTCCGTTCCCTAAGAAAAAACTGTTTCCCGGAATGAGGGTAAAAATACATACATCTGGAAAAAATTTCGAAAAAATCGAAGAGTTTTTACTAAACTAGAGTTGTTCCAATGTTAGTGACTTAGCAGCCAATAAAATCTCGCAATTTCAAGTTTCCCCATTTTCATTGATTTCAAATCATTTTCTTATCTGCGGCCAATAATTTTCAGTGCATGACACATCATATACAAGTTCCTCATTTACCGGAAGCCGGAAATACTTGATTTTGTTTCCAAAGAATTCTCTTTAAAAATAAAAGCCTTAACTTTTATTTCCTCCCAAAAAAACCCTTAACATAAATCATAATTTTCTATATCTGGCAACACCAATGAACACCGTGAATAATACAAACAACTTAACCGAGAAAAACAACCCACCAATTGCCATCGATTACACACTACTTTCATAATTCACACACAATAGCAACAACAATAATAAAAAAACAACAAAAACATCGCGCGGCAGCAGCATGAAAGAAACGAAACGAAAACAAAACAATTAAGGAAAAAAACGACGCTAAATATGATCATCATTAAAATGTCGGTATTTGGTTGTGTTGTTGTTGCTGTTTTTGTTATTGTGGCCAACGATGTGAAAAGACGTTGTCGTTGTTGGGTTTTTCATATTCTAAAAGAATATGAGCAAAATTTATGAGCCCACATGTGTTGTCGTCGTTGTCGTTCGATTTGTAAAAACCGGAAATTGGACACCTCCAAATGACAAAAACAAATAAAAAAGACACAACACAAAACGGCACACACACACAACCGTTCATTTAACATCGTTCATTTTAAACGGCGCCGTCAACGTCAGGCCACATTAACGGCGTCAGCAAAATTATAACAGTAGCCTCTGACAACGTTACCGTCATTGAAGAGTTGTCTCTCAACGGTAATGTCAACAGAGTTTACTCATCACGAACGAATAACACCACACAGGAAAACAACAACACCAACAACATTGAGTGTGCATGCCATTGTGTGCGTGTGTGTAGGTTTGTGTGCCAGCGCGTGTGTTTTCAATTGAAAAACAAAATTAGTTTTGTAATATTTATAGAAAAAATAGCAACAAAACAGATATGCATAGCAATGCATTCAGCGACCGGCTGTCGCTGTTTGGACTTTAAAAAATGTCATTTTGTAAACAAATCATAAATGAGGTGGTGGTAAAGATTAGAGGTGTTTGTGTTTTTTTCTTTAAATAGTGGATTTCACACCTCAACCAACCAACCAATCAAACCCCACCACGGAGACAGCACTCATTCATAAATAATTCTTAGAAATGCATGAAATACAATCTAGTTTCGATTAGAAATGTGAAAAACAATGTGCTGGTGGTTTTCACCGTTGTTATTGTCGTGATAAGGCAGCGTGTGACACTGACTACCAACAACAGTAGATTTTTGATAAGTGAAAATAATGCAGAAAGTTATGAAAAGGAAAACTGGTTTTTTAAAGATCTTCCGAGATCTTTTGCAGAATCATCAGGGATTACTAGAAACATTTTTATGAGACCTTTCTTGAACTGTTATTAAATTGAAGACCATCCATGTCTCCAATAGCTTAGATTTTTTAAGACTAATTTACACATCATGTTAAAGATATATTTTGTGACTTTTATATTTATTTTTATTAGGCATTTTTATAGCATACTTTTAGGCCCAAAATGCATGTGGAGCCCAATAGACTTAAGGTGAAAATACATAAAACGCTTTTTTTTGATTGACTTAAGTCATCGGCTGGTTTCTTTGGAAGAGAAGGGCCAAAATCGAACTAAGTCAACTTAAAACTCCTTTGTTCCTCTACATTGAAGAAGGCCGCCGATGACTTAAGCCAGTCAAGAAAGCGTTTTATATACTCTCACCTTTACTGAGAGGCGTACATTGAGCGATTTAGGCCTTTAGAAAATTTTTTGTGGGGGCTATATCAAAGCTCGTGTCTATGGACAATAAATCCATTTTAAAATTTCAACTGTCAATTCCATTAAATATAATAAAATCCATTATGCCATGTTTACGTTAGAACTTTTTGTAGGGTTAACCTTCTTTGAGAGGATTTATTTGAAGTAAAAGTAATGGATATGACAATTTAAATCCAAATCCAGTGGGTTAACCCTCATATATATAAACGTACTATTAGATTACAAATTTGACATATAGATGACATACAGAATGAAGTTGACATTTAAAATCCACTGGATTTCTTTTTGTATTGTAAACATGCTTTAAATCATCTGGGGAAAGGAATTTCACGCTTATGGTGGCGCCATCTTGATCATCTCTGTTTCGGATGATTTCTTGGTATTAAGATTTAATTGGCATTAATGACTAGGTGTCGAGGATCTATAAAAAAATAACGACAGCCAAATGATGTTTAAGTACCCGTCTAGTATCAAAGTGTCAAAATGATTTATTGCAGGTCTTATCTGTCAATATTTATGGATGATGCTACTGTTTTTGTTGTTGGCTGAAGCAAATGCAAGACAGAATATTGGCGCCAAAAATATAAAAAAAGCTGACGCTGTCTCCGCTGATATTAATAATTGCCGCCACGCGAAATTAGCTTAGATGTCAAGCAGTTCATCCACAACAAGTGTTTGAAATGCATTTTTGTGGGCTTGCTTTAGAATCAAAGCAACAAAACAATCAAAAAATGGCGGGATTAAGGTTACAAGAGAGGGAGATGAGAGCTTCTAGTGTAATTCTTAAGACAAAAGAACTTTAAGTTAACTTCGAGAGAGAGAGAGAGAGAGAGAGAGAAAGATAGAGAAAAGTATTTTCTCATTACAAAAAAAGACCCTCAGAAGATCTTCTGTCCACAGAAGACATAAAAAATAGCAATTCTGTCAAAAAAAGTCGACTTTAGATCTACTGACTATGGATTTGGATCTTTTTGACTTTTAAAAATAATAAAAAATAAAACAAAAAATCTGCCAAACATCCCTGATATCAAAATCGAAAAACTATTACGAAAAGTCCACTTTTTACCATAAGCAAAAGTCGACCTACGTATCCCTACTAATGTAATGGTTTAACAACAAGTTGTGTTATTTTGCTGTTTAACAAATCATAGGTCTTATCTGTCAATATTTATGGATGACGATGCTACTGTTATTGTTGTTGGCTGAAAGAAATGCAAGACAGAATATTGGCGCCAAAAAATATATAAAAAAAATCTGACGCTGTCTCAGCTGATATTGATAATTGCCGCCACGCGAAATTAGCTTAGATGTCAAGCGGTTCATCCACCACAAGTGTTTGAAATGCATTTTTGTGGGCTTGCTTTAGAACAAATAGAAGGCAATAAAACAATATAAACAATCACACAATTGCGGCTTTTACGTTACAAGATGTTGAGGGTCTTCTATTTGTAGATAGAAACCTTTTATCGCCCAAAACCAGATGAGTTTCTGGAGGTCTTCTAAAGGCTGAAGGACCTTTAGTTAACTTCAAGAGAGAAATAAAGAGAGACGAGTATTTTCTCACAACAAAAGACCTTCAGAAGATTTTGTGCCTCCATAATTGGAATTTTTAATTAACTGTTTAAGAAATCGATCCTTTTGAATTTTGCAGGCTATTATGAAAAAAAAAAGGAAAATGAAACAAAAAATCCTGCTAAAAATGATCGAAAATCAATCGCAAAAATTCCTCCTTTTTTGATTTGGAATTTTCAATAGCAAAAGTCGACCTACATATCCCTAATTTAATGACACCCAAAGACATTGACTATATGCATTTAAAGAAAATGGTATGTGTGGCTATAAAATGTAAAGGCAATACTCAAGTAGACTAGCAGATATAAAATTATAGAGAAGCCTGAGCTGCCTGGAGATCTCAAAATAAAATAGCTTCAGAAGATCTTGTATCAACAGAAGACATTTTTAGAATAGGGATATAAAAGTCGACTTTTTAACCAACTGTTTAAGAAATCTATATTTTTGACCTTTAAATGATTAAAATTATTAAAAAAAAAAATAAAATTTAAAAAGTCTGCTAAAACCCCATAATATCCAAGTAGAAATAGAGAGGCCTGACAAAAAGTCCCATTAGACCAAAAATAGGAGCATAAAATTCCATTCCATTCAGGTTACCAAGCAACGTTTTACTTTGAATTTTCAATGTCATAAGTCGACCTACGTATTCCCAATCTAATGGTTTTAAAGGATCTCCTAAACCATTATATATTCGACTTGCAGATGTAAAAACGCCATAGGCTATCATTTACTTGCTGAATGGGTCTTTACTTCTACACTTTCATATTTGCAATAAGTTTTATTGTTTTCCAAATGCGTTTTATCATTTACTTGCTATCATTTTCAAGTGAATAACTTCGAGTTATCATTTTCTTGTGAATACCTTCCCTTACAAGTTATAATGTCGTATTTTCCAACATGGAGTTCTCGCTCTTCTCTCTTTTTCACCCTCAAATTTGCAAATTATGTCCGAAGCCGTTATATATTCGACTTGCCGACGTAAATATGCCATATGCTATCATTTACTTATGAATGGCTCTTTCGCTCACCACTTTCATATTTGCAATAAGTTTATTGTTGTCCAAATGCGTTTTATCATTTTCTTGCTATAATTTTCAAGTGAATAACTTCATTATCAAATTTTTTCCACCTCGAAATTTACAAAAAAGTTTTGATCTGCGAACTTTTTTTATATTTGACACATAGATGTAAAAACGCCATAGGTTATCAATTACTTGTGAATTTCTCTTTACTTCTGCACTTTCATATTTTTAATAAGTTTTATTGATCTCCAGAGTCTTTTTATGACTTATGCTATCATTTTGTTGTGTATACCTTCCTTTACAAATTATGTGGTGAAAGGCAATATCAAAAACCTTCTTGAAGAGCTCATTTCTCTTTTTCACCTTCAAAATTGCAAAAAGTATTCTATTTGGCATGCAGATATAAATACGTCAGTTGGCTATAATTTTCTTGTGATTGTCTCTTTATCTCTACACTTCTATATTTACTATCAGTTTTATTGTTCTCTAAAGTCGTTTTATCATTTACTTGCTATCATTTTCAAGTGAATAACTTTATTTGCACCTTTTTCACCCCCAAATATACAAAAAGTTTTTTTGTTCTCCGATCTTGATTTATATTTGGCATGTAGATGTAAAAACGCCATGGGCTTTCAATGACTTGTGAATGTCTCTTTACTTCTGCACTTCCATGTTTTTAATAAGTTTTTTTGATTTCCAGAGTTTTTTTTTTTTAATATTCTCCTTTCATTCGTGTGTTATCATTTTTTTGTTAATACCTTCTCTTACAAGTTATAATGTCGCTATCAAATTTGCCAAAACGTGTGAATTATATCCGATGCCGTTTTATGTTTGGTATGCAGATGAAGGTACGTCATGTGGCTATCATTTTCTCGTGATTACATCTTTAACTCTACAATTGCACTAGATCAGAAATAGGGGTCCAAAATTCCATTTCATTCAGGTTACCAAGCAACATTTTACTGTGGACTTTCAATATCAAAAGTTGATCAACGTATCCCTTATCTAATGGCTTAACAAGGAGAGGTGTTTTTTGACTGCTTACAGCATTTGACAAATAGCAAGTACGTGTCATTACAATTCAGGACGAAGAAAGCACCAAACACAACGCAGCTGACCATGGTACGTCGATGATATGTCAAAATAAGTTGTAATTTTTTCTACAAGAGAAATTTGACTTGGAATCTTCAATATCAAAAGTCAATCTACGAATCCCTGATCAATATCAAAAAGTCGATCTACGCATCCCTATTCTAATGGCCTTACAAGAAGCAGTGTTATTTTGACGTCTAAACCTTCATTTACCTAAAGTATATGCAGTAAAATTGGCAATTTAAATAGACTGGGTCTACAAATTCCAGTAAATGTGCTACTCTTAGTCGCATCCTTATTAAATAAATATTCAATAGATTCTTCAATAAAAACTTGATTAATTTTCTTGCTTCCTACACGATGATTTCCGAGAGTTATCTTCAATCTCCCGAACATTTGCGTGAAGGTCTATCGAAACATTTAAAAAAGAACTGCTGTCCTAAAAAACCATCTGAAAGATTTTTCTTCCAAAAAGAAAAAAAGCCGATACCATTAAAAAACACCCATCACCAAATTCCTTAAAACATCAAGCAGTGATTGAATGATTCATCACCAACAACAACAAAGAAATGCACCAAAAACAATTCAAAACACCATCCCATAGTTAGTTGTCGTTGTTGCTGTTGTTTTTGTCATGGGTAAATACCGGTGGCGTGGCGGTGCTACTAATACGGTCGCCATGTGCGACAAATGACAGACGGGAATTTACGAATTAAAATAAAATAACCAGCAACAACAACAACAGCATAGCCAATAATGCAATGCATTGCAGACCAAAAATACCAAGAAATTTCGACAGAAAAAAATCCCATTCCCCCACACCTCAACACGTTTTAACATGCTAATTTTTAAAAATAGCCATCGTTGTCGCATTGTTATTTCTCTGAATAGCATAGAAGATCGGCAGCAGCAACAACAGCAATATTAAAAATAATACACAAATCTATTAAATATAAATAAAAATACAATGACATTTTATAAAAATAAATCGATTCAGCTTGGTGTGGCCGGTTGTGGGGCTGCAACTGCAACTGTTTTTTTTTTGGGGTGATGGCAGCTGATGTTTGATATTTAATTGTTGGTGGGATTGGGGTTGATTTGTTGCAATGTAAGGGAACAATTGGGTGATGACTTGGATGGATAGTGATCATCATCTGGCGATCGATTGCGTTTGGGGCGAAACGAATGGGGAGAGTCTTTTGCAATCTATTGGAAATGAGGGGATTCATGTCAATCATTATATTTTCATTGCCTACATAAAGTTTAATTGATCTCCTAAATTGTTATATATTCGCTGTTAATACGCCATAGGTTATCATTTACTTATGAATGAGCCTTTACATCCACACTTTGATATTTGCAATAAGTTTTATTGTTCTCCAAAATCGTTTTATAATTTACTTGCTATCATTTTCAAGTGAATACCTTCGTTTGTTCTTTTTTTTCACCTCCAAACATACAAAACGTTTTATTGATCTGCGAACTTTTTTTATATTTGGCATATAGATGTAAAAACGCCATAGGCTATAATTTACTCATGAATGGATCTATACTTCTCCACTTCCATATTTTTAATAAGTTTTATTGGTCTCCAGAGTCTTTTTTATCATATTCTCCTATAATTTATTTGTTGTCATTTTCTTGTGAATACCTTCCCTTACAAGTTATAATGTCATATTTTCCAACATGAAGCTATCGTCCTTTTCCCTTTTTCACTCTCAAATTTTCAAATTATGTCATATATTCGACTTGCAGATGTAAACAGGCCATTGGCAATAATTTACATATGAATGGCTCTTTACTTCACCACTTTCATATTTGCAATAAGTTTTATTGTTATCCAAAGTCGTGTTATTATTTACTTGCTATCATTTTCATATGAATACCTACGTTAGCACCTTTTTTCCACCTCAAAATATAGAAAATTTGTATTAATCTCCGAAGTTTTTACTTCTGCACTTCCATATTTTTTAATAGATTTTATTGATCTTCAGTCTTTGTATCATATTCTGCTGTCAATCACTTGTTATCATTTTCTTGTGTATACCTCCCTTACAACTTATAATGTCGTATTTTCCAGCATGAAGTTCTCGGTCTTTAGTTTTATTTTTCTCCAAGTTTGTTTTCTCATTTACTTGTTATCATTTTTAAGTGAATACCTACGTCAGCACATTTTTTCTACCTCGAAATATACAAAACGTTTTATTGATCTCCGAACTTGTTATTTTATATTTGACATGTTGATGTAAATTCTCCATAGACTATCATTTACTTATGAATGGCTCTTTACTTCACCACTTTCATATTTGCAATATGTTTTATTGTTCTCCAAGTTCGTTTTATCATTTACTTGCTATCATTTTCAAGTGAATACCTGCGTTAGCATCTTTTTTCCACTTTTCAATATACAAAACGTTTTATTGATTCGCCGAACTTGTTTTATATCTGGGATGTAGATGTAAATACTCCATAGGTTATCATTTACTTATGACTGACTATCTACTTCCCCACTTTCATATTTGCAATAAGTTTTATTATTCTCCAAAGTCGTTTTTATCATATTCTGCTATCATTTTTTATGAATACCTCCTACAACGTCGTATTTTTCATCATGGAGTTCTCGCTCTTTTCCCTTTTTCTCCTTCGAATTTGCAAATGATGTCCAAAACCGTTATATATTCGACATGTAGATGTAAAAACGCCATAGGCTATCATTTACTTATGAATAGCTCTATACTTCACCACATTAATATTTGCAAAAAGTTTTATTAATCTCAAAAGTCGTTTAATCATTTACTTGTTTTATATTTGGGATGTAGATGTAAATACGCCATAGGCTATAATTTACTTATGAATGACTCTTTACTTCTCCACTTCTATATTTTTAATAAGTTTTATTGATCTTCAGAGTCATATGTTTTCATTCACGTCTTATCATTTCCAAGTGAATACCTTCCCTTACGGACGAACATGCATAAATCGTGTCAGAATGTAATTCTATGCAGATCATCAAAAGGAACCTTCAGTCTGTTACAAACAAATGCACAAAGACATAATACCCTGACCACCTTGTGGTGTAGGGTATAAAAATGTCTTCATTACGCGTCCAAAATTACATCTCATTTGATGTAAGTGTCTGTACAGAAGACCACCACTTTTCATATATTGTCCACCTCCACATTTGGAATAAATTTTAATAAACTCCACAGCTATTTAAGCATGTAGGTGTAAATGCACCATAGGCTATCATTTACTCTTGCATGCCACTGGTTTGTACTTTAGGTGATGACAGGGAAGATCACACTTTTTTCATTGATCTTCAAAACATTTCACGCGTAGTTGTCAATACATCAAATAAGGCTATCATTTATTCGTGCATGCCTCCATTTTGCACGTTGGATGATGAGAGAGTAGATCAAAAGTCATTCCTGAAGCATGCTAGTGTAAATACACTATAGGCTATCATTTACTTTTGCATGCCACTGGTTTGCACTTTAGGTGAAGAGAGAGATCACACTTTTTTATTGATCATCAAAACCATTTTATATCGGGCACGTAGATGTCAACACATTACATAAGGCTATCATTTATTTGTGCATGCCCCCATTTTACACATTCGATGATGAGAGATTAGATCAAAAGCCATACCTACGCTCTTAAGAGTATCATTTACCGTTAACCATGGCAAAAAAATACAGAATACAATGAACTGTCAAACCAATTTTGGAATTGAACATCTTGAATGAAAAATTATTTAAATTTGTAAAAATTGTTAAAAACCCCTTATAACCTCCAATTGAAGTCGTATAAGAAAACTTATGAAAATCTACTTATATTTGAAAAAAAAAAACATATTAAAAATTTTGACAAATCAATGTTCCCAAGTGTTGATGCATCTAACTGTAATCTTCTTCCGTTCGTTATTTATGCTTTAATAATTGTGACCGCTGTTAAATAATGAAGTGTAGCTTCAAAATATGCCTTCAATTTACTTAGGAAAGAAATAATGATCACCGTAAAGAATTGTGAAGTGTAGAACGATGGTGGCAGATTACAGACTAACACTAAAGCATCAGAAGCAAAAAAAGAAAAGAAAATGCCTCCATATGTCAAATAGAAGGCAGAGTTCGTTCTCTATATATATATGATATCATACGCTCTATTAGATTCTGCTGCACCTCCAAAAGAAATCTTCGCAGCTCTAAATGCGACACATTATTAGATTTACCACTCACTGATGTGTGATAACCTGTTTCGCTACCACCCTCATTTGGTCTGATAAGAGAAATTAATAGGAGATTATTGACCATCAACATAACAGTCATATTAATCACATAATTCTTCTTTGAGAAAACTCATTGACATCTTCAATAATCTGATAAAATTACTTTACAACATTGCCTGAGATAGAACATTAGCCGTTTTCCTTCCAATTACACATAATTTCAACTCTTTCTCACTCCCTCTCTCTTCCTTTCCCTCAAAAAAAAAAAAAATACAACTGTTGAACACCCCCACATTTCCTTCCCACTGGTCATACAAATGTAAATACGCCATTACATTTGCCACTCACTGTTGTGTGATAACCTGTTTTATTAACACCCCTTATTTCTCGACAAAAAAAAAAAAAGAAACGCATTTACATTGCCATATTAAATAATCTGATGAAATTGTTTTACAACATTGCCTGAGACAGAAGATAAACAAATTGAATATGCAATATCATTCTAAATAATTCTCTTCCACTCTCAATGAATTATTTATCTCTTAATTTAACAAAACTGCACCATCACCAGACCACGACATCCATTTGCTTTCTTTCTTTCTCTCTCACCCTTCGTGTTATGTTCTCTTTCCACACATTAGAGGTGTAGAGAGAGAGAGAGAGAGGAGAGCCTTAAATCTGACCACCCATATTTTGTTTGTGTATGATTTACTTTTTTTTTTTTTTGTGAATTCAAGTCACAAGGGAAGACGACACTTGTTTATTTGTACTTTTCATTATTTATGTTTTAATTTGTTTATTTATTAATGAATAGTTGTGGTAGTAGTAGTGGTTGTTGTCATCGCCATCATCATCATCATCGTCATCAGCATTGTGATTGTTGCCGTCAATGTACTGCTGATTGGTTGCTTGTAGGGTTCCCCCCTGACAGGCCCCTCAACTCCTGCCGCATTCAAGAAAATACAATAACAACATCTGCTCGAGCAAGCAGCAGTGTTATGGTATTTTTAGTTTATTTTGTTTCTTATTTTTTTTAGATAGTCATCGAAAGTTCTGCTAATTTGTTGTTGTCGTTGTTGTGATTTAATGGTAGTAGTTGGTGTTTATTATTATGAGTTAGTGAGCGTTTTTTTTTTTTTGTTATTTGTTTGCGAAGCGGAGGCGCTTGTTATTGTTGTTGTTTGATAAAAAAAAATGAAAACAACAACACAACAGACGAGAAATATCAATTGAATTTCGTTTTGCAGATATAGTTTTGTTTACGTTTTTTATTTAAGGTTTGTGTAACAATTCCAGAGATTTTCGGAATATTATTGCGTGATTCTTGTTTTTTTGTTTTGCAAAAGTAAGTAACAATGTTTGTGGGTATGTAGGAATAGGAATTTATTTTTTTAATAGCTATAGGCCGACTATTGGAACGTAAATAATCGGTTGAGATACGAAACATAACAGAAACAAAGCTTTTCGATTTAGCTGTTGGCAGCCAATACTACGTCAAATGTGTAAAAACGCCCCCGCAACTTTTCAACCTGTTGTACCCTGGGTTTTGCATGCATCAGCTGTTATGTGTTTTTAAGAATTGGAATATGAAAACAATGGAAAGAAAAGTAAGCGACCATAACGGTGTACCATTGGATTGCACATCGCCTTTTGGAACGCAAAATGATGTATTTAATACATTTAATGCATATACTACTACTCATTTTCATCTAATATTGCATTAATCGTGCAATAACAGCATCAGCATAGTGCCACAGGTTTAAAGACGCCCTTTTCTTTTTTTCGACCTATAGTTACCTGTTTGCATAGTAAACTGTAGGTCGAGAAATGACAGGTGCGTTTGCACGGCAAATGGAAGGTAATATTTTACATGTGCCACAGAGTCTTACGGTGCTACGAGATAAGAGAGGCAAAGAGACGGACAGAGAACTGTTTATCTCCCATTTCAGGCAATATTGTACACATATTTCTTAATATTGTTAAAGATTGCAATGCAAATGCTTTTTTTCTTAACGCAGTGTTACTGTTTGGTGAATGCTACGTTTACACCGTTAAATACAGGTTGAGATAAAAACCTGCAACAAAGTCAAACGCCATAATTCTTACATTCTCTTTTTTTACAATTTTAATGAATGGAAGCCAAAAATATCGGAGATAGCATCATATTTTAGAATAAGTTTAGATTTGTTCGAATTGGTCAACTTTGGCACAAATTATGACCTTCAAACGGCAAATTAAACCGTCACACGCTGCCCGAATGTTGCTCTGCCGTATATTGGCCCATTCCCGGCGAAGCGCTTGCTTGTGGTGATCGACACTTTTGCATTTTTTAGTGCCAACCGTTCTTTCCAAAATACTCCAGACACAATAGTCCAACTGATTGGTATCCGGAGATTTTGGTGGCAATTGTGCGCTGGAAATGAAGCGAGGAACATCATTTTGTAACCATTCTTAGATGGCGCGTGCTGAGTGCGATGGTGCTGAGTCCTGTTGGAATATCCAAGGTTTGCGGCCCAAATGTTTGCGTACCCAAGGCTTTAATATGCCCTTCAGAATATTTTCGCTTTAACATTCGTCATATATTCTGATGCCACAGCCAATTAATACGAGCGGAGAGCGACCATCGGCTGTTATGGCGGCCCATGCCGTCACCATGGCCGGCGCTTGAGTTCTGGTGGTCAACCGAAGGTGCTGTGGTGAAGGTGGTGTTTGTTTACAAACTGCTTGACAACGAATGTTTTCTCATCGGAGAGGAGAAAATCAAATTCGGCAGTTCACCACTTTCGTTCGGCCAAGCGAAGCAACTCTTTAGCTCTTTTGAGTCTATTTTCTTAAGTCCTTGCACTTTTTGGAATTTCAATGGCTTTACCCCGAGCTCATTTTTCAATATTTGCCGAATGGAATATTGCGATGTGTTCAGCTCACGAGCCATTTTTCAGCCACTGCGACGCTGGTTTCGATCAAGTCGCTTCTTTATTTTTCGAACCATTTCTGTTGATGTTGGTGTTTTCTTCCGTCCACTTCCTTGACGTCAGGCTACGCTACCAGTATCACGGTAACAAGCGATAGTACAAGACACAAAAGATTTATTCCCATTTAAATGCTGGAGTACTCTAACGATGTGGTTTTCCAGCCAAATATAATGAAATCACACTATCACGCATGAATTCCATCACGAATAACTTTTTTTCTGGAAAATTCTCACCAAAATGCTTTTGTACACTTGTAAACAATATAATGAGCTATCAATAGAATAATTAATAACAGCTGTCGGACTAGTGACTTTAGAATGACAGCAGTCTGAAGATGGTTGCCGTTTTTTCATCTCACCCTGTACAAAAATTCGTCATATGTGTCAAAACGCCGTTTTCATTTTTTCGACCTAGAGTTCCTTATGTAACACAGATCACCCGTTGTGTGTTGTGCTAAAGATATAAAATTACATGTAATTCATTTATATACCTCCAATTACCGGTTACAACTTCATTTATCGATCAATTTATAAATAACCCCCTTTATCTACTGACATGAACACAAAAAGTCTCTTTTCATTTTTCAACCTATAGTGCCCTAATTAACGCAGCAGTGTGTTGTGCTAATTAGAATAAAGCCGTTAATGCCTGACATGTTGCATTGCATTACAACGCTGACACACAACAGACCTAGATCTAGAATTCCCTATGTTATATAGGGAATTCTAGGTCGAAAAATGAAAACACAGTTCTGACATATATGACAAATTTCTATAGACATAAAACCTAGATATCTTGAATGAAAATCTTTGAATCGAACAAAAATTTAAATAATTTTGATTTTATTAATGATTTTTCTACATAGGTCTGGATTTTAAGAAATTATTACAAAATTTGAAAAAAATTGAAAATTTCCTACCTATAACTACCTTTAAAAAGTATCATCGGTAGTATTTCTCCCAGAAAGGTCTTAGATTATATTCAATCTATAAAATAGATTAAGAAAACCCTTTATAATTACAAGTTTCGCCAATACACCAATGTGTTTAATATCCTCTTTAATTATCGTGAGAAAAAATGTAAACATACGTCTCAACTTCCTTTAAGAAAAACGCAAAAAGAAACAAGTATCCTTGTAAAGCCTCCCCCATTTGTTTTTCGGTTACAAGTCTCAAGCCCATTTGTTGTCCTTGTGTGGATGATTGTTTGGTTTTTTTGTTACAACCAACCAACCAGTTAGCCAGCCAGAAAGCCAGCCTTTCTCATGTTCTATGTCGCATTATTTAGGGCAGAAATAAAAGCACTCACCAACAGCCTTGAGAATGTGACAAAAACAGTAACATACGAAGAAAAAAATAAAGAAGAAGAAGCAGCAGAAAAAAGAAAGGAAACAGTACTCTTAGGCATTTCAAACTTACAAAACCATCCAACCATTTAGTGTGGGGTAGGCACAAATATATCCCATTTTGCTCGCTCTCTCTTTTGTCCCGCTTCGATACTCCTTGAAAAGTGAGTAAGAAACAAAGGAGGATGTTAAAGGATACTAAAAAAATGTCTCCTAAAGGGGGGAAATATTTTGAATGTTGTCCGCAAAAGAGCGAGAGAGAGAAAGAGAGAGAGTTGAATAATAACCTTGCATTCTCTATTGGTAGGAAGTGAGAAAGAGAAGAGTACTTATCAAACGGAAATACTACACAATGAGAGCTTGTTTTCATGGACAAAGCTCCTTGAATATGGAATAGAGAGTTGCCAGATTTGGCATATTGAAAACAAAAAAATCGGGATTGTTGTAAAAAATTCCCCAAATCCTCAAAAATACGCAAATAAGGTATAAAATGTAAATTATGTGTTCAAAAGTCATTACCAATGAGATTTTTAAAGGGAAATATTTGCCACACTTTCTGCAAAACTTAAAATAAAAAGATAAATCGAGAATATATACAGGATGAGAATGAAAAAACTGCAACCAAATTCAGACTGCAGTCAATTCTAAGCCACTCGTCCGACAGCTGTTAAAATTATTCCAGTAACAGCTCATTATATTGTTTACAAGCGTACAAAAACATTTTGAGAATTTTCCAGATAAAAAGTTTTTCGTAACGGAATTCAAGCGTGATAGTGTGATTTCTTTATATTTGGCTGGAAAACCACAAGTGGCTATCGTTAGAGCACTCCAGCATTTAAATGTGAATAAATCTTTTGTGGCTCGTACCATCGCTCGTTACCGTGATACTGGTAGTGTAGCCCGACGTCAAGGAAGTGGACGGAAGAAAACAGCAACATCAGAAATGCTTCGAAAAGTAAAGAAGCGACTTGATCGAAACCCATGTCACAGTGGCCGAAAAATGACTCGAGAGCTGAACATATTGCAATATTCCATTCGGCAAATATTGAAAAAATGAGCTCGGGTTAAAGCCATTGAAATCCCAAAATACACTGCAACAGAAACAACAGAAAATAGACTCAAAAGAGCTAAAGAGTTGCTTCACTTGGCCAAAAGTGGTGAACTACCGAATTTGGTATTCTACTCTGCGATGGGAAAACATTCGTTGTCCAGCAGTTTGTTAACAAACAAAATTATCGTGTTTACTTGCCAAAGAGGTCAGCTGAAAATGTGCACCTTCGGTTAGCAACCAGAACTCAAGCACAGACCATGGTGATGGTGTGGGTCGCCATAACAGCTGAATAAATGCCGAATATTATCGAGAAAATATTCTGGAGAGTATAATAAAGCCTTGGGCACGCAAACATTTTGGCCGCAGACCTTGGATATTCCAACAGGATTCAGCACCATCACACTCAGCACCCAAGAATGGTTACAAAATGAGGTTTCTCGCTTCATTTCCAGCGCACAATGGCCACTAAAATCTCCGGATACCAATCCGTTGGACTATTGTGTCTGGAGTATTTTGGAAAGCAAGGTTGGCACTTAAAAATACCAAAGTGTCGATCACTCTGTAGAGTTCGCAAGGAAACTACAGTCTATGAAAAAATTGTGTATGCAGATCAGGGTCTTCGTATAGGCCCATCGTATATCAGTACCTCCCCGGTAATTTGACGATTTTAGGTACAATATTTAACGAAGTTTTCTGCCTGTGACAGAAAATTTTCTATGAAGATCCAGGTATTCATATATAACGGTACCCCGCTATATTCGGTATTTTTATGATTTTATCTATATTATTCACCGATTTTTTTAAGTTTCTTATTTGAATATTGTAATGAATTATGACAAAGGTTGTCTATGCAGATCCACGTCTTCGTATAGATCCCAATATCGTATATATTCGGCATTTTCAAAAGTTCGGCTCGGTCGAACTTAATGCTTTTTTACTTGTTAAATAATAAAATATAACAGAGGCAGTTAATTTTTATAATTGTTATCCATCAAAACGTACTAAATTTTAGAGTAGCATTAGGAAAATTAAAAAAGAAAACCTCTAGAAACACAGACTTTTTGGGGGAAATGCAGATAGGTACAAAAAAAAAAGTAAGATAGAGCTACCAGCTGATTACAACTTTTTTCTAAGTGTGTCCGTTTTATCAATTCCAACAACGATTTTCTGTTCTTCCCTCCATTTTTTTATTTTTTTATATTTTTTTTACATAAAAAGTAAAAGAATCCACTGTTATAATTGAAAGAATTTACCATTCCAGCTGATATGATTCATTACGAAAATAAGAACTATATTAAAAAAAATAGTCCAAATATGATAATGTTCTGTAGTGTGTACCATGCTCTATTTTCGTTTGTTGATCATATAAAAATTCGTTAATCATGCCAATAATCTAATTCTCTTTCTCATTTACAAATACTATTACCATGAATTTAAAAGGAACCCCAATTAAAATGCTCAATTCTATTTCATTTCTAATTAGAAAATTCCCCGTATAAACATCTCCTCAAAATAAAAGAAAATAAAAAAAACCCAATAAATATCCCATCTGGCAACATTGCTTTAAGAGAGGGCTCCTTAAATTAAAGGAATTTGACATTTCTGCTGATGAGGAGATGATGTTGGGTAAGAACAAGAACAAGACCCGAATGGTAGTGCTGGTGAGAGGAGAGAGAGAGTGTGCAAAAAAACCAAAACTAATTGCGTGTTTTCTTCTTTGTCACTACGAAAATGAACAACAACATTGAGAGTGAGTGACCTACGTACATACAACCTACATATGTATATGGACATACAGACATACTCCCATTTTTAGTATAGATTTGTTGTGTAGTAAAATAACAGCATACAAAATAAATGTCTAATATATATGTTTGTATATATGTATATAGTACATGGATGTGTGTGTGCGTGTCTCACTGTTCGTGTGCATATTATATAGAGTGGAAGAAATAATAATAAAAAAGTAAACATATGAAAGCAAAGAAGACAAAAAAAAAAAACAAAATAAAAACAAATAAAATAACAACAGCATAAAATGAAAACAACACATCACATCAAGTGATAGCGAATATTTTTATATACGCATTTTAGCGTTTGGTTGTTGTTGTGCCTCTACCATTTTATTTGTTTTTCTTCAACAGCAATAACAACAACGGCAACAGCGACTACGTCGACGACCACGACGACAACAGCAGCATTGTGTTGTGTTGTAGTTGCTGTTGTTTCGTTATTGCGCCGTAAAACCTCACATTAATAAGCTTAATAATATTTCTTTGCACTGTATTGTTGTTGTTGTTGTTGTTTATTTATACATATAATAACTATATATACAAATATACATATATAATTTTGTTTTGCCGTCTACCACCATGAATGTTTTACGTATTTTGTTATTGTTTATTTTTCTGTAGTTTGTTTTTGATTGGTTTAAATTACCTTGCACTTGCCTGCCTGCCTGCTTGCTTGCGGCTGGCTAGCTGACTGACTGACTGGCTGCTGATGTTGACTGTGTTTCGTCAGCGTTTGTTGTTTACTATCTTTTTTGCCTCTGGTTGACGTATGTATCACATACGTTGTTGTTGTCGTTGTTGATTTTTTTTAATAAATACTTTTTTTCTTGTTGTTATTTTTCACTTAGCTATGCTAATTGTTGTGGTTGTTGTATTTGTTGATGCTGCTTTGGTTTAACTAAGAGATTTGACATGGATTTCATTAATAATTCCCTTGGTTTGTTTTACACTTCAATTTTCCTTTGTTATTGTTAATTTTACATCGTGATTATTACATTAACAATTAATTTTTCCATTTTTTTTATTTTTTATTTGTTTATCAACATCACCATCTTTTTTCATCACACACAACGGACTGGACTGCTGACTAACTAAACCGAAACGTCTGTTTGTCTGCTTTGTTTTTTTTTTCTTTTTGTTTTCGTTCTTCTCTGGCTTAGCAGAGCAGCAACAGTGACCTAGGCATCATCAGAGCCAAATGTAATTGCTCGCGCGCTTTCTCTCTTCTTCGGCAATGCAACATACGATGTTAGCACTTTAACGGAACGCACTACCGATGCTGCTGCAGTTCTCTTGTGTGTACACAGAGAACCAACAAATCAGACCATTGTCTGGTTATTGTTGTAACAGAGTGCCCTCTGTCGCTGCCAGCATTGAGGATGTGCTGGCTGTTGTTATTATTGTTGTTGTTGGTGCTGCTGCTGCTGATGATGTTGTTTTGTTGTGTACACCTTAAACCCGACCATAAAAATTCACTCTGTTTTCACTGTTGATTCCTTCTACAAAATTAAGAAAAAAAAAACAACAACAATAAGAACATCACCACCGTAATCACTCACATCACATCATCTACAACAAAAACATCAACCATGAAATAGATTCTTGGTGTTGTTATTTGTTGTTGTTATATTTTATTTTTTTCTTCTTCTTCTTATTTCTTTTCTTTTTGTAAATTTTCACAACGCACTCCACATTTTTTCACAAATCATCGATTTGGGGAAAGAAAAAACACACTTTCTGCGTTTCTTTCAAAAACACACAATATATAGATCAAAACATAGATTTATTAGGTGTTATTCTAATGGGGATTTGTATTTCTAATCGCACAAGTACACAAATATATGTGTTCTAATATATACTATAATATATACACACACCACACATAAAAATGTCTCGTTTTGTTCTGTTTTTTTTTGGGCTTGACTTGTGCACTGACCGATTGACTTCTTTGAATGAAGAAAATTTCAAAACATACTCCACATACACCAACCACTCTTCTGTGTAATTTTATTACACTGCCAAATTGTATTGTTATTTTTTTCGGAAATTTTCACGCGTCACGTAATATAATATTTATGATATTTTTCACCGTATCACGTTGTTTTTGCCTATTTTGTAGTTTATATTGTCCGTGTGTGTCCGCCTTCTTGTCTTCTTTTCGTTTAGGGATAACTAGAGCGACTTTTGACTAATCGATTTTCGTTGCATAGGGATGTGGAGATCTATAATCATCGATGAGAATAATCGAATGCATTGTGTGCGAGAGCATTTTGAAGTTAAAAGGAGTTAATTAATATAAATTATTCATTCTATATTTTATAAGAATTCGTTAAAATGTACATTGGAGATAAATTATTTGTTTTTTTTATATGAAAAACAAATAAACCACAAGTCGACCTAGTTATCCCTTAAAATTCAGTAGAATGAATAAAACTGAAGTGGTGTACACACAAGCGAACTTTTTTCATTTGGGACTGTACAGTTTAGAGGAAAACAGTTTTGTATTTGAGATTGGATCATCACAGGGGGGATTAATATACAAGATGGCGCAAAAGTAATCTTTCTATCAGAAAATGCTATAAATTTTACGATTGACTTAGTTACAGACAAAAGTTTACTTTTGTGCCACCTTGTACATGCATATGTACTTGACAGACATTCCGATGTTTTTTTTTTACTGTAATTAAGGCATTAGGGAAAAATCGTAAACTTTGTGGCAAAACACGAAACGTATGTGGACTGTTTTAACCAGTGGTGTCGGAACGATAGTACAAAGGGTTCAGCCGGGCCGAACTTTTAATACCCTCCACCAATTAACGAATTTAGAAATTTTCAAAAAAAAAATCCGTTAAAAATTCTGTTAAAATCTTCAAAATACCGAATATAGCCGTTATATTGGGATCTCTATGAAGAAGTGGTCCTGCATAGGAAACTTTTGTCATAAGACATTACAGTACTCAAATACGAAACTACGAGAAAAATCTGGTGATTAATGTAGCTAAAATCATCAAAATACCGAATATAGGGAGATATCGTTATATCGAGGGCTAAACAAAGATCTGGACCTGCATAGAAAACTTTCTGTCGCAGGCTGTAGTATCCATTCGGAACTTCAAATACGAAAATTCAAACAGTTTCGTTGAATGCTGTACCAAAAATCGTCAAAATATCAAATATCGGGGATGCCGTTGTATGTGGACTACACGATATTGTGGACCTATATAGACATTTCTCTTCCAGGGGGTAAAGTGCTTAGTAAAAACTTCTTGTATGAATTTTTAGACAATTCCATTGAATAATGTAGCCAAAATCATCAAAACACCGAATATTGGGATGCACCGTTATAAGGGGTACAATATGTCGTGGACCTATCTAGACAATACTCTTCCGGGGGATAAAATACTCAGAAGGAACTCCTTTTTTGGATTTTGAGGAAATTCCATTGAAAAAATTGGCTACAATCATCAAAATAGTTCGGGAGGTACCGTTTTATGGTGGCTATAAGATATCGTGGACTGATATAGCCCATCATCGAACTTGACTTTCTTGCTGACAAAAGACTGATCTGTGCAAAATTTTAGCTTCTTATCCTTATTTGTTTTGAATCTAGCCTGATTACAACAGAAGGGCGGACGGGGCTTTATAGTCTTAGAATTTTACGCTATTCAAAGATTATATATATTTTGTTATGTCTAAAGTTATTATTTCGATGAGTTACAAACGGAATGACGAACTTAATATACCCTCTAACTATGTATAGTGGAGGGTATAAAAATTCCGCCATGTCTAAAAATGTAGTAAAAGTCTATTTTAGAGATTCTTACCAGTTTCTATTCTCATAATTTCTGAGTAAAATACTTAGATTGATTACCAGTATTGCTATTTTACGTCGGATATAATGGGTTCCTGTGATATTTTAATAATATTATTAGTAATTAAACTTTTACTGAACAATATCAAATTTATTAATATATTTTCATTGCCAAAATTACAAATAAATAAGACTATATCGTTTGTGTTTCCTGCCATACGCAAGTACTAAAGTATCATCCATAGTCATTGTTGCGTTACGTTATGCAATAATCATGAGTGTCCGTAAAACAAAACTGTTATACGAAACAAATTTAAATGAAAGCACGTTGCCGTCGGACGTTATAAAACTGTTTACGTTTAATTTCACTTAACATCACAAAAGTGAATAAGACACCCATGCATATTTTTCTTCTTTCATCAGAACTGATATATTTTTTTACTTGTTTGTTGCTGTTTATTTAAAAATTATTTGTTTTAACCAATTTTTGATAACTTAAATACTAAAATGTCATTTTGTTTTGTCATTTACTTATGTATGTTTTTTTTTTTGTATTTATATTACTTATTGTTTTCTCTTGTTTTGTAATAATTGTTAATTTAATAATAATAATTGAAATATGTCAGTATTTTCAAGATGGTTTGGTTGCACAATCTCCAGTATTTATTATTAATTTCTTTAGCTATAAATATAATTTTGGTTTTTTTTTGTTAATAATACATTGGCTTTTTGTGTGTGATAAAAAGAAAAAAAGAAGGAAGGAATTAAAATCAAAAAATGAGTAATTTTTATACACATGAACAGAACAAATGATTTGGTAAAACGAAGACAATTTGTATGTATGTTTGGTAGGGGAACGTTTAAAAATATTTGAAATTCTTCAAATCTTTCATTTAATTAAAGTGAGAATACATAAAACGCAGAAAGGTGAGAATACATAAAACGCGTAATGGTGAGAGTACATAAAATGCTTTTCTGAGTAGCGCCAAAATCGAACTACGTTACTCTTTTGTTCAAAGACATAGAAGTATAAAGATAAGACAAGACAGAGTAAAAATATGGCAGCCCTGTCAAAACGCCTCTGTTGTTATGATATCATAACAACATAGTTTCCAATGCTAATTGATTTAAACCGCTAAAGCAATATGCACATTTTGGGAAAGGTCTATGGAATAGAATTTTGAAGCCAAATTTTGGGATTTTTCTAATATTCATGTGCTGCTACTCTATGTATTGTAGATACAAACCATTTGCTCAAAATGCATTTTGTCTTGTCTTTTAGGTCTTTGATTTGTTCCTCTACAAAAAAGACAGCGGATGAAATCATCATTTAACAAAAACCAAGAGCATTTAAAATTTTGCACCAATTTTGTACAACAAATAGGTTACACAAGGTACGAAAAAATCCCACTGGCGTTGCCATCTGCGTAAACAATTTCTCCTCTATCTGTGGTAGTAGAATTTCGCGCGGATACTCACGATTGGCATTATCAAATGGAATGGGTTTTACAGCCAAAAAGAATAATTGCTATGTGCAGATTTTGGCCCAGAGACATAATTGGACCATTTTTTTTTCGAAATTATGAGCCGAAATTGAACTAAGTCAACCTAAAAGCTCTGTTTTTCTTTTACGAAGAAGCCTGTCAAAAAGCCGTTTTATGTATTCTCACCTTAAGTGTTACCATTTACGAAATAAGCAGCAGTTGAAAAAAATATTATATTGTTATATGGTGACCGCTACTGTTCAGTGACTCCAACTTTGGAACAAGTCCAGTCAGGTAAAATACTTTTTTTCTAAAGGTATTTGTACCCTACTACCCAGAAATTATTTTTCCTTGGGGGACGTATACGGATACCCAGATTCGGGTCTAAGACACGGATCTACTAAACCCATGTGGATATTATAAGTATCATTTAATAGCTCATGAAAATTGGAGAAAGAAATTAAGGCGAGAATACATAAAACGTATCACACGATGCGTACCCCTTTTCGATATGGATAATTTGACACTGCTTTGTACGGATTTTGAAACAGAGACATAATTGGGCCATTTTATGGTGCCGAATTGTACTAAGTCAACCTGAAGCTCCTTTATTTATTCTCCACCTTGAAAAGGAGGGTATATTAACTTTGTGTCAATCCGTTTGTAACATTCCTACGTATTCGTCATACACTTCATAAAGTACATATATTCATAATCTGCATAAAATTCTAGGTATCCGCCAGTTTGTCTGTTGAAATCACGATACAGCCCACATTATTTGACATAGAGCCTCCAAATTTGGTAGGACAATTTGTATTGTGTCTAGGATTGTTGGCATTGAAAATGAGATATATAGGTCAAAAATTTGATATAGCCGTCATAAAACGGTACCTCCCCATATTCGGTATTTTGTTAATTTTTCCATACTTTTCCATGGATTTGTCTAAAAATTTGTATTTGTATTTCAAAATGAGTTTTAGCTTCGGTGGCAGGACATTGAATATTTAGGTCTACGTTTCCCATACCCAGCGAAATTCATAAAACGCTTATTTGGCTTAATTCATTAGCTGGCTTTTTCGGAAAAGAGTAAAGGAGCCGTAGAGCCAAAATCGAACTAAATCAACCTAAAACTCACTGTTCGTCTGCGAAGAAGCCAGTCCAAAGACGTTTTATGTATTCTCACCTTTACACTTTAACCTTTCCAAAATGCTGCAATATGTGCTATTATCTTATCTGGAGCCAGAGACATTCAGGATGTCTAAAAATTCCCCAAAATTCAATGAAAATGAATTATAAATACTAGGATTTTTTTGGTTTATCATTTGTTCATGTTATTATAATTTCAAGAATGATTCGATCTTTTTTGTAATTTCAAGTTTCTTGTTTTTGTTTTTATTGTTAATAATAGTTGCTAATTTTGTTTTTTTGTTTAATTATATTATTTGTTTTATTATTATTTTATTTCCATCATACTTTACGTTTATATTTTGTTTTAGTTATTCCATAATATATGTCTTCTATGTAAGTAATGTGACAGAATGTGGGTGTTTTGTTTTTTTTTGTTGTTATTTATTATTATTATTGTTGTTGTGTATTAAATAATATTCGAAGGGGCGGCTTTGAAGGGTAGAAAAAATGAAAAACAAAAAAATAATAAATCCAAAGCCTATTTTTTTTTGTAGATTCTCCACCATGAAAATTAATGATCTTAAGAAATGTATAAAGAGAGCGAGAGGAGGAGGGAAGGGTGAATGTTTTCCTGTTTTTGTTTTTTGTTTTGTATAGAAAAAAGATTATACTTAAAACTTATAAAACAAAAAATATAATATTTCTACATATATATAAAAAATAATAATACATAATAATAATAATTTTTAAAGGCAATTTAAAAACTAACCTAACTTATTTTATAAATAAAATTTGTTTTTGTTTTTTTTTTCTTCTTCTTGATTCATTTTTGTTTTCATTTCTTTTCGGTTTTTTTGTTTATATTCCATATTTATTTATTTTTTTTGCTTATTTTTTTCTCCTATTTTTGTTTTGTAAAAAAACGTATTACTAAAAAGAAAACAAAAAAAAAAGATTTTTTTTTGAAAAAAGAGAGTGTTGTTTAACTTATAATTTATACATTAAGTTATAGTAGTAGTAGTGTTTTTTGTTTCTTTAAAAAAAAGTATTTTCGTTTCATGAAAAACACTCAGACTTCCAGTTGTTTTGAAGGTTGTTGGGTAATGAATGGTTCACTCCACATGCGACGTAAATCGCCCTGCAATGGAAAAGAAAAAAAATAGAAGATGAGAAAATGTTTCATTAGAAATAAAGGATTCCTGTCCTATAATGAACGAGCTAAAAAAACTGGATATCTATCATAGTCGTTCTAAAGAGATGTTGACAATTACAGACGGGCAAAAAAGCGATAATGCCTTTTATTTATACCATATTTTCAATTATTTATTAACATACATAATGTTTTTTTTTTTAAATTATTTTTGCATTTTATTTCAAAAATTGATTTTAAAAATATACTAAGAAACATTGATAAAATTCCATTAAGGATTGTATTGTCAAACTTCTGTCGCTCCATAGGCTTTTCAACTTTCGACACATGTATTTTAAGTAGCCTATTATTTTATAAAAAAAGTAAAACTTTAAGTTTTGCACTAATTTAAGGTGAGAACACATAAAACGCCTTTTTAACTGGCTTAAGCTATAGACTGGCTTTTTCGAAAAGAACAAAGGAGCGTAGGGCCAAAATCGAACTAAGTCAACCTAAAACTCCTTTGTTCCTCTACAAAGAGACACCAACCGATGACTTAAGCCAGTGAGAAAAGCCTTTTATGTACTCTCGTCTTTATACAACAACTAGGTTACACAAGGTACGAAAAAGACCCATTGGCGTTGCCAACTTCGCAAATTATTTCTGCTCATGACGGGAGAAGCGATCTGGCGAGGAAAATGTTTTCCTTGGTAACAGACGAGTAGACGACCAGTAGACTATTCTATGGACGGGCATGACGGGCTTGGGAGTCTATTTTAAGAGATGAACTGACGGGTCTGGGACTACATTCTCAGATATGAGTCTATCCTCCAGGGAGTCTCCCTTGTGCCACCAAGAAGTCTCAAAGACAAGTTGAGGAGTCTCTATTCTCGAAGTCGAGTTAAGGAGTCGCTATTAGAGTAGACGATCTAAAGGACCAATATGGTCTCTATTCTCGAAGACTGAAGCTGAAGCTGAAGGACAAATGGTGAATCTCTTCTTTGATGGACGAGCTGAAGGGCCACTAGGGATTCTATATTTCAAGACGAAATGGAGAACCAGCAGGCAGTCTCCATTCTCGGAGACGTGCTGAAGAGCCAATTCGGAGACTCTGTTTCATAGACGAGTTGAAGGGCCATCTAGGAATTCTCATTTTCAAAGACGAACTGAAGAGCCAACAGAGAGTGTATGTTCTGATAGACACCATGCAGTCTCTATTTTCGAAGACGAGCTGAAGCAGCAACAGGGAGTCTTTTTTTCATGAACGAGCTGAATCCCTTCAGCTATCTTTTCGGCTAGGGAATTTTTTTGGCTTTCCCTTCAATTCTCGTAGATAAACTGAAGGGCCTCCATAGGCGACCGAAAGAGCTTCCAGGCAGCCTATTCGCATAGACGAATTATAGGTCCTTTAGGGAGTCTCGTCGATAGAAGATTCATCTATAGGTGCGTTGAAATGGAGAGCAAGGTAGCCGAGACAATAGGCGAGGTAAAGGGTCTACAGAGAGCCTTACCGAAAACGGAGCTGGGGAGGGCCCAGATAGCCTTATCAATAGACAAGCTGAAGGTAATTCAAGGAGTATTTTCGATAAGCGGACAGACAGCTCTCCATAGAGCCTCATCGACAGGCGAGCTGAAGCGCCAAATAGCCGAGTCGATAAGTTCAGATGAAGTTCCTTCTTGGGTCTTCTCTAGACAGAAAACGTGTTGCAGGACTTCTAGAGAAACACGACGCTACTATACAAATACATCTTTCACAGGGATTTGTATAGATTGACTATGGAAAAGCAAAACTTTTCCACGACTCCTACACTTAGAGGACCTTTTACAGGTCTTCGATAGATGGAAAAGCTTTTAGGGACCTTCAATAGATGAAAAAATTCTACGAATACATCTGTAAATAGAAGATTTCTAAATGTATTCTTTTGATTAGATCTTTTAAAAATATGGGGCTTTCTCCGTGGACAGAAACTCTTTCATAGGCCTTCTCTAGACAAACGATTTCCGACAAGTACCTCCATGTACAGAAAATGTGCTACTGCAAATAACCCTTGCGAATGTCACATCTTTGTTCTTACCTTCAGATAAGCCATTGTCAACAAAGGCAGTAATGTGAATGGAACCAAATAGAGAAGTGCCGGTTGCGCTGCTTTAAAGACTTCCGAGCTTACAGTGGCGGTAAGTAGACCCAAAAAGTAACTGGAATGGATGGATAGCAAGAATAAACATTAGTTAGAATAAAGTTTTCCTGGAGTAATCTTAAATAAAATATTTGGAACTTGTGTATTAAAAAAGAAATAGTTATAATTAAAATAAAGAAAATGTCGTGCCCTTTTGAATTGTGTAATATTGTTGCTGAGGATGAATTGTGTGTTACCTGTTGGTTTTGTCTTAATCAATGGCATGCAAAATGTGCTAGGATTAATGCAAAAGTAGTAGACACAATTAGAAATAATGTTGGTGTTCGTTGGTGTTGTGTGCAATGCAGGAAACTCTCTGCAGACTTTTATAATTTTGTGAAGGATTTGCAGTCGGAATTGACATCGATGAAAAAAGATTTTTCCTCATTATCACTCCGATTTGAGAATTTCTCTACATTGTTTGAGAAATACCAAGAGTTAGATGAGTTTGTGTCGTCACCGTTAGTTTCTGGACAGAAACGCAAAAGGGCTGCGAAAAAGGCACCAACTAAGGGAATGCCTAGTCGCAAAGCAATAGTTTCTGTTGAGAACACTGTTCCACAACCGGTCTCAGTTAATATCACTGATACAACTGAGAATGGACGTGAACAGTCGTATGCCAGTGTTATTACACACCCAGTTCCGGTAGATAACAGCGGTATAGGTAAAGGGGTAATTAATCCTGATGTTATGAATATTGATAGTGAGGTTTCTAAGAAAACCTCACAATCTACTCGTGACATACAGGAATTATCATTTCCTTCACTTATCACTAGTGATCGTCCCGAGACTGCTACTGGCAAAACTCAACCTGTCCAAAGATCATTATCCATGGCCCCCGCCATGAAAATGATATTTGCAACAAGGTTTGCACCAGAAACAACGGCCGATGACATAAACTATTATATAAAATCAAAAATTGAGGGAGATTACTTTTTGAAATGTTATAAGCTCCGATCTGCATTTTCTGAAAGTAGATCTTCTTTCAAAATCGTTGTGCCTGACAATATTTTTGTACAGTTGATTTTAAAAGAATTTTGGCCTGCTAGGGCATTTATTAAAGAATTTGTGGAGAGATCCGATAATTTAGCTCATTTGCCTCTTAGACCAGACTCGGTGCCAAAAAACTAAATGACTCATTTTCTATCTGCTATCAGAATGTAAGGGGGCTTAATACAAAATTAACCAGTTTATATACTGATAGCATTGGTTTCAATTATAATGTATTGGTTTTCTCCGAAACTTGGTTAAAAACATCTATATTAAATAGTGAAATATTATGTTCAAAATATCAAATATTTAGAAAAGATCGTGTTTGTAAAAAAGGTGGTGGCGTCCTTATTGCAGTTGATACCAAATATACCACTAATTTAATTGATCTAAATGATTTTCTTGATATAGAATTTGTTTGTGTTTCCATTGAATTGGGCAAATCTAAATTGTTTGTAACTTGCTCTTATATTCCCCCCTCATCTTCACTTGACATTTATAATCTGCATTTATCAGAAATAAATTTAATTACTGAAAAAATGAAAGATTCCGATCGCATTCTGATCCTTGGTGATTTTAATATGCCCTCCATTAAATGGCTTCCAATGCCAGATTCTGAAGCTTTGATTCCTTTGCCATCTGAAATGAACAGTACCCAGTATACATTTGATGTTGTAAATCTTTATCAAATAAACAGTGTAAAAAATTCGCATGGCAAAATTCTTGATTTGGCGTTTGTAAATATAACACAGCATTTTGATATATTCAGAATTCCTCCAATATGCACTCCTGAAGATATATACCATCCAACTTTATATATCTCCATGACTCACAGTTATGTAATTGAAGAAAGTCAGTCCGACTCATTTAAAACTGTCCTTAATTACAAAAAAACTAATTTTCGAAAACTTAATACTCTCATTTCCTCCATAAATTGGGCTTCTGTGTGCCTGTGTAACAGCCATACAGATTTAGAATATGTAATTGATCAATTTTATGATATTTTAAATAGATTTAAACTGGAATGTGTTCCAACCACTGGAGTTAAAAATTCAAATAAATATCCATGGATAACCCCTGAGTTATCAAGTTTAAAAAATTCTAAAAATAAGCTTTTTCGTAAATATAAAAAATCAGGCTTAACAATAGACTATACTAATTACTCTGTTGCTAGATCTAAATATACTTTAGAGTCTCGACGGTTGTATAATCTTTACCTAGACAAGATTAAAAATAATGTTAAATCCAATCCTAAATCTTTTTATGATTTTGTTAATCTAAAACGAAAAGTTTCCTCAAAGCCCTCAGTATTGAAATATAACAATAAAGAATTTGTCACAGGCACAGATATTGCTGAATGTTTCGCAGATTTTTTTGCCACAACCTATTCCAGTACATCTTGCCAAATTAAAGATTCGTATCCTTATAAGTTATCACAGGCTGATCAAATTTGTATGCCTTTTCTACAACGTCATGATGTGTCCAATAGTCTGCGTAGTTTAAAATCGATTAAATGTCCAGGACCGGATGGCATACCTAATATAATTCTTAAATATTGTTCAGAAACATTAGCACTTCCGTTAACTATATTGTTTAATTATTCACTTAAATTTGGTCACTTTCCTACTTTTTGGAAAAAATCTTATATTATACCTTTACATAAGTCTGGTAGTCTTACTAATGTGTCAAATTATAGAGGAATTGCAAAATTAAGTGCCATACCAAAATTGTTTGAAAAATTAATTACTGCAGTAATTTCACAGAAAATTCAATCTATATTGAGTCCATATCAGCATGGTTTTCGTAGTGGTCTTTCAACTACAACAAATCTTATAGAATTTACGTCAACAGTAATAAAAGGATTTGTTCAGCGTAAACAAACTGATACAATTTATACCGATTTTAGTAAAGCTTTTGATAGGGTTAACCATGAACTCCTAATATATAAATTAAATTATATGGGTTTCAACACAAACTTAGTCAAATTGATATCATCTTACTTACAAAATAGATCACAACTAGTTTTGTTTGAAGGGTATCTATCCAAAACGATTAACGTTCCATCGGGTGTTCCGCAAGGAAGTCACCTTGGACCGGTCCTCTTTCTTTTATTTATCAACGATTTACCTAATTCCATAAATTACTCGAAATTGTTAATGTACGCAGATGATGTTAAATTATTCATTTCCCATAATTGTGATAAACGAGCGAGTTTACTTCAAAACGATTTAGATAGCCTTTTTAAATGGTGCACGTTAAATTGTATGGAGTTAAATTTAAGCAAATGTAAGCATATGTGCTTCTCCAGATCTTCTTCTCTGATATTAAAATATAATATTGACGGTCATTCATTATCAACTGTAGATTCATTTGTTGATCTTGGCCTCTTGATGGATCCAAAATTAAATTTTAATAGCCATGTAATAACAATGGTAAATAAAGCAAATGGTGTTTTAGGTTTTGTTAAACGGTGGGCCAAAGATTTTTCTGATCCATATATAACAAAACAGTTATTTACGTCTCTTGTTAGACCTATATTGGAATACGGTTCTGTTGTATGGGATCCTCAATATGCAACATACTCAGATAAAATAGAATCCGTGCAAAAACAATTTCTGCTATTTGCCTTACGAGGTTTACATTGGAATAGTGATTTTGTTTTGCCTTCTTATGCTAGCAGGCTAAAATTAATTAGATTGCCTACACTTAAAAGCAGACGTATTATGTTGAACTCCATGTTTGTACTAAAAATATTAAATGGTAATATACCCTCAGATTTTCTGATTTCATCTATTAGAATTAATGTTCCGTTTAGATCTAGTAGATACTACCAATTATTATATACTGATTTTCACCGCACGAATTATTCAATGGGCGAACCTCTTAGTAAAATGTGTGTTGACTTTAATTCTGTGTACTGTAATGTAGATTTTGGTATGAGTTTAGAAGTTATTAAATCTAGAATAATTTTATTTTTAAACAATTAACATACATGTTTTATTATTTGACAAATTAGCTGATGAATTAAATTCTGTAGCTGGTTTTAAATTTCCTACTGAATTCCCATTATGATGCGGATCATGATGTGTACGCGATCCCTCCGTAAAGGGAGGTCGCCCCCTCGGTCGGCAGGGGTGGGAATGTGAGGCGTGGGAACGTTCGAAAAAAAAAAAAGTAAAGAAATTTACTCACCCCAATAAGGAACAGTGAAAATATGTCAACCTTGAGCCGACACCCTTTGGCGGTGGTAGCATTTGATCGTTCGTTACAATTTGGGCTTTCTTATAGGCATCGTAGCGCAGCACAAAACACAACAACAGACCCGGCATTACAATGTCACCCAAACCCAACATTGAAAAGTGTCCGGTATTGTGTATGCTGGGAAAAACCAGTTTTCCCGGTAAATTCAGCTTTGGCGCCTCCTTAACCATATTGCCCAGGTTCAGTTTGCGCGCCACAATGCCAACCGGATTATCGGCTGGACGTGTTGCCACTTTGACCATAACATTTGTGCTAAAGATATACGACGAGAAGAAGACCCAGAAGACATCATAGATGAGCAGGCCGGTTAGCAGGAGAGTGGAGACCTTAAGGCTGGGCAAGCGGACAAATGCAATGAAAGCAACACATAAGCCCATGCCCATTGCTGGAATCGAAAAGGTAGAAATTAATTAATAATTATGGAGATATTTTCATAAAATTCCTTAACTTACCATCCATCAAGAGCCAATGACCCGTTAGCACCCACACACAGACAATTGACACAGATAGAGTAAAACTAAATAATTCGGCGGCAGTAAAACGTCCACAGACTCCAAATGAGATTCGGGTACCATCAGTGCAGGGGCGTATGATATACTGACACATCGGCAAGAGTAGAAAGGCCAGAGCCACGGTGGCAATTACTGCAACAAAAGTGGTGGGGTAGAAAGAAAATGCGTATGAAGGAGGAGTACTAAAGAAGAAAGGAATGTAGGCGAAAACTCTTACTTGCTGTACAAACGGCAAACAGCAGCTGCATGGAATCGAAAAAGAAGAACATAATTAAAAGTGAAATGGATGCACCCAATGGCAGGCAGAGGGCATGCATTGTATCCAATGTGGCAAATTTACCTGCAACGAAAAGGAGAGAGAAGAGGAGAAGGAAATTAAGAATGGAAAATAAAAGGTAGGCAATAAAGGTCTCTTAAAGAATGGGCTGATATAAATTTAAGTTATTCAAGTCCTGTACAGATCAATATAAGTTATACACTTGGTCGGAATGCTCCTGGAAACGTTATCCACATTTTTGGATAAATCGATTGTCCGATGAATAAAGAAAAAATAAAACCAGTAAGGAAAAGAAAAAAGTCGGGCGGGCCAACTATTTTATAACCTACACCAATATGCAGGTTAAGTATAGCTCCCGTAACAAAAGAACTTATTTGAAGTAGATTATACATGACATCAATATTTGGCTTTAGAGCAGTTATACTTTGGTTTCAGAGAGAACTAATATTTGGGAGGCAAATCCAATTCTGAATCGATTTTCACTAAATTTGACGGAGACATTTTAAAATTTTATACCAAATAACATTGTTATAGAGTGCCTGATATGACTTTGAGGAGGATTATATTAAAAAATATATATCGGAGCCGAGTTGCACCAAATGGAAACGTACGTCCCGATATTCACTCCATCCGGGCTGATATTAGCCATTATTTGCACAATACAGGGTGAGATGAAAAAACTGCAATTAACTTCAGACTGCTGTCATTTCTAAGCCACTCGCCCGACAGCTGTCAAAATTATTCCAGTGACAGCTCATTATATTGTTGACAAGCGTACCAAAGCATTTTGGTGAGCATTTTCCAGAAAAAAAGTTATTCGTGATGGAATTCAAGCGTCGTGATAGTGTGAATTCTTAATATTTGCCTGGAAAACCACAAGTGGCTATCGTTAGAGGACTCCAGAATTTAAATGTGAATAAATCTTTTGTGTCTCGTACCATCTCTTGTTACCGTGATGCTAATAGCGTAGCCCGATGTTAAGGAAGTGGACGGAAGAAAACAGTAAACTTCGGCAGAAATGGTTCGAAAATGTTAAAGAAGCGAATTGATCGAAACCCGCGTCGCAGTGGCTGAAAAATGGCTCGTGAGCTTCCATTCCATTCGGAAAATATTGAAAAATGAGCTCGGGGTAAAGCCATTGAAATTCCAAAAAGCGCAAGAACTTACACCGCAACAGAAAGAAAATAGGCTAAAAGAGCTAAAGAGTTGTTCTTCGCTTGGCCGAAAGTAGTGAACTGCCGAATTTGGTTATCTCTTCCCCAATGAGAAAACATTCGCTGCCCAGCAGTTTGTAAACAAACAAAATGATCGTGTTTACTTGCCAAAGAGGTCAGCTGAAAATGTGCACCTTCGATTGGCCACCAGAACTCAAGCACCGGCTATGTTGATGATGGTGTGGGACACCATAACAGCCAATGGCCGATTGTCTCCGCTCGTATTAATCGACCGTGTCATCAGAATAAATGCCAAATATTATCGCGAAAATATTCTGAAGGGTGGCGCATTAAAGCCTTGGGCTCGCAAACATTTTGGCCGCAGACCTTGGATATTCCAATAGGACTCAGCACCATCGCACTCAGCACGCGCCACCCAAGAATGGTTACAAAATGAGGTTCCTTGCTTCATTTCCAGCGCACAACAATGACCACCAAAATCTCCGGATACCAATCCGTTGGACTATTGGGTCTGGAGTATTTTGAAAAGCAAGGTTGGCACCAAAAAAATACCAAGTGTCGATCACCTCAAGCAAGCGCCTCGCCGGGAATGGGCCAAAATGCCGTAGAGCAACATTCGGGCAGCGTGTGACGGTTTCATTGGCCGTTTGAAGGCCATAATTCGTGCCAAAGGTGACCAATTCGAACAAATCTAAACTGATTCCAAAATTTGATGCAATTTCCGATATTTTTTGCTGTCGTTCAATAAAATTTATAAAAAAATCTAAAAATTATGGCCTTTGACTTTGTTGCCGTTTTTTATCTCACCCTGTATATATCGGAGCCTAATTCCACAAAATGGAAACGTACGGGCTGATATTAGCCATTATTTGCAAAATAGACCCGAAATCGGTTGAAGATATATATGGGGCTATATCAAAATCTGAACCGATCTCGATAAAATTTGGTAGAGGTATTTCCGAGCTCTATCTGATATCTGGTACCAGAAATCATTGTTGTCGAACACATATTACGAATGTGTGGGATTTAAACCCCAAATCGGAAGAAACATGTATATGAGAGCTATGGGTATATCTGTACCGATTTTCACCAAATTTGATGTACTTGCTTCTAGACTGAATTCGGTCGGATGTGCCAAAATTCAGGTAATTTGGACTTATATTGGCCATTTGGGTACAAAATTAACCCCAAATCGGTTGAAGATATATATGGGAGCTATATCCAAATCTGAACCGATCTTGATAAAATTTGGCAGAGGTATTTCTGGGCTGTATCTGATATCTGGTACCAAATATCATTGTTGTCGAATGCAGATTACAAATGTGAGGGACTTAAACACCAAATCGGATGAAACTTATAAATGGTAGCTATAGCTATTTCTGAACCGATTTCACCAAATTTGATGTACTTGCTTCTAGACTCAATTTGGTTGGATGTGCCAGAATTCATGTCATTTGGACTGATATTGGCCATTTGGTGCACAATTAACCCGAAATCGGTAGAATATATATATGGGAGCTATATCTACATTTAATTCGATCATCACCAATTTCAATAGGGTTCGTCCATGGACCAAACAAATATTGTTTGGAAAATTTCATCTCAATCCGATAATAAATGCCATCTGTATTTTGTTCACAAGAATACATGGACAGACGGAATGACCTGCTTCTAGACTGAATTCGGTTGGATGTACTAAAATTCAGGACCTTTGGACTGATATTGGCCGTTTGGTGCACAATTAACCCGAAATCGGCTGAAGATATATATTGAAGCTATATCTAAATCCGATCCGATTATCAGCAATTTCAATAGGGTTCGTCCATGGGCCAGACAAATATCGGATAATGACGGACAATCGACTCAGAAAGTGATTCTATATGAGGATCCTCAAAAGTAACAATGGGGCTATCTCGCTTCCTTCCCCAAAACAAATGCACAAAGACTTGATAACCTTACCACTATGTGGTGTAGGGTATAAAAAAATGTTCCATTTACTTACTCGTCTCCTGTTGCACCGGCTCGCCGGTCAGTAAATTTGTTGTCGACTCATTGCGTTTCTTTAGCTCCCGCTCGCGGGCCTCCTGTTCGATATTTAAGCTACGAAAACTGCCATAGACTATCAACAGCATCGATATGAGGCATGTCGAAACTCTTGATGAATCCATGATACCGTTGGCGGCAATTTGAAAGGTATTTGAGGTGGCGCTACTGCTATCGATATAACCTGCTGCTGCTGCGGCTGCTCCTGCTCCACCATTTAAAGAACCGGGCGACATTGCCACTGCCCCCCAACCACAGGCAAAAAAAATGTGTGTGTGTTTGCTATGGGAAATTTGTGGTGGTTGGTGGTGGTTCTTAGAGCCTTGATGCTAAGATGTATGTGTGTGTGGGTGTCTTCCCAGGTTTCTTCAAGACAGCCACCAACCCACTAGTAGCATTGACCGTGTTCTGGCTTGAATGTTTGATGCTGTTATGGTAGAATGTTGGTTGTTTTCTTGCTTCACTTGTTGTGTTGATGAAATCTTTTAATTTCCTTTTCCTTTTGCCTTGGCGTTTGTTGGTGTTTTCGTTTTCTAGTTTTTCGTTTTTTTTTATTTTCATAAATAATGAAAAAGAAAATGCAATTTATTTCATTTCATTTCTTGGAAGGATGAATCACTTGGTATGGGTGGTATATGAGAGCATTTTGCCAGAATTGCTGGCTAGAGTTCTTGTTTGACACTTTTATTCCGGTGAGGGGGAGAAGAGACTGTTTTTCTGGAACATATGTCTTCTGTCTACTGCTAGCTAGCTACTTCCTTACTGGGGCCGGTGGTAAATGATGGTTACTGATGTTGTGGTTTTGGGTATGAGAGCTATGCAGAAGTGCAGTAGAGCTACGGCGACAAACGTCGTATCAACACCGTTTATGATGGTGATGATGGCGCAGAAGACGGTGCATTACAAATTCAATTTGATAACTCAACATGCCGTGCTCGCATTAGCTGCACCAGAACATTATTGACGCGTTCACATTCGTTCGCGGCACCACTCCAATGTTGTTTATTTTTTCTATTAATTTGAGATCCGGTGTTTGGAGTGGAGTTCTCACAGTTGTTGCTGGTATTCGTTTGTGTTGCTACAACAACTACTGTCGCTGCTGCTGCTCTGATATCATATCAGGACCTTTAACATTGATAAAACGTTTATCTAAGGACAAACACTGACATTGTCTCTGTTTGTTTGTAGCCGTGTGTGTTTGTGTTGTATTTTTCTGGAGTTGTTGTTTTCTAAAAGTAAACAAAAGATAAAGAGAAGATTAGTTGGTTTGTCAATGGGAGAGAGATATGTTCGTGTATGTATGTATGTAAGTTGGAAGTTAAGCCAATCAACATTAATTGGTATCAAATACGAGCGCACACACACACTCTTAGACATAACCTAATAAGCAAATAAAATTTATTATACTATCTGGCGGTCATTGTTTTAGATAAACAATAGTTTGTTGACAATCCATACAACCTGTGAACCCTTTATTGACAGGGCGTCATAAAGAGGACAGCAGACGTGTTATTATTTCGTAGCCCTCACTCCAAAAATTCGGTTCTTCTATAATCACATTTTCTGTGTCTGAATTATGCGACACTATCGTTGTGACTGTCTGCCTTGCTTATCTCTTGATTACGTCAAATTGGGTGCTAGGACCCTAACCTAATCTATAACTCTTTCGCAGGAAATTCAATAGTTCAATCGTTTTTTAATATTTGTTTTGTCTAGACTATCTTTTGATTAATTAGACCTCAAATGAACATTGGTCTTACCACCTCTTTGCTTAGTTAACAAAAATTAAAGCATACTTTTAGGCAATTGAAAATAAAATGACTGAATAAGTCCGTGCAGCAAGGTGTGGCATTAAGCGTTTCATTGCGTTAATAGATTCTTGGAATAATGTACCTAGGTCCCAAAACTTATATACATCAAGATTTTCATCATAAGTGTGAGGTTTTTAATCGACTAGGGAAAAGGCAAAAAAAAGTTACTAGAGGCACAAATGTATTACTGCTGTGCATTGATTTTTATCCACGTAGCCTTAAGGTGACATAAACTATCAGTCCAATCAAGAATATCCTTGCGAAATTCTGTTTGAAAGCAATTTCGTCGTGTGTTCATTTCTCTCATCATAATAATTGAATATTATTGTCAATAGTTTCAATATATTACTGCTGTCAGTAGTTTTTTAAACCCGTACCCTTAGTACATCCTTCGAATCAGGAACGTTCACAAAAAGCATTTTCCTTTAGCGGTCCATCATAAATAATTGAGGAGTAATCATTTAAATAATTTGCAAAGATGGCAACGCTAGTAAGACTTTTTCGTGCCTAGTGCACCCTATGCGTTGTGAAAATTGGCGCAAGTTTTAAGTTCCTGTGGTTTTTATGGAAATTTAACAAATTAAACAACGTTAATAAACAAATTTACTATATAAGGATTGAATATATGCACTGGATGTTGAGAAATCTGAGGATCAATCCTAAGCGGCCAATTTCACCAATGTGAGCTGCTGAGCTTAAAATTAAAATAACTTTTTAATAATATAATGTAAAGTTAAGGCCTTCAACTTCAAAAAGGGTACACATAAATGGTCGGTAGGAACAGCGTCTAAAACTGTGTTAAGCCAAGAGAAAGACTTTGAAACAAAATGTCCAAACTTGACTCTAAAACAAGTAAAATAGTATCAGTCGGTTTTGCCAAGAGATGTATACCCCAGCCTTGAGTTATGATTATTCAAACTGTTGACCCTTTATGGAGGAGGTTACGAAGCAGTTGGACAAAATTTACCATTTTAGTATGAGAACTCAGACTGATATAAATATTACAACGTGCCAGATTTGGACTATATCCACAATTTCATATACCTTATATGAGATATGTGCAAATTTTTAGAAATTGTAGAAATATGCGTGAAGTGCAAGATGTAGCGGGCCGAAGTATTCCAGTTTCATACTTCATCTAATGCAGACAAAAATATAAAATTGGAAGGTAATCGAACATTTATATCCAATTTTATTCGACATCAAGCAAGCAAGTCATAAAGAAACGCCGAATTGTTTTGCAAGTTATGTTGTGGGTGAGGTGCCAGAATGGGTTGGCAGATACATATAATCTTTACAATAGATCTTTGGATGAAGAGAGTGAGAGAGAGGGATTTGGATCTCCTATTTTGAGCGTTTTGTTTTTAACAATCTTGAACCCCTTGTGGGGGAGGTACCATACCAGGAATATTCCGATCTCTACCATTTTAATAACAGATCTTGTGTTGATGGAAATATTGAGATGTGTCAATTCTGAATAGAATCGGATGTTAATTTTCATGAATATTCAAAATTTTGATCCTTTGTGGGGATGCACCAGAAGGAGTGTAGCAATATATCCCGTTTTCACTCCAGACCTTGGGTTAATAAAAATATTGTGATTTGTGTAGTATGAAGAGAACCGTATGCTTATTTCGGATTTTATGACCGTTTTGGTCATTCAAAACTTCGAACCTTTGTGGGGGAGGTACCAGAAGACATGGTCCGATCTCTACCATCTTTACAACAGGTCTTGTGTTGATGGAAATATTGAGATGTACCAAGTCTGAATGGAATCGGATGTTAATTTCGTGATTTATGAGCTTCATGAATATTCAACATTTTTACGCTTAGTGAGGGAGGTACCAGAGAAGTGGATCGATATATCCCGTTTTCACTCCAGACCTTGGGTTAATAAAAATATTGTGATTTGTGTAGTATGAAGAGAACCATATGCTTATTTCGGATTTTATGACCGTTTTGGTAATTCAAAACTTCGAACCTTTGTGGGGGAGGTACCAGAAGACATTGTCCGATCTCTACCATCTTTACAACAGATCTTGTGTTGATGGAAATATTGAGATGTACCAAGTCTGAATGGAATCGGATGGAATTTCGCATTTTAGGAGCTTCATAAATATTCAAAATGTTGACCCTTTGTGGGGGAGGTAACAGAAGCAGTGGACTGATATTGTCCATCTTCACACCAGACCCTAGGTTAATAAAAATATTGTGATTTGTGTAGTATGAAGAGAACCGGATGCTTATTTCGGATTTTATGACCGTTTTTGTTTTTCAAAACTTCAAACCTTTGTGGGGGAGGTACGAGAAGAAATTGTCCGATCTCTACCATCTTTATAGCAGATCTTGTGTTGATCGAAATATTGAAATGTGCCAAGTTTGAATGAAATCGGATGTTAATTTCGTGTTTTATGAGCCCCTTTGTGGGGGAGGTACCAGAAGGAGTGGACCGATCTTCACACCAGACCTTGGATTAATAAAAATATTGTGATGTATGTAATTTGAAGACATTCGGAGTCTTTTTATGTATTTTATAAGAATTATAATTATTCAAAATGTTGACCCTTTGTGGGAGAGGTACTTCGGCACGTTTTGCCCGTATCAAATGATATCTAACCTCTCTTGCCATATGGCAGAGGGCACAAAACCATTTTTTTTAATTTTTATTTTTTAGAATTTTACAGTCGTCTTGGGGAGTGGGAAAGCATCAAATTTTGATGAGTGGGCTGATTTGATGCTTTGTGTGGGAGGTATGAGAATAAAGAAATAAACCGGAATTGTCCATCTTCACATCGGATCTAAGTGTGGTATTGACAGGCAGGGAGGCCCATTCGGTTTGTAGACCAAAACCGCAAAACAATTTTTGGTTCTCAGTTCAATTTTCGTTTAGGCCCCTATAATTTTTGCCTCAACCACACACAAAGGGAGTCAATATTTTAGAAACGCTTTCCACGCTACCTCTCTTTCAATTCCAAGTCTCCCTTTTAAGTTTTAAGTGTTACAACGATTCAATAGGTAAGCTGCTTGAGCGCCACCAAAAAATATGAAAAAAAAAAAACTATCGACACTACTTGGCTATGGGTGGCATGGCATTGTGTGTACGTCTGAGTGGAGGGAGAGTAGTAGGTTGTAGCGAAAAAGTTTAGTTACCGCAAACAAAGCAAAAATCTTTACAAAAAAACGAAACGAAATGAAATAAAACAAAACTACTCTCTCAGACTGACAAATAGACAGACAGTAACAAAGAAAGAAAGACGGACAGACAGACAGCTAGATAGACACCACCACAAAACACTTTCTTTTTCAATTGACTTAAAGATAATATCAACCCAACAGCAACAACACCACCAGCGCCAAATAAACCACAGGCAATAAATATTGCGTTTAGACCAAAAAAGTGTATCTTTTGGGTTGGTAATTTTGCCGTTTCGCCTGTGAAGTGAAGGTATTTTTTTATTATTGTTGTTGTTACTTTTACTAAAGAAAAACACACAAATCAAACAAAAACAACAAAATAATTAAAGAAAATGAAATGAAATACCTAGCTACTCAAAAAATTGTTGTCATGCCTAGGCGCACAACCAACCCGCCTTGCCGCCCTCTCCACTCCAAAAACACACACACACACATAATTTTTGTTTATTGGCGGCTCCCATCTATCCAAATGCTTAATTTGTAATCCAAGTCCGAAAAAAGCACAGTGGAAGGGGCTGCCGGACCAGGTTAATAAATAAAACATCAGCGGATAAAATTACAACAAGTAAAGCAGCAAGCAGCATATTTAAGCAACATTTCAATTAAGCTAATTGTAAGTTCGCCTTTTGTTGTTGTGGCTTTTGTTGTTGCTGAAGGTTCAATAGCAAATAATTTTGATATTCAATGCAGTCCGTTATGATGTATTCAAATTTCGAATGGAATATTTATTTTTTGGTAATCCTAAGTGTATTTTTTTTTTGTTTTTGTAGATGCACAACCGATTTCCGGGAGGCTTTGAAGTTTTAAGTCGCTTTTGAGATGTATTAATTCCCAGGAGGGACAGAACAAAAACTTGGGTATTTTTTATGGATTCTTTGGAAGTTAGAGAGATATACAGGGTGAGATGAAGAAACTGCAACCAACTTTAGACTGCAGTCATTTCTAAACCACTCGTTCGACAGCTGTTAAAATTATTCCAGTAACAGCTCATTATATTGTTTACAAGCCTACAAAAGCATTTTTGGTGAGAATCTTCGAGGAAAAAAAGTTATTCGTGATGGAATTCAAGCGTGATAGTGTGATTTCTTTATATTTGGCCACAAGTGGCTATCGTTAGAGCACTCCAGCATTTAAATGTGAATAAATCTTTTGTGTCTCGTACCATCTCTCGTTACCGTGATACTGGTAGCGTAGTCCGACGTCAAGGAAGTGGATGGCAGAAAACAGCAATATCAGCAGAAATGGTTCGAAAATAGTAAAGAAGCGACTTGATCGAAACCCGCGTAGCAGTGGCCGAAAAATGGCTCGTGAGCTGAAAATATCGCAATATTCCATTCGGCAAATATTGAAAAACGAGCTCGGGATAAAACCATTGAAATTCCAAAAAGTGCATGAACTTACACCGCAACAGAAAGAAAATAGACTCAAAAGAGCTAAAGAGTTGCTTCGCTTGGCCGAAAGTGGTGAATAGCCGAATTTAGTTTTCTCCGATGAGAAAACATTCGTTTTCCAGCAGTTTGTAAACAAACAAAATGAACGTGTATACTTGCCAAAGAGGTCAGCTGAAAATGTGCACCTTCGGTTGGCCACCAGAACTCAAGCGCCGGCCATGGTGATGGTGTGGACCGCCATAACAGCCCATGATCACTCTCCGCTCGTATTAATCGACCGTAGATCAAAATAAATGCCGAATATTGTCGCGAAAATGTTCTGGATGGTGGTGTATTAAAGCCTTGGACACGCAAACATTTTGGCCGTAAGACCTTGGACATTTCAACAAAACTCAGCACCATTGCACTCAGCACGCGCCACCCAAGAATGATTACAAAATGAGGTTCCCCGCTTCATTTCCAGCGCACCTATTGGCCATCAAATCTCCGGATACCAATCCCTTTGACTATTGTGTCTGGAGTATTTTGGAAGGCAGGGTTGGCACAAAAAATACCAAAATGTCGATCACCAAGCAAGCGCTTCGCCGTAAATGGACCAAAATACCGCAGAGCAACATTCGGGCAGTGTGTGACGGTTTCATTGGCCATTTGAAGGCCATAATTCGTGCCAAAGGTGACCAATTCGAACAAATCTAAAGTTATTCCAAAATTCGATTCTATTTCCGACATTTTTTTACTTTCATTCAATAAAATGTGTTCCAGTTTTTTTTATCTCACCCTATATCTTGCTCTCATTTTTTCCAATATTTTGTTACTCAAAAACGCAGAGGGATTTCTTGACTTTGTGAATTAAAAATTACCTATTATTTCCCCGTACCCTACCACCACCAATTGTCATTGAAAATAATAGAATTGCAGAATTGAAATTCTAGCCAATATCAATTTACGTCGCCATAAGTCAAACAAGTTTGTCAGAATATTGCCATTATTGTTTCATGAAAAAAATCACGTTTTGCTTTGACAAAGTTGAATGGACTCACCAAATGCAATTCAATAGTAAGTACATGGACTTGGAAACAATTACGGGGTATATTTAAAAAAAGTAGATCATCAATGGAACGGCGACTGTGTTTGTTTCTATTTTAATTTAAAGGTAAATTGATAATCTCCCATATTTTTATACCCTCAGCCATATAGCTACAGAGGGTATATATCATTTGATACAGCCAAAACGTGCCTCATCAACATAACGGTGTTAGACCCTAGGTTTCTTTGGACCAAATCTGTTCCAGTCTGTGTGTCTGGCTGACTGATGTGCACGATAACTCTCAAAGGGAGTATCCGATTTGATCCAAACTTGGTACATCGTAATATTATTCTCAAACTTAAATCGAGTTCGGAAATGGGCAATATCGGTCCACTCCTTCTGGTACCTCTCACATAAAACATCAACATTTTCAAAGACAATAATTCACAGAATGAGAAAGGATAATGCAATTTTGCTCCAACTTTGCAAATCCTAGTATTTGCATCTATGCTAGGTCAGGTCATCAAGTACCTCCCCCACAAAGGGTAATACTGAGACTATTTTACTTGTTTTATTATACCTTAAAAATATTGATGGGATGGGTGTTTTCAATCGAATTGCTATGCGGAAAATAGTCCCTAAATCTACCTATAATCCCGAATCAGAGAACATCTTCAGTTTTCAATTGAAAAACTCGTAAAAAATATCCCTCCAATATCTACTACCTACAACCGAGCTTTATTATGCCTTCATTATATAAATCGAAATTTCGTTTAGCCGCCAACAATTGCAAATCTCCGAAGCAGAAGTGCGTCATTTATCACTTATCCTGATAGAAAATAAACATCATGAAAAGTTGAAAATAAAATACCCAAAAAAAAACCACAAAGTCATATTGTGTTCATAGAAATGGAAGAAACCTAATACTAATAACAACAGCTTTATGCTACGACAACACCAGCAAAATAATAAAAGCAACAACCCGACTATGTTGTGGTCATTAACTTTCCCCCTCTCTCTCTCTGGCGTATAATTTTTTTGTTTGTTGCTTTGTTTGCTAAACAATTTGGTATTTTTTTTAAGTTATATTTTTTCTTCTTTGAGGTAAACTAATTTGATTTAAAGATCCCCGGATTTGGTGGTTTAACAACGGCAAATGAATCATGGTGGCAAATTAAAAAGAAAAAAAGTCTATGTTGAAATAATAGAAAAATATTAAAACAACGACCGAAAGGGGTCCGACTGTATGATACCCTACACCACTATGAATTTAGGGATTCGCCCTGTAAGAAATATACGTTTACATTTTTAGCTAGCATTCTACCGTACGATTTTTTTACTTCTTTCATGAGGACTTGTAGCACGCACTTCAATTATAAGAATTTCCAGATCAGCCAGCAGAAACTTTGCAAAATTTACGATTAAATCCGGAAAAAGCAACAGTTTGGTGTGTTTTATAGGCTAATGACATCAATGGCCGCACTTTTTCAAGTACGTAGCGTAACTGTGAGTAATGAGTGCTACTGTGAGATGAAATAACTCTTTTATGCCCAAAATGCAAGCGATTGATTTCTATGGCGTGTGGTCTCAACAAGACGGTGTAATATACCATACAACACGCATAATATTTGACTTATTGAAAGGTGAGTCAGGCGAACATTTTCTTTTTTACTTTGGGAATGGTCAATTGGCCCGTCTAGATCGGCCGATTTTGCGGCTTTGGAATATTTTTTTAAGGCTATGTTAAAGCTCATGTCTATAGAGACAAGAACGCTTCAATAGACGCTGTTGGAAGACTACATTGAAGCATTTATTCGTGACATAGCGGCCGAAGAGTTGGAAAGTTTAAGCCAAAGTTGTACTAAGATTTCATGTTTTCTTCTATATTTTATCTTTTTTTTCCTCCTAAAATATTTTTAATAGTTATTAACGTATTTTTGCATTTTAATAATCGATAAAAAAGCAACCAAGAACCATTGTTAAAATTGACCGCTCAGCATCTTATTTTCGAACTTCTATGTTGCCACATGGACTTATCAACGTCTAACACATACATTCCAGTCCTAAATTCAAAATTAGAAGCTGTTAGGTGCCTAATTTTTATAAAAAACCAAAGCACTTGCAATTTGCGCCAATTTGCAAAAAAATAGGATACACTAGGTACGAAAAAGATCTATTCGCGTTGCCATCATCACAAATGATTTCCCCTAAACTATTTATGATTGGAGAAATGATCTTTGGAGAAAAATGCTTTCCGTGGAAATAAAATTTTGCGCGGATCTGCATGATTAGCTTTAATATCAAAACCAATCGCATTAATTTAATATTTTAAATATTAAATCGATTGATCTTCCACTCCCAACTATGGGCTCATTGACAAAGAGAGAGAGAGAGAAAGATAAAGTGAATAACTAACCATACTTGCATTATTTTCTCATCCAAACCAATTAAGCAGCAATAAATAATTAAGCTGCAACAAATATATTAATAGGCACTAAGTAGAAACAGGAGAATGAAGAACCAAAACCATTTCCACAAAATGTATTGATGGTACGAAAGCAACCTACAGTCATCATTATATTTATGATGTTGTTCATTAACATGAGATGACAAATGAGAGCCAAAAGTCAGTCATTCATCTCAAAACAGAAACAAAATAAAGAAACCAAAAGAGCACAAATCCCATTTTTAATGAAGTGCAGGAAGATGATGGGGGACAATCTTGAAACCCAATTTCCAGCATGCAAAGTAGGTAGAGGCGGTGGTACAATCTTCTTTAAAAAAAACCATCTGCATAATTATTGCACATATTATTGAGTGATAGTTGAGAATGAGAGCTGAATGTTGCTGATGGCGGAATTGTTGTTGCTGCTGCTAGAAGGGGGGATAACAGCATTTAAACAATTAAACAATTGTTGTTGCTGTTGTTGTGTGAAAAAAAAGACACAGAAGCAGAAAATAAAGCACACACAGCCAACCCAACGAAGAAACCAATTATGAAAAGAGTTGGTGGAAAGGGCAGGCTGAAGAAGGAAGAAATAGCATAAAATTACGTTGTTCGACGATGGTGAAACGATGTCAGCCACCATGGTTGACACTCTATGGTCTATTGTTGCTGGCTGGTTAATTGTCGTTGGCGTTGTTGTGGTTGTTGTTTTGGGGTTTTTCTTCTTCAAAATTCACATACAACGAGAAAAAGAAAAGAATTATTGCTTTTGAAGCTAGGCTTATAGCGCGAAAAAAAAGTATGTTAACCCCTTCCTCCACCTCCCCCTCGCACACAGCAAAGTCAAGTCAGCAAACAAGCAATTCATTCATTCTTTCATTCGACCAACCATTCATTCGCATATTTGTTGTCACTACCACTACCTCTTGGAAACCTACTTCCTATGGCCAAAAACAAAAGAAAAACAAAAAAGAAACTAACAAAGCAAGAAAAAAAACAGCAACCATGGGTTCATCATGTTTTTTGGCTTTCCCTAATAGAGTGTGATGGGCTTCTTTGTTTTTGATATGCCCTTTAGCGGGGATGGGAAGTTAAGTAGCCATTGTCTTTTTAAGCAGAGCTACATTAAAAGGTTTGCAGTGAACTTCAGCAGCATCATGTCGCATACTCTTTAGAAATATATTTGTCGATAGTCAAAGCCAGTCGCATATGCCGTTGGTGTAGTGTTGCTGATACCTCGTAGATTTCTTCCATCTAATTCTGACCTAATACAAAGAGACATATGCTATTGGACAGAAACTCTAACGTTATTCTCAGATCATCATCATTTACAAGTTTTCCAAAGAAATTCTCCGCCTAGGCAGACTACCCTGCTAACTAAACTTCTCTCTATAAATCTTTTCTTCTCCTTCTCGCTTCTATATCTCTCCTATCCTCAAAATTTTCAAAAATTTCTTTCTAGGATGAGCCCAATGGACCAAAGGTCTCCGACTGAAACAGTTGCCAAATTCGTGTAGCTGCGCATCCTTAAACCAACAACAAAACTTGCAAAGCTGAGTCGCCTGACTTGGTCCCTGGCCACTGAGATCTTGTCGAAACCTAGAAGGCTTGGTTTATTTAACAAGATTTTGCAATAATTTGTACAAATTATGGAGATATTTTATACGTCCATCAATAGACCTTGCTATACAAACTTTCATAAATTCAACATTTCCATCTCTGTTCCTTACTACATTTTCCCACATTACATTGATCTCTCCATTTTTTTGGCGCCCACTCTTCTCTTTTACTTTTGGCCCATCACCCACAATAACAATGTGGCGTCGTCACATACGTCACCCCCACACACAACAATAGTAACAACAACAGCAGCACAACAGTTGAACAGTTGTAACTGAATCTCATATTATTGGGCCAACATTATTACTCTCACACTCTCATCGAACGGTGTGAGAATGTGAAATTGAGTTGTGCGAGAGCAACATACATATTCAGCCGTTTGGCGTCCAAACAATTGACATTTCTTCTTTCTGCCATGTAACAAAGCAAACAACTGTTTAACAATTGCAACATAAATACTACTATATAATAAATATTTTAAACATAAAATTGTATATTAGGGTGGATTCGAATTGCAGGGAATATGCATCTAAGAAATTGGAAAAAGAAAACATAATTTACAAAGAGGAGAAATGTCAAATGAGATTTTTTCGAGAGGCGTGTGATTTTGCTACTATTTTTGTTTTGCTACGAAATTTTTTTAAAATATAGGTATCATAACATTTTATTTTGTATAATTTTTTCAGACTAGATGTTGATAAAAACCCATGTTGCTGAAAATCGTTCACGTTTTGCTATAGCACTCATTTTTTTATTCATTTCATTTTTTCACCGATCCACCCTAATACACATCCAACAACAAAACATTGTTCACTAGGCATACATGAATGTATCTCAGAGAGAAAAAAAGAGTTGTTACATCAAAACTAAATAAAGAAGACAGTTGGAAACACAAACACACACAAAAAGGGAAAAAGAAACAACAAATAATGTTAAATGACTACTGACAGACACACGACATATATGTATGACTACAACATATATGTGTCGTGTGTCTGTGCCCTCTAAAGAAACTAGAGCTTCATTTGTATGTATGTATGTAGCCGCATCGAAGCTACAAGTAATGCTGCCACGACGCGCGTTACGCTTTGGGATTACAAATTCCTCTTAAATTACTTTGATAATTGCCAAGAAAGCTATAAAGATTTAAAAGAAAACTAATAATAATTTTGTTGTAACCAAGAGGGGCAGAGAGATAGAGAGAGAGGAGAGAACGTGGAATCAAGATGGTAAACATATTTTCAAGTTAATTTACATTTTTTCTATTTTTTTAAAGGGACATCACAACACAACACATCATAATAATAACAACAATGATAAGTGGATTTTGTAGAAGCTAACCATCCATCCAAATCGTTGATCTTTAAGTATTCAACCAAGAAGAAACATGTTAACATTTTCAAAAGCCAATATGGGAGGGAGGGCGAAGATATTGTACTTCAAATCCACTTTTATGTATCCAAATAGTAAACACGAAGCACCACTTCAAATTGAAGTACTACTCGAAAACAAATGCGGAAGATAATTAAATGTTATAATTTTTATTTATACACTTTAATGTTCTATTTTGAAAGTATTTTTTTTTATTATAGAGCGAAAGAAAATAATGTTATGTTAAACAAATGATACGCAAAATAAAATTGACACGGACTTCGAAGCAAAATAAATGAGATATTGGCTTTATGAATTGGAGGAATATATTGATCGCTGTGGTGCAGGAAACCAAGCTCAATGAAAATTGTAGTCTACAATGTTCTTCTGATTGAGGAAGGATCCCAGAAGTAAAGTTTGTTGTTGTTTTAGCAGCACATACTGTTGTGTTCGTTCTGACTCCTCCCAATCTGGTTCTGTCTCTAAGTCCAGTCTCAAAAAGAATGCAACCTGTATGGGTTGGGTCCACAACGAGGCTGGAGTTAAGTGAGTAAGTTTGGCTGACATCGCTGTCAATCCGGGCCCAATAGGAATTGAGGCGGATGCACCATCCGGACCTTAACGGAGCCAAAACTACTCGGGTTTGTCGGGGCCGCTCTCTATCCTAGTACAGTATTCACTCTATATCCTGCCATGACTTCTGAGACGACGTTAGAGTGAATATTATTCCGTTCCGCTTGATAGACCTGTTGATCTAGAGGCTCTCCCTTATACCTATGTACCTTTCTCTCTAGATCATGTAGTGTAGGTGGGGGATTGGCGTTACATAATACTAAGCAATAAATACCTATCTCAACTGAGCCAATCTCTAGTGGCCCACACATAGCGTACTATGGGTGTAGCAGTCAAGTGTGGAACTGTCGAAGTAGAGGTGCTTAATGTGTCGTGATCCGCAAACATTAGCCCGCTTTGGAAGGCAATAACCGTCTGGTTCTAGGGATTTCAATGCCCACCATGAATTGCGGCATTCCGCCCTGAGTAATGAGCAGAGGCGATCAGCGTTGGAAAAACAGATTGATTGCTCCACATTCTGCACGGTAAACGAGGATGCCCCCACCCGAATAAGAGGAGGATGTCACTGTTCGCCAGATTTAACCATAGTGTCATCCGGTCCGATAAATGACGTCATTTCTCTTTCTCTCCCGACAATCGTTTCCATAAGCAGGTCCTCCGATTTCATAACCTCTGAACGCCGCACTTTCCTTAACCATGGGAAAGTTCACAGGCCAGAGTTCAGAAAATTCACCATCTGTCGCTTCAGAGAACTGCCCAGACCTTCTGATATACGGGTAGCAGAAAGGATTTTCCGAAAAATCTTTAAAGCTGCAACCGTTCGCTATATACCTGCTGGACGAATGCCCGAGATAAAACCAAATTTCCCAGCAGAGGTTAGCAAATGAGCGTTGTTGTTATTGTAGCAGTAGTACATGTGAGTGTTTGCATTCTGCTAATCTGGTTCAAGCTCCAGGCTTCTTTAACAGGTTATAGCCAGAGATCTTCTGGAGTGATTTGGTTAGGTTTGGCTGTGCAATTAAAGAGGTGCAGCGTATTGTGCGGGCCTGTATCACACGCCGGGCATACATCACACATATCTTCGTCAATTCCTGAACGTAATTGCGCCAAAACTAGTCTGGTTTGTCTAGGCAGTTGGCGGTTTTCAGCTGCAATGGATGGGGGGGTGGACAATAAGGACGAGATTCATCCTGTAATTGCTGATGGCATCTTCGACTGCATCGGTATGAATGCCACTCAGACCTGCCTGATAGGCTTCTTGATCTAGAGGTTCTCCATTGGACCTCGCTCTCTAGATCGTGTATGGGTGGGAATTGTGTCAACCTTATGATGGTTGGGATGATTCTTACGGTAAGACCCAAGCAGGTACTGCAACGAAAGCATATGATTATGCTGACGCAAGGCAGCATTCTGGCAGGTCTGGATATGATTCCACTGCGTAGCACTAGTATTCGCAGACCACACTGGAGCCACATACAAGACCACAGATCGACCTATGGCGTTATAAGAGGTCAACAAGGTTTCCTTGTCCGCACATCAAATGCTGCCGGCTAGCACTTTGAGGACCTTGTTTCTACTTTTCATCTTATCGCAGATAGCTTTGGCTTGCGCGGACGTCATGAACATGCTGTCGAATGTGACCCCTAGAATCTTGGGGTAGTTCGTGGTCGGTATTAAATTTTCTTCGACCTGCCTAGAGCTGTGTTCTCACCATATGGTGGAGTGTGACCGTTGATTCCGTGGCGGATATTTTCATATTCCTCGCGTGGAAGTATGCGGCAAGCTCCGCGAGATAGGGGTTCAAGCTTTTACATATGTCACCCACCCATCGCCCGTTTTCATAACCTTGAACGCCTCACTTTTCTTAACCGTGGCTAGAATTCAGAGAGCGCAACTCATGTCCAAATTAACCACAGTGCACAGAACCGCGTTCGTACTGACAACTAGAGCTCTCAAAAGCATTCCCCAGTTTGACTTGAATGTGCTGCAAAATTTACAGCCCCGGGATATTTTGGCTCAATTCCAAGCAACAAGAAGTGCACTGAGACAGCACGAAGCTTGGGGATGGCGCCGCTCTTCAAGTTTTGGTTATGGACAGTTGGTATGTCTAGGAAATCCTAGACATTTGGTATGTCGGAATATATTGGATGAAGGTAATACAATTAATAGTTCCTGGACATAGCAATATAGTAAGGAAAAACGTAGCTGATGAATAAGCTTAGATTGATATACCGATTAATGAGACTGTTAATAAGCTTCCTTCTATCACTTAGTAGGTCTAAACTTAGAATCGTTGTGGGAATACTGACTGGTCACTGCAGTATCAAATTTCTGACCTCAAGATGGGACAACAGTGTTCCTGACTACTATAGGCTATGTGAAGATAAAGAAGAGGTAGAGAGAGACGATCGAACATCTACTTGTCAATGGACCATGTTATCCAACAAGAGATATAGGGTATTTGGCAGTTGGGAGATCCCATCATCATTCACAAGTTTGCCAAAGGCAGACCACCCTCCCATCTACACTTCTCTCCAAAAAATCTTTTTTTCCTTCTCGCTGCTATCCTTAAAAATTTTCATTTCTTCCTAGGATGAAGACAATGGACCAAAGATCTCCGAGTGAAGCAGTTGCCGAATTCTTGTAGCTGCGCATCCGTAAACCAACCAACCATTCCTGGATTTCAAATCATTTTCTTTCTTTCTTTCTTTATTTCTGTCTATGCCTATTTTCACAAATTTAGGATGAACACAATGGACCAGCAGGTTTCTTAGTTGAGTAATTCCTAAATTTCTTTAAAATCACCCCTTTGGAAGTAGGCTTAATACCTCTATTACTTCCCGGTTTAGTTTTAATGAAATCCATACTGGAACAAATTCCAAACAAAACCGGAAGAAATAACCAGCACCCACATACCTGTTTCGCTTTACAGCTGTGGAATTTTGTTACGCCTAATGGATTTTAGAAATGGAATGACAATGTTATTATTGTGAATGTTACCTACATAGTTTTGGTTTTTTTATAAAGCAGGGCGATATAAATTACTTGATGTTACGTTCGTCCACGCATCAATGGTAATTACCAACAGTGGTGGCAGCACGATTCCAATGGGGTTTTTATGACCATGCTTGTGTGTGTGTGTGTGTGTGATTGATAAGAAAAACATAAATAAAAGTGCCGGTGACAGAGAGGTGTTTTTATATTCAAGAAATGTTTGTGGGGTAGGTCACGGGTTAACAAAATACAATGATTTTTTGTGATAAAGATTGCAATAACAACAATGCATGGTTGGATGCTACCATCAAAGTCCCCCTATGAAACAGAATCGAACAAGATGTCAAATGTCAAGCAAATCATGAAAATACACCGTAACAATCAAAGAGCCGATTAACTCAGTGTGTTGGCTGAGAGTTAAGCTCCCTTGTCTCTCTCTCACACTCACACCAACGTTAAATTGAGAATTATGGCATTAAAAAGAAAACAATGTTTTGTTTGCTTGCCTTTTATGGTGGAAAACTAAACTGTAACAAACCAAAGCAAGCAAGCAAGATTTTCTTTGAAAAAAAAAAAACAAGGATTACAAAATCGTTGGCATTTTATTTCACTTTAGAAACAAGTGTGATATAATTTTGGTAGCCACTTAAACACACAACTTCAAAACGGGTTAATTATGGCAGAGATTTTCAAACTCCAAACCAAGAAACCAATTACCACACACAACAACACAACAGAACCAGAAGAAAAACACAGAAAAAAACGAGGCAAATAGTGAAGAAATGAAAAATTGCCACCATAACTTTTTTCCAATGAAAAAAAAAAAAAACAAAAAGGCAGGCACAACAAAGTAATCCTCTAATGGTGGCCTATGGAAAATAAGTAATCCAAATCTTGTTTTATTAGAGGATCTACTACAAAGACGCCCCCTTTGCCAAAAAAAAGGAAAACACTTGGCTGACAAATAAAAAAACAAGGCAAGGCACACACAAACACACCGGTCGGTTGGTCGGTCATTGTACAATAAATGGAGCAATTTCAATTTATAGAAAAGTGGTTTTTAGTTTTTGTCTTTTGTCACTGGCCAGCCAAATTACCTTTGTTGTTTTGGTATTTTTTTTTTCTTTTGTTAACAAGTTTTTTTTTTTGGCTTCACAATAAAAATATCTTGGATTCGTTTCCTAATTAATGATTATTAACAATGTTTTTTCTTTTCGATAATTAAGGGAATTAAATTTTTTGTTAATTGTTATTTTTTTTATAAATAAAAAACGCACAGCAACACATTCGCACTCACCCACCACCGACGGACAACGACGACGACGCGGTTATACTACTGCTGTTCGTTCACATTCAACGAAATAAAAGCCACTTGAAAACAAAATAAACTTAATTTCATTATTTTCTTGTTTTGTGTACTTCCAAGAGAAGAGAAGTAGTAGTAGAAGTATTACTTTTATTTTGTTAATGTTTTGTTGTTTTCTTTTTGCTGTCGCTGCTGCTGCTGCACACTTACTTCTCTTGCTTTTTGTTTGTTATGGCTGCTTGCCTCACAAAAAAAATATGGGCTTTACTCTCTCACGGGCACTCTCTTTTATATACTTTTATTTTTTTGTTACTTTTTTATTTTACACTCTGTGTTTTATATGTTTTTCTTTACATTTTTTTCTCCCTACGATATGTTGGGGGAAAAAATGATGTTGATTGGTTTCTTTGAGAATTTCTTTTACTTTTTTCCCGATTTGTTTTCAACACTACACACGGCGTTTTGTATGCAATATTTAATAAATGGTAGCGATGAAATGCAATTATTTTATTTTTTGTACGTTTTTTCTTTACATTTTTGCACTTCTCCGCCTCTTGTATGCAATTTATTTTTTCGATTTCTTGCCAGGACAATAATTGCAGGGTTCACTAGGTCGACTTTTCAACTTATCGTGAAATCGATGGAAGTGATTAGGGATTCAGAGGTAGGTTTGGAGAAACTTGAGAGTAGTCGATTTTTTATGATGGCAAAGACTAGTTTACACATCATACATGGTAGAAGAACAAAGTTAGACGCATCGACACAGCTGCTGCGGCAATGACCTATCAAACCAATTTTGCAATTAAAATTTTTGAATGGAAAATTATTCAAATTTGTAAAAATTGCTAAAAAATGCATATCATAACAACCTCCGATTGGCGTCGTATAGGAAAACATATACAAATCTACTTATATTTGAAGGAACATTTAAAAAATTTTGACATATCAACAGAAGGAAGAATTGAGATGATTCTTAAATAATGGTCTGTTCCTGAACTGCAAGAATATATAAAAGGTTTCACTACGATAACCGATTACCCTTTATGATATCGGCAAAGCATCATAACTAGAAGATTATTGCAGATTGTGGAGCAGAGCAATGATTGCTTAATTTTACCTTCTTAATTCTACCATAAACCTACTCGACCTTAAAATGATTGTGTCATGTTTGCAATAACAATTTATTTAAAATTTTATTTAAATTATTGTTTTTAAAATTAAACCACAACAAAAAATAACACGTCTTAAAAACTAAATTAAGTAGTAAACTGACCAAAAAAATAAACAAATATTTAAATGCACATATTCCAGGTTCAGTCAAAAAAAAAAGATCTCCAATTATTCCCAATAACACACATCCCCTCTCAAGCTGCATATTCCTTCAAAATCTGTCCAGCAATGACCAAACGTTGAATTTCCGATGTACCCTCATAGATTTCCGTAACACGAGCATCACGATAATAACGTTCAGCTGGCATATCGCTGACATAGCCCATGCCACCCAAAACCTGAATGCATTGATGACTGCAAAATGTGGCCGCTTCGGTAGCAGATAGTTTGGCCATGGCAGCCTCTTTGGTATAGGGTTTGTCATTGTCTTTCAACCAAGCGGCGCGCCAAGCCAGCAGACGTGATGCTTCAATTCTCAGTGCCATGTCGGCAATTTTTTGTTGTATAGCCTGCAACTTTGATATGGGTTTACCGAAGGCAATTCTCTTTTGTGAATAATCCACGGCCAATTCCAGCGAGGCTTGGGCAATACCCAAACCCTGACCAGCAATTCCCACACGACCGCCATCCAAAGATTTCATGGCAATTTTAAAGCCCGAACCCAGACCGCCCAAAATATTCTCCTTTGGCACCAGCACATCCTCGAAGATCACCTGGCTCGTCGATGAGCCACGCATACCCATTTTATCTTCTTTCTTGCCTCGGGAAATACCTTCCGTATCCATGGGTACCAGAAATGCTGTAATACCCTTATTTTTAAGTGACTTATCGGTAGAGGCAAACACAACGGCAATGCCGGCCTGATAGGCATTGGTGATCCATGCTTTAGTGCCGTTCAAAACATAATGATCACCCTTCTTAACAGCCGTTGTGGATGCGGCACCAGCATCGGAACCATTGCCAGGTTCAGATAATTGGAAACAAGCTATCTGTTCGCCCGTTGTATATGGCGGGATGTATTTCTTTTTCTGTTCCTCCGTTCCAAAGTTTAAAACGGCGCCCAAATACAAATTATTTACACCCATAATAACACCCGCGGATGCAGATCCCCTTGAGATTTCTTCCATGGCAATGGCATAGGCCAAATAATCTAAACCAGGACCACCTAGATCACATAGAATATAAGTTATTAATAAAATATATATGAGAACATTTAGGAGTTATCTTATTTACCATATTCCTCTGGCACCGCAACGGCCATGACACCCAATTCACCCATTTTCTTAATCTGTTCTTCTGGATATAGACGCTCCCGATCGAATGTTGCGGCATTCGGTACCAATTCGGCATCGGCAAAGTCCCGACACGTCTTCTGCAACATCTGATAGGTATCGGGTAAAGCTGATAGGCAGGCAATATTACGGCATTTTAGCTGTTGGGTTGTTTGCTGTTGCAGACGGAGTCCTAGAAAAAATATTTTAAATGGGCTGAGCAAGAATGTCACAGTAAATTTTGCGGTTCTGTTCCAGAACTGCGGAAATGTCAAAATGATCGATAACAAGATTTTCTACAAAAAATAGAGACGATAACATGATTTTCTATAGAAAATATTGTCGATAACACGATTTTCTATAGAAAATATTGTCGATAACACGATTTTCTATAGAAAATATTGTCGATAACAGGATTTTCTATAGAAAATATTGTCGATAACAGGATTTTCTATAGAAAATATTGTCGATAACAAGATTTTTTATAGAAAATATTGTCGATAACAGGATTTTCTAAAGAAAATATTGTCGATAACAGGATTTTCTATAGAAAATATTGTCGATAACAGGATTTTCTAAAGAAAATATTGTCGATAACAGGATTTTCTGAAGAAAATATTGTCGATAACAGGATTTTCTAAAGAAAATATTGTCGATAACAGGATTTTCTAAAGAAAATATTGTCGATAACAGGATTTTCTAAAGAAAATATTGTCGATAACAGGATTTTCTATAGAAAATATTGTCGATAACAGGATTTTCTATAGAAAATATTGTCGATAACAGGATTTTCTATAGAAAATATTGTCGATAACAGGATTTTCTAAAGAAAATATTGTCGATAACAGAATTTCTACAGACAATTTGTTGAAGATAACAAGATTTCCTATTAAAAAATATTTCCGATAACAAGATATATATCTAAATATTTCTATGGAAAATCTTGTCAATAACAATATTTTCTTTAGCCAAAATTGTAGATAAACAATATTTGTTACAGAAATTGTTGCCGATAACCTTATTTTCTATAAACATTTTTGTTGATGCCAATAGTTTTTGCAAAAAAAAATCGGTAAAAATTTATTTATTTATTTATTCGATAAATTTACATTCTTGCAGTCCTGGAACAGACTATCTATTAACAATAATGTTGATATATTTATTTTTATAAAAACCCTTTCTATAAAAATGTTTTCCATAAAAAAAAATCTATTTTCAATAAATACAATTTCCGATAACAATCCTTTTTTAACCATATGCAAAATGAAAATTTTTTTAAATGCTTTTTTCATTATTTGTTTACTATTCTTTCTATCGGCAATAGTTATTTTATTTTGGCCTTATCAATTTTAAAAGTAAGCTCATAAAATATAGATTGGGGTCATGAACAAGAATGCAAATAAAAATAATAATAATAGAAATATTCTCAATTTCAACAAATGATTTGGAGATCACTTTAAGAGAGCAATCGGTACGGTTCATGTAAACATTTTGATTGTAACGGTAATGTAAATGACAGTTCTTTTTTATCAATAAAAGTTTATTTTACACTTGTTGCATTTTAAATATTAGCAACAAAATGTTTTTTTTTTTAATAAAATTAGCATTCTTATCACAAAGGTAAATATTCTTTATCTATTGAATATTCACGCAAGCTTATTTATGCACATACATAAGTGTTTGAATGTGTGTACGAATGTGATTGCGTGTGGCCACAATACAAAGTGTTTACATTTTTGTTTTTTTTTCTTTTGCAATATTAGTGACTGAACTTTGTATTTTGACGTTTAAAATTGCACATCAATTTGAATATATTCCTTTTTTACATACCAATAGCGGTGGATGATCTCAATAATTTCAACATGGTTATTTATATTCTAGTTTTGAGGTACAAAAAAAAATTATGTTCACTATTGGCCTGACGATCTTGTTAACTGATCGCCAGTATTATAACATAGAAGAAGGTGTGTGTAAGTTAAATTTTGTATTAGTTGGTTCCTTCTTACACCCTCATTCTTTCATATGAGTTGCCACTTCTATTTTATATATGAATCATACAAGCCTGAAAGTATGCTGTAGATTTTGTAGCTTTAATTGTGGTAATCGTTAGTAAATCCTAATAATGAAAAAAGTTGTCTGCAAAGAATTAGCAGAACGAAAAGTACTTTTCATTGATAAAAATTTGTTATCGACCCTATTTTTAATCGAAAAATCCAGTTATCGACAATATTTTCTATTGTTAACCTAGTTGTCTACAATATTTTAACCGGAAAATCATGTTGTCAACCATATTTTCCATAAAAAAATATGTTATCGACAATATATTCTAATAGAAAATTCTGTTATCGACAAATACTTTCTATAGAAAATCTCGTTATCGACAATATTTTCTCTAGAAAACCCTGTTACCGACAACATTTTCTGTGGAAAATCATGTTATCGACAATAGTTTCCATAGAAAATCTTGTTATCGACTATATTTTCTATAGATAATCTTGTTATCGATAAGATTTTCTATAGAAAATGTTGTTATCGACAATATTTTCTATAGAAAATCCTTTTATCGACAATATTTTCTATAGAAAATCCTTTTATCGACAATATTTTCTATAGAAAATCCTTTTATCGGCAATATTTTCTATAGAAAATCGTTTTATCGACAATATTTTCTATGGGAAATACTGTTATCGGCAATATTTTCTATGGAAAACCCTGCTTTCGACAATATTTCCGATAGAAAATCTTGTTATCGACAATATTTTCTATAGAAAATCCTTTTATCGACAATATTTTCTATAGAAAATCCTTTTATCGACAATATTTTCTATAGAAAATCGTTTTATCGACAATATTTTCTAAAGAAAATTCTGTTTTCGACAATATTTCTGATAGAAAATCTTGTAACAGGAAATATCGAGCTTGTTATCGACAATATTTTCTATAGAAAATCTTGTTATCGACAATATTTTCTATTGAAAATCTTGTTATCGACAATATTTTCTATTGAAAATCTTGTTATCGACAATATTTTTTATAGAAAATCCTATTATCGACAATATTTTCTATAGAAAATCCTGTTATCGATAATATTTTCTATAAAAAAAACTTGTTACCGACAATATTTTCTATAAGAAAACTTGTTACGACAATATTTTCTATATAAAATCCTGTTATCGACAATATTTTCTATAGAAAATCCTGTTATCGACAATATTTTCTATAGAAAATTCTGTTATCGACAATATTTTCTATAGAAAATTCTGTTATCGACAATATTTTCTATAGAAAATTCTGTTATCGACAATATTTTCTATAGAAAATCCTGTTATCGACAATATTTTCTATAGAAAATCCTGTTATCGACAATATTTTCTATAGAAAATCCTGTTATCGACAATATTTTCTATAGAAAATCCTATTATCCACAATATTTTCTATCCTGTTATTAAAAAAATGTTTTTAAAATTAGAATAAAAAAATTTATTTACATTTTACTTTTCTCTTACGTTCTAAAAACGGCATTATTATCCGGTGATCTTTCAATATAAATGCATTCAAATCTTTGATTTCGCTTAAAAATTACAAAAAACAGTTTTGGATCAACCTTTTTCAACAAAATAAGGCACTCGCAATAAGGCACTCATATAAAAACAAATATTTGCTCCTCCTTAGGCTGCATATTCCTTAAGAATGGCACCAGCTGTTACCAAACGTTGAACTTCCGAGGTACCCTCATAGATTTCAGTAATGCGAGCATCACGATAATAACGTTCAGCAGCCATGTCGGAGACATAACCCATGCCGCCCAAAACCTGAATGCATTGATGACTGCAAAATGTGGCCGCCTCGGAAGCGGCCAACTTGGCCATAGCAGCTTCTTTGGTGTATGACTTATCATTGTCTTTTAACCAGGCAGCACGCCATGTCAGCAAGCGAGCCGATTCAACTCTCAATGCCATGTCTGCGATTTTTTGTTGTATGGCTTGCAGTTTTGATATGGGCTTACCAAAAGCAATTCTCTTCTGCGAATAATCCACAGCCAATTCCAATGAAGCTTGGGCAATACCCAAAGCCTGACCGGCAATACCAATACGACCAGCATCCAAGGTTTTCATGGCAATTTTAAAACCGTATCCCGGCTTTCCCAAAATATTCTCCTTGGGGATGACACAATCTTCGAATATTAATTGACAGGTGGAGGAGCCACGTATGCCCAGTTTGTCTTCTTTTTTGCCCAATGAAAAGCCCTTGGTGTCTTTGGGTACAATGAAGGCGGAAATACCTTTGTGTTTCAACGACTTATCGGTGGTGGCAAAAACCACAGCTGCCTTGGCCTCATAAGCATTGGTAATCCAGGCCTTGGTACCATTCAAAACATAGTGATCACCCTTTTCAACTGCCGTGGTAGAGGCAGCACCTGCATCCGAGCCATTGCCGGGTTCGGACAGAGCAAAACAACCCACAATATCGCCTGTGGTGTAGGGTGTTATGAATTCTTCCTTTTGCTTGGCATTGCCAAAGGCAGCAATTGGTCCCAAATACAGAGAATTGTTGACCGACATAATAACACCAGCCGAGGCACAGCCCCGAGAGACTTCTTCCATGGCAATAGCATAGGCCAGATAATCAAGACCAGTGCCACCTAAGGGGAAAAGAAGAAGTAATGAATGTTGGATTAAATTTATTTTTTCTTGGAGGCAAATTTTCGGCATTACCTAATTCCTCGGGTATGGCCACAGCCATTAGACCCAATTCTCCCATTTTCTTAATTTGTTGCTCGGGATACAAATGTTCACGATCACATTTGGCGGCATTGGGCACCAGCTCGGAATTGGCAAAATCCCGGCATGTCTTTTGCAACATTTGATGCGTTTCGGGCAAGGCCGACAACGAGGCAATGTGTCGGCCACATAGCTGCTGTTGTAGGGGACGGCGAAGGTGGGAACCTGTTGAAACAAAAAGCAACAAAAAGCTTGATTAATATTTTGTTATCTACAAAAGTATTTTTGTCTAGTTATTAATACTATTGGCTATTTATAGCTAAGGTGGAACATCTTCAATCCAGATAACATCTGTCCATTTAGCTACGCACATCTTTATTCTTAATTATCACTTCACAATAACTCAATTGATAAGAGCCGCACACTTTTTTAACTAGGGAAAATTTCCACATAGTTCGATTACTGTCTGGCATAGACATTTTCCATTGTCGGATGGTGAGATAAGGTCGGTCGTCTGTGCTGATAAATTTTATCTGATTTGAAATATTGAAATCGTGTGGCGATATTCTATATCTTCAACATGTCCATTGAAGATAAGAACATGGATTTAGGTTTTAGTCCCCGAGATTTCTGCAAGACCTTAAGGTTTTCATTGGAAAATATTGCGTTCCACAAGATTTTTTTCTGGAAAATATTGGGTTCCACAAAATTTTCTCTGGAAAATGTTGCGATTCACAAAATATTCTCTGGAAAATATTGCGATCCGCAAGATTTTCTCTGGAAAATATTTCGATCCACAAGACTTTCTGTAGAAAACGATGCGATCCATAAGATTTTTTCAGGAGAATATTGCGTTCCACAAGATTTTCTCAGAAAAATGTTGCCTTCCACATGATTTTCTGTAGAAAATAATGCCTTCCACAAAATTTTCTGTAGAAAATAATGCCTTTCACAAATTTTTTTATGGAAAACGATGCGATCCACAAGATTTTCCACAAGAAAACGATGCGATCCACAAGATTTTGTCAGGAAAATATTGAAATCCACAAGATTTTCTATAGAAAACATTGCAATCCACAAGGTTTTCTACAGAAAATAATGCCTTCCACAGGATTTTTTACAGAAAATAACATGTTCCACAAGATTTTCTCTGGAAAATATTGCGTTCCACAAGATTTTCTCTGGAAAATATTGCGTTCCACAAAATTTTCGCTGGAAAAAATTGCGTTCCACAAAATTTTCGCTGGAAAATATTGCGTTCCACAAGATTTTCTATAGAAAATATTGCCTTCCACAAGATTTTCTATAGAAAATATTGCCTTCCACAAGATTTTCTATAGAAAATATTGCCTTCCACAAGATTTTCTATAGAAAATAATGCCTTCCACAAGATTTTCTATAGAAAATAATGCCTTCCACAAGATTTTCTATAGAAAATAATGCCTTCCACAAGATTTTCTATAGAAAATAATGCCTTCCACAAGATTTTCTATAGAAAATAATGCCTTCCACAAGATTTTCTATAGAAAATAATGCCTTCCACAAGATTTTCTATAGAAAATAATGCCTTCCACAAGATTTTCTATAGAAAATAATGCCTTCCACATGATTTTCTATAGAAAATAATGCCTTCCACAAGATTTTCTATAGAAAATAATGCCTTCCACAAGATTTTCTATAGAAAATAATGCCTTTCACAAGATTTTCTATAGAAAATAATGCCTTCCACAAGATTTTCTATAGAAAATAATGCGATCCACAAGATTTTCTATAGAAAATAATGCGATCCACAAGATTTTCTATAGAAAATAATGCGATCCACAAGATTTTCTATAGAAAATAATGCGATCCACAAGATTTTCTATAGAAAATAATGCGATCCACAAGATTTTCTATAGAAAATAATGCTTTCCACAAGATTTTCTATAGAAAATAATGCTTTCCACAAGATTTTCTATAGAAAATAATGCTTTCCACAAGATTTTCTATAGAAAATAATGCGATCCACAAGATTTTCTATAGAAAATAATGCGATCCACAAGATTTTCTATAGAAAATAATGCCTTCCACAAGATTTTCTATAGAAATTAATGCGTTCCACACGATTTTCTATAGAAAATATTGCGTTCCACAAGATTTTCTATAGAAAATATTGCGTTCTACAAGATTTTCTATAGAAAATAATGCCTTCCACAATATTTTCTATAGAAAATAATGAGTTTCACAAGATTTTCTATAGAAAATAATGAGTTTCACAAGATTTTCTATAGAAAATAATGCCTTCCACCAAACTTTATCTGGAAAATTTTGCGTTCCACAAGATTTTCTATAGAAAGTATTGCCTTCCACAAGATTTTCTGAGGAAATTTTTTCGTTCCACAAGATTTTTTATAGGAAATATTACGTTCCACAAGACGAAATTTCATTCCACAAGACTCTCTCTGGAAAATATTGCAATCCACAAGATTTTCTCAGGAAATTCTTGCGTTCCACCAGATTTTCTTTGGAAAATTTGGGATCTACAATATTTTCTCTGAAAAAAATTACGATCCACAATAGTTTTATGACTCCCAGTCTTATTTTTTTTTTATAAAATATTACCACCTACAACGCAATCCACAACATTTCCATTGTAATCCACAAGATTTTCTATAGAATACCTTTAAAATCCACAGACATTCCTTGCAATCCAAAACGGTTTCCATAGAAAATTTTATGTTTCACAACGTTTTCCCAAAAATATTGGAATCTCTCTAAATTTTATGTCGACAATATTTTGATCTACAACATTTTCTATTAACAAATTTATCCACAGAATTGTCTCTTCCAGTATTTGTTCCTCACCATTTTCTATTAAAAACTTCACGATATCCTGTTATACTTCTCTTATCCGGTAGATTTCCTATAGAACAGATTTCTTTGATCCCCAAAAATTGGGAATTATTCGCAAAAATTTAATTCAGGCCCAATTAAAAAGCTATTATGTAGCGAAATTCGGATGACACGTGTGTTGAATGCCAACGTCTGCATGAATGCCGGTTGAATGGCAAATAAATTAGAAGATCTCTTGCGTAACTGGTCTAACTTCCCGCAATGACGATTAAAGTTGGTTTCCTAAGACAAGGTTCCTTGTTAGATTGACCTCAATGGAGGAGGTACATAGTAACTCGCGATGGGTTATTTATTCAATGTAGCAAATTGTTGATGACTTGTTTGGATGCGTTACCAAACCTGTGAATATTTACATTTTATAAATAAAATTTTTGTACCCTATATTTCTTAAATATTCAGGATGGACTCTGAAATTCTGTTTGCCAAAATGATGTATTCGTTCCCACGGTGGTTGACTAGATGCATATGTACACAGATACATATATATGCATGTAAATGTCTTATTTTAATGGCAATAGGGAAAAAATACAATAATTACAACACATTCCAAAACAACGGCAACAGGTTCTTTGACCCCCATCGAAACAAACGTCACTGAATAAGAATTTTCTTAAGCAAACAAATCGTATGTCCTTCAACATGTCCTTCTTTCCTTTGTCCTCCAACCTTAAGTAGCAAACTATTTTTAATAATTGTGGACTTTGGCCATATGTGTTCTATCTTTCCATTAATGATGGCTGTTTTTATCTTTTAACAACAACAAAAAACTCACCCAATTTCACTGATGAGCTTAAAACTTTAAACATTTTCGTTTTGTATAGCGGGGAAAACAGCTGGAATTTCTTAATAAAGATTAATTCCAATTCCAAAAACGTATGTGCAAAATGTTGAAGCAACTGGTTAATAGTCTCCAACAAACCAAACAACCCGGCAGACAAACTGAGAATAAACTACTGCTAATGCCGCCTTCTGTTTTCCCCTGGGGCATTTAACCAAGTCAAAGAGAGAGAGAGGATTTAATCAGTTCTCTCCGTTGAAATGATGTGTATTAAAATTATTATGGTTGTTATTGTTGTTTCTTTTTTGTTCAACAAAACATTTATTATTATTTATTATTGTGTTTGTTTGGTCTTGTCTTTTTTTGCAAACCATTGCACACGTAAGGTAACGTACAGGTAAAGTAAAGGCATTGGCTGTACTGTTATCGATAAACAAACTATCGATAGAACGTTAGGCCTAACAATCTCAACGTTGATTTAAAATTATTTTTCTTTATTATTTTTAATAGATTTTGAAATGGATTTTAATAAATATTTTTAATTAGAGTCACAGCATTGACTTTGGAGTTTTTGAAAATTGTTTCTCAGGGACAAACTAACATGTAAATTATTGTTTTTTAAAGAATGCCCCATAGTAGAATAAATATGTTTATAATTTCATATGCAGTCATATGTTTATAATTTTTTCATAAATTATTCAATTGACAACATCTCATTGTCAAAATTTGTAAAGATGGGAACTTGTTTTTTTAGAGAAATGTGACAAGGTAAATTACAGAAAATACAGAGATGGGAATGCTTATTTGAAATGATTTTACCTTCTTAATTTTATCATGGACAAATAAATTGCTTTGCGTTTCAATTAAAAAAATCTGTCCGAAGAGAAAAGGTCGGACTGGATTAAAGATATATTTCACGAATGTAATTTCAAATTCGTTTTGTTTATTTTTTATATTCTCAGTCATAGGGTATATATCATTTGATACGGCCAAAACGCGACTCATCGAAATAATGACTTTAGACCCTAGGCCTCTTTGGACCAAATCTGTTTCAGGACATTTAGATTCTATTTAGCGATGTCCGTCTGTCTGTCTGGTGGGCACGATAACTCTCGAAGAGAGTATCCGACTTAGTCCAAACTGGTGCACACAATAACTCTCGAAGGGAGTATCCGATTTGATAATCCGTGAAAGGATAATCCGATCAAGCACCTTTCCCACAAAGGGTTAACATTTTGAATAATCAAAACAATCATAAAATCAGAAATAAGCATCCGGTTCTCTTTAAATTACACATATCACAATATTTTTATTAGCTTAAGGTCTGGTGTGAAGAAGAAATATATCGGCCCAATCCTTCTGGTACCTCCCCCACAAAGGGTGAAAATTTTGAATATTCATGAAGCTCATAAAATCGAAAATTAACATCCGATACCTTTCAGACTTGGCACATCTCAATATTTCTAGTAACATAACATCTTTTATAAAGATGGATGATGGATCAGACCATTCCTTCTCGTACCTCCCTCACAAGGGTTTAACATTTTGAACAACCAAAACGATCATAAAATCAGAAATAAGCATCCGATTTACTTCAAATTACACACACCACAATATTTTCATTAATCCAAGGTCTGGTGTGAAGATGGAATATATCGCTCCACTCCTTCTGGTACCTCCCCCACAAAGGTTGACAATTTTGAATATTCAGAAGCTCATAAAACACCAAATTAATATCCGATTCCATTCAGATTTGGCACATCTCAATATTTCCATCAACAGAAGATCTGTTGTAAAGATGGTAGAGATCGGACCATTCCTTCTGGTACCTTCCCCACACAGAGTTAACTTTTCGAATAACCAAAACGATAATAACATCCAAAATAAGCATCCGGTTCTCTTCAAATTACACATATCACAATATTTTTATTAGTTCAAGGCCTGGTGTGAAGATAGAATATGTCGGTCTACTCCTTCTGGTACCTCCCCAACAATGGGTCAAAATTTTGAGTGTTCTTGAAGCTCATAAAACACGAAATTAGCATCCGATTCCATTCAGACTTGGCACATCACAATATTTCTAGTAACATAACATCTTTTATAAAGATGGTAGAGATCAGACCATTCCTTCTCGTATCTCCCTCACAAAGGGTTAACATTTTGAACAACCAAAACGATCATAAAATCCAAAGTAAGCATCTGGTTCTCTTCAAATTACACACATCTACTAATACAAGTTCTGCTGTGAAGATGGAATGTATCGGCCCACTCCTTCTGGTACCTCCCCACAAAGGGTCAAAATTTGGAGTTTCGACGAAGCTCATAAAACGCGAAATTAACCTCCGATTCCATTCAGACTTGACACATATCAATTTTTCCATCAACAGAAGATCTGTTGTAAAAATGATAGAGATCGCACCATTTCTTCCGGTACCTCCCCCACAAAGGGTTAAAATTTTAATATAAAAAATAACTTTTTTTATTTAAAATATAAATAAATTTATATTGTACGTATATTTAAACACATAAGTACCATAACAGTTCCAAATAAAAAATACAATAAAAGGACTTATTATATACTAGCATAGGAAAAAAAAGTAGTACCAGTACAAGTCATGTTTTTGGATTTTTAATAGGGGGAAGGGGGAGGGATATTTAAGTAGTATTCTAGTATTATAAAGACTTTTCTGCATTGACCTTTTTGATGAAAAAAGACCTTTAACTATTTGATTCGAGCTACAAATTGTAGTCATGGATGGGGTGTGTCATTGATATTGGCTAAAAACAAAAGCTAACTATTATTTACAAAATAACAATACAAAAAAAAATCCAAAAACATTTTTTTTTTTTTGAAAGTAACAAGGATTTTGGTTAAGTATTTACATCTCCATTGTAAGAATAACATTTACAAACAGGAAAAATATCTTAGAACTATATATCATGTCATTACCCTAACCCTGAATGGAGATGAAAGACAAAGAAAAAATAAAGCTTAAATTTAAATTTTGTTAAAAAATGCAACAAAATTAATTTTGTTTCACTGGACGCTTGCCTCTTCCTCTCTCTCTCTCCCTTGTCTAGTCATCCCCGAAATAAAATACTCCCATTGACCAAACCAGTGTCGAATTTGTTTCTATTTCTATGTGTGTTGAGGCATATGTATTTGAAGTACTAACAAGGCCGCCAAAGTACGAGGGACTATTCTCTGGAAAATTAAAAAGAAATAGTTTTTAAATAATAAAAAAAAAAAACACTGGGAATTCATATATGAAATGTTTCAAGGAGGACAATACAGGGTGAGATAAAAAAACTGCAACCAATTTCAGACTGCTGTCATTTCTAAGCCACTCGTCCGACAGCTGTTAAAGAATGGTTACAAAATGAGATTCCTCGCTTCATTTCCAACGCAAAATGTCCACCAAAATTTTCAAATATCAATCCGTCGTTGGACTACTTTGTCCAACGTCTGGAGTATTTTGGAAAGCAAGGCTGGCACTAAAAAATACCAAAGTGTCGATCATCTCAAGCAAGCGCTTTGTCGGTAATGAACCAAAATACCGCAGAGCAACATTAGGGCGGGGTGTGACAGTTTCATTTGCCCTTTGAAGGCCATAATTCGTGCCAAAGGTGTCCAATTCGAACAAATCTAAACTTATTCTAAAATTTGATATTATTTCCGACATTTTTTTTTCATTCAATAAAATTTAAAAAAATGTAAAATTATGGCCTTTGAATTTGTTACAGTTTTTTTATCTCACCCTGTATGACACAAATTCTGTTTTTCATTCAAAATTCAAAAAAAGATCTCGCAATGAAACTTTCCATAGATGACTCCGAAATAAAGAACACATCACTCACTTAAATTCCATTTTAAACCCTTCGTTGTAACACTTGTAGCCTCATGGCCAATGGGCAGGAGAGAACACCACCTTTGCTCCTCCACCAAATGTGGAGGTATAACAATGGAATGTTTCCCCGGCCGGAGAAGCCATGTCAGTGAACAGGAACCCAATAAGTAGATATTGCAAAATTCATCATTTCTGGTAAACAAAGTATTGATGTTAGACATGATTTGATCAAAACGACCCGAGGTGTCATGTAGTACAATAATATCACGCAGCTGGAAAATGAAAACAAACTCAACATTACATCCATGATATATTTTTTAATCCAAAGCTATTTACCTTTTTCTCCCTGATAATTGGTTTCAAAACGTCCACAGCCTTTGTAAAATCCGTATTGTTTTGATCGGGTGTATGGATTCGTTTTACCCCTCGCGAAGAGAAGTAGTCCTCTGTTTCTTGACTTATCGAATCAAAGTCACCCGTTATCAAATCCGGCAGCTTAATACTACAATCATTTTGTAATTCATTTCGTATGAAATTAAGCCATTTGTTTGTACCACCGTCCACACAACATCTTACAGAGGCTACAAAATTTAAATTCAAGAACAACAACAATTATGTTTACATAACAACTCGTTAACTCGATTCGGTTCGAGAAGTTAAATAACGTTGATTGAATTTAATTGAACTGTTGTCTCTATTTACCATTTTGCCATAAGGCCTTAACCACATGTGAGGGACTTTTAATATTGCGATTCAGCACCAAACATCCATGTCCCTGGCCAGCAGCTAGATACGGTTCACTAAGTATAGCTGTAGGATCCCAATGGCAAACATTTTGTGTTGGCTGCTCGGTAATACTGCCTCCATTAGTCCCACAGAAATTGTCTAACATTCCTAGGCTAAACGTGCAGCAGCTTGTTTTCCTCCTTGAGTGCCAAGAGATGCCAGACAGTCGTATAGAACACATGAAACATGAAGAGAATGCAGATGTCCAATAAAGATTAGGAATCAAAACAAAATTGGCAAAAAATATTGGCCAATGGAATGTAGGTGTCTATGAATCGACTTTCGGTTTGCCAGCAATCAGCTGGTGGGCAAATGTAGGGATCACTAGTTCGGAAAGAATGAACATGTATCAAACAAACGGTTTTGTTCATTTAATTTTTAAAATGGTGAAATGTGATACTAGAGCATGTGATACCATGTACTAGAGTATAAAAATTGCAATTTTTTTTTGCCTTGTTATGTCAAAACATATACAGAAATTCTGTGTGTATATATTATATCAATATTGGAAGAAAATCTGCGAAGTTTCGTTATTTTTTTGTAATTTTTTTCTGTCGTTTAAACAATGCAAGAAAAAAAATACCAAATAAACACAACTTCTTGCATTTTTTATTAGTAAATTTGAACGTAAAAGACTTTAGCCTCAGAGCTAAGGTGAGAATACATAAACGCCTTTTCATTAGCTCATTGGTGAGAGTACATAAAAGGCATTTTTTTAAGAATGCCAAATAAGCTAGAAACAAAGAGTTTTCTGTATTTTCACCTTTGAGCCAGGCAAAAAGTCCTCCTATGTATTCTCACCTGAATCAAGTTGAAATCGACTCTTACATCGATTTCGATGCAAAGGAATTTTGGAAAATTTAAGTCGATTTCTTAGTCGGAATTTATATTGGGCAAATTTACTTATGGCACGTCTCTTCTTGCTGGAGAGAGGGGTAAGGGAAGAGAAATGGAAAACAAATCTCTTACTGGCAGTTTTCTCCCAAGTCAAGATCTTATATTTTGGGAAAAGAAAGTTGGAGATCATCTCTCTGTAGCGCTCATTATTCACACTTGCATTATTATTCGCAGCACTTTAAAGACGTAACGATGCCAACGATATTTGTTTGGCCCAAGGACGAACACTCTTGAAATTGGTAAGATTCGGTTTATTGATACCGAACATCAGATACAGCTCGGAAATACCTCTGATTTTAGGTTATTGCCCACCATTTATGTAATATCAGCCCAAATTAGATAGATTTTTTCATATTCAACTAAATCCGAATAATGGTGTAGGGTATCATATCGTCGGCACCACCCGACTTTTGACCTTTCCAAAAAGGTCAACATTAACCTTTCCGAAAACAATCATCAGGTTAACGTCACTGGATTTGTTACACCCATGGTACAGTAATAAAGTAAAATAGATTCGCAAAAATACAGAAATAAAAGTTTCTTACAATCGTAGATTTTGAAAATACTTCGTTTTTATTAATTAAACAATAAATACTTACACAAATTTGGCAAAATTTGGGAACACTTTATTCTTCACTATTTAAATGCACATTTAAATCTCTTTTTTAAATCCACATTATTAAACGTGTGAACTATATTATAACATCAAACCATAGTGTAAATACGGCCTTACCGGCCGTTTCTACTCTCCCTTCTCTCTCACACTCACATCACAATCGATGTTTTTCGATTTATCTAAATGTAATCGACTTATATCTCTCTCCCATCTCTCAAGTGTCAAAATTATTTCTACGTCGTTTCGTTTAGTTCGTTCGTACTTTTGCGAAAAAAATAAATTAAAATATTTATTTAACCAGTAAAATGTAACAAAATCAATTAATAATACAGCCATGCGAAAATAAATTGCGATTTTTTGTATAAGTGAGGTGTTGGAAAACGAAAATAAGAAACGGAAATATCTCTCTGGCAAGAAAACAAATCCAATTAGAAAGTGCCCCCATCAGAAAAAAAAAACAAGAGAATATGACAAAATAAAAGGTGTGTGTGAGTGGATGACAAACAACGATACAATAATTAAAAAAAGTGTAACTAAATTGTATAAAATTTATTGTATTTATTTTGATAGTGTTATGTGCAGAATCGTGAAAAAAGCGAAATAAAAGGAAAATTCCTTAACCAAATCGTTTAATGGATAACCTGGAGTCTTGTTTTCCAAACATTGCAGTTGTTAAAGGCAGTTAGTTATTTGGCAAAACATTGCTTAATATTTCTTTTTTTGGCTTAATTAAGCCCCACAACTTTCGTCGCACAAAAGGTGAGTGTTTTAAAATGATAGCGTAATGGGTTTTGAGTAATTATTTTCTTTTAACAAATAATAGATAATTATTGTTGTATGTTTTGTGGGGGTTCATTGGATAATGATGCTGCAGCCAGTGACTACTCAGGTTCCATCTCCCACTTCCTCTGTTTTGGGGGGATTGACATGAAATCCACATACCAATGACCGACCGACCTACCCGTCAAACCATCCATTCATTTATTAGTTCCCTTTTAAACGTCATTAACAACAAAATCACAATAATAACAACAACAATGTAAAGGTTGCTCCCCCACACACATATCCAAAAAGAGCAACACCTTAAAGTTGGGTATTGTGTGGTGGTATAGGTTCCACTGCTGTTGTTGTTGTTATTGTGTTGTTCCTAGTCTTTTGTGTCGATCGTTTGATGGTGAGTGGTGGTGTGGGTTTTTTTTTTATTTATTTCTTTTTTTTTTGTAAATAAATATTTTGTATTTGTTTTTGTTGTGGAATGGAGTGGTGTGGTGTGCCATTAATATGAAAATAAGGTTTTCAATATCGAACTCTTGATTTTTCTTGCAAGTGGGAGTGATGCACCTTGCATGAAAATGAAACCGAACTTCGATACGAAATTCAAATGATTTGAATTTGAACCAAATTTTGGGTATTTGAAATACGGGCACCCAACTATTCCAAAAGAAAAAAAAGACTTTCAATTTGAAACTCAATATGTGTATGGAGGTAACTCATACCCATTCTTCTGTTATGGGGCCATATTTACATGGTATCCATAGATTTTGAATTGGATTGCCGGAGGAGAAAAGGCGATTTTTCTCATTTCTACAGGGTGAGATAAAAAACTGCAACAAAGTCAAACGCCATAATTTTTACATTTTTTTAATTATATCGAATTAAAGCAAAAAATGTCGGAAAATAGCATCAAATTTTAGAATAAATTTAGATTTTTTCGAATTGGTCACCTTTGGCACGAATTATGGCCTTCAAACGGCCAATGAAACCGTCACACGCTGCCCGAATGTTGCTCTGCGCGGTATTTTGGCCCATTCCCGCTTGCTTGAGGTGATCGTCACTTTGGTATTTTTTTAGAGCCAAGCTTGCTTTTCAAAATATTCCAGACAAAATAGTCCAACGGATTTGTATCCGGAGATTTTGGTGGCCATTGTGCGCTGGAAATGAAGCGAAGAACTCCATTTTGTAGCCATTATTGGGCGACGCGTGCTGAGTGCGATGGTGCTGAGTCCTGTGGGATTGTCCAAGGTCTGCGGCCAAAAATGTTTGCGTGCCCAAGGCTTTAATACACCCTCCAGAATATTTTCGCGAAAGTATTCGGGATTTATTCTAATGCCACGGTCGGTCGATTAATACGAGCGGAGAGTGACCATCGGCTGTTATGGCGGCCCAAACCATCACCATGTCCGGCGCTTGAGTTCTGGTGGTCAACCGAAGGTGCAAATTTCCAGCTGACCTCTTTGGCAAGTAAACAGGATCATTTTGTTTTGTTGTGGTTTAAAAACTGCTGGACAACGAATGATTTCTCATCGGAGAGGAGAAAACCAAATTCGGCAGTTCAACACTTCGTTCGGCCAAGCGAAGCAACTCTTTAGCTCTTTTGAGTCTATTTTCTTTCTGGTGCGATGTAAGTTCTTGCACTTTTCGGAATTTCAATGGCTTTACCTACCCCGAGCTCATTTTTCAATATTTTTGCCGAATGGAATATTGCGATATGTTCAGCTCACGAGCCATTTTTCGGCCACTGCGACACGGAATTCGATCAAGTCGCTTCTTTACTTTTCGAAATATATCTGCTGATGTTGCTATTTTCTTCCGTCGACTTCCTTGACGTCGGGCTACGCTACCAGTATCATGGTACGAGACACAAACGATTTATTCACATTTAAATGCTGGAGTGCTCTAACGATAGCCACTTGTGGTTGTGGTTTTCCAGCCAAATATAAAGAAATCACACCATCACGATTGAATTCCATCACGAATAACTTTTTTTTCTGGAAAATTCTCCGCAAAATGCTTGTGTACACATGTAAACAATATAATGAGCTGTCACTGGAATAATTTTAACAGCTGTAGGACTAGTGGCTTTGAAATGACAGCAGTCTGAAGTTGGTTGCAGTTTTTTCATCTCACCCTGTACTTGTGGAATGTTCCACAACAAAAAAGTATATAATTTCAAATACCTGTTGCTTATTCTCCATATTATCATACCATTCATTCCACGCCGCTTTCTCTGGGCCCCCGGAGCTAATGAAGAACACAAAACATCAAAAGGTTGATCCATATTTGGCGCGCTTCTTTTGCCTAGTGATTATGTTTGTTATTAATGGAGCCCAGAGGGCAATGCTTAATGAGGTGACTTCAAAAAAACCCATTAACCATTAGAACACACACATGCACACACACTGTGTTAGTTGTGATATAATGACCTAACGAGGTCGTCATATTCCAACTAGATCTGATTTCAATGGAAACAAAGGGAATAGAATGAGAATTTTCAGGTTTTGAACCTTGTTGGAAAACTCCACCTTTTGCATTATTTAGATTACATATTCCACAGGAAATATAAGAGCACATTTTTATAGATCAGGGGAAACCAATGGGAGCCTTATTGGAAAAATCCTTCCATAAAAATCCAATAGTACCTTAAATGCCGTTATGGGAACTGCCACACACACACATCTAGTACAGCTATCTGCCATAAGATTAGAAGTACGAACAAGATTTGCAAGTCTCTTGCCGGCAGCACTTGGGGAGCTGATAAGGAAGCCTTATTTACATTACACAACACGATAGGCCAGTCTGGGGAAAAGTATGCGGCTCCATTGTGGTCCGCCAGCATAAGTGTTAGGCAGTGGAATCACATTCAGTGCTACCGGAACACCGCCCTAAGTAGCGCAACAGACTGCCTCCTTATGACACCCTTCCGAAGGTCTTATCGAATAAAATGCCGGCAATGCAATATTTGCTTTGTTGTTATAAACCCAACCATCCCAATCACCATCTGTTCCACCATATTGTGGACAGAACTCCCTCCACCCCCAGGCGTGTCAGGAAGGACCTGCATGATCTAGAGAGAGAGAGAGGTCCAGCGATATAAGAGAGAGACCCTAACTATTGAAGCCTATTAAGCGGGGCTGAATAGAATTCATACTGATGCAGGCGCAGAGGTAGCTAGCAATTACAATATGAATGCCATCCTCGGAGTCCAACCCCCATCCACTGCAACTGAACAACGTCGGCTGCCTAGGCAATTCATATTGGACACGAATTGACGAAGATGCGCGGAACGCCTGGCCAGCGGGCGATACAGGCCGCATCTTTTCAATTGTCCAGTCAAGCCTACTAAACTTTGTCCAGAGGATCTCCGGCTACAGTCCATTAAGTTGGCAGATTTCCTAAACCTGGACATCGAAGAAGAACCGGATTAATCAGTCTATAAATAACAGAGCACGTTATCACTGCTACAACAACAACATCACCATCTGTTGGACAAGGCAAGTAAGGAGAGACCTTCATGATCTAGAGGAAGAGAGTTACAGAGATATAATGGATGGACCTCCTTGATCAACAGGCCTATGAAGCAGGGCTGAATAGTATTTACTCTGATGCGGTCACAGCAGTTATAGCAGAATACAGAGTGAATACCATACTCGGTGATCAGCTGAAGAACTAGACGCAAGAAACCACAGGACTTTTTGTCTCTACTGAGATCTGGATGGTGTAGCCGCCTCAATTTGTATTGATTTTCAACTTCCCAGTCAAACCTACTCCTCCTTGGACCCAATCAATACAGGTCACTTGCTTTTTGATCTTGGAGTTAAAAGCAGAGACATGAAGACATGAGCAGTGCGGTTGCTGTTGTTGTAGCTGCCGTCTTCATTCTGGTATCTTCCTATATTCGCTATTTTGACAATTTTAGGTACAATATTCATCGAAATTGTTGGAAATTTCGTATTTGAAGAATTGGTCTGTGACAGAAAGTCTTTCTATGCAGGTCCAAGTCTTTGTATAGCCCCCCTTTATCGGTATCTCACTATATTCCGTATTTGGATGATTTTGCCGACATAATTTTCCGTACTTTTTTCGTATTTGAATATTGACAAAAGTTGCCTATGCTAGTCCATGTCTTCGTAGAGATCCCAATATAACGGCGACTTTCTATATTCGGTATTTTTAAGATTTTAACAGAATTTTCAACGGGTTTTTGTTTTTTTTTAATTTCCCCAATTCTTTCCAAATGGTGGAGGGTAATCAAAGTTCGTCACGGCCCAATTGACTGCTTTTTTAGTTGTTAAAATTTAATATTTACAGGATATGATTGTGAAAAAACGTGGCCCATACAGGTTTACATTTTCGTATATCCACCACATAACCTTGCCTCCAAAATTTTCCAATATTTTATTTAATTGTAACATTTCTTTCGCCTTTGGCCTGGCTGAATAGAAAATGCCTACCCTTCAAGCAGGCTAAGTGGAAAAGTTCTCATAGAATATTGGCCGCCAGTAAAGGCCCAAAGATCATTTATTTGCAATTAATTGTAATATACATGGACCAGATGTGCTGATCATCTTCACCCCGCTAGAGAAAAGAAGAAAAAACCTATTTCAATCATGTCAAAAATTAACATATGAAGATGATGTACGTATGTGCACTCACTTGTTTCTCTGTCAATGTTCTGACAGACCCACAAATACACAAACGCACACACACTCGCGTACACAAATTTATTTATTTTTATGGTTAAATTGTTTTACAACAACAAGTACTACTACTTCTACATCATCCCCATCAATGGAAGCCCAAAACTGATGACCGCACATATTATTCATCGTGTTCTAATTGAAGTACAAATTTGTTTTTGTTTGCGCGACTTTTTGTTTTGTGTGTGTTTTTGTTGTTTTTTTTTTTTTTCTTTCTTTCATCTCTAATTCATCTACATACCCACCTACCTACCTTTTGCCTTAATTTAAGTTTCTTATACCCTACACCACATAGTGTGGTAAGGGTATTATGTCTTTGTGCATTTGTTTGTAACATGGCGAAGGAAGCAAGATAGACCCATAGTTACTTTAAGGGGTCTTCATAGAATCACTTTCTGAGTCGATTTATTTATGCCAGTCCGTCCGTCCTTCCGTCCATGTATTCTTGTGAACAAAATGCTGGTCGCATTTATTATCCAATTGAGATGAAATTTTTCAAACGATATTTTGTTTGGCTTAAGGACGAACCCTATTGAAATTGGTGAGAATCAGTTCAAATTTAAATATAGCTTCCACATATATCTTCTACCGATTTCGGGTTAATTGTTCACCAAATGGCCAATATCAGTTCAAATGACTTGAATTTTGGCATATCCGGCTGAATTCATTCTAGAAGCAAGTGCGTCAAATTTGGTGAAAATCGCTTCAGATATAACTTTAGCTCCCATATATATATGTTTCATCCGATTTGGTGTTTAAGTCCCTCACATTCGTAATATGCATTCAACAACAATGATATTTGGTACCAGATATAGGATACCATCCAGAAGTAGCTCTGCCAAATTTCATCAATGTCGGTTCAGATTTAGGTATAGCTCCCATATAAATCTTCAAGCGATTTTGGGTTATTTGTGCACCAAATGGCCAATATCAGTCTAAATGACCTGAATTTTGGCACATCCAACTGAATTCAGTCTAGAAGCAAGCTCATCAAATTTGATGAAAATCGGTTCAGATATAGCTATAGCTCCCATGTAAATGCTTCATCCGATTTGGTGTTTAAGTCGCCCACACTTGTAATGTGCACACTACACATATAAGATATCAGATACAGCCCATAAATACCTCTGTCAAATTTCATCAAGATCAGTTCAGATTTGGATATAGCTCCCACATATATCTTTAACCGATTTCGGATAAATTGTGCACCAAATGGCAAATATCAGTCCAAATGACCTGAATTTTGGTACTTCCGAGTGAATTCAGTCTAGAAGCAAGTACCTCAAATTTGGCCAAAATCGGTTCATATATAGCTATAGCTCCCATGTATAGGTTTCATTCGATTTGGTGTTTAAGTCACCCACATTCGTAATATCCCTTCGACAACAAAGATATTTGCTACCAGATATCATATAGAGCTCGGAAATACCTTTGTCAAATTTTATCGAGATCGGTTAATATTTGGGTATAGCTCCCATATAAATCTTCAACCGATTTTGGATTATTTGTGCACCAAATGGCCAATATCAGTCCAAAAGATCTGAATTTTGGCACAACCAACTGAATTCAGTCTAGAAGCAAGTACATCAAATTTGATGAAAATCGGTCCAGATATAGCTATAGCTCCTATATATATGTTTCATCCGATTTGGTGTTTAAGTCCCTCACATCCGTAATATGCATTCGACAACAATGATATTTGGTATCAGATATCATATAGAGCTCGGAAATACCTCTACCAAATTTTATCAAGATCGGTTCCGATTTGGATATACCTCCCATATATATCCTTTATCCGATTTCAGGTTTATTGTTCACCTAATGGCCAATATCAGTTCAAATAACCTGATTTTTGGCACATCAAACCGAATTCAGTCTAGAAGCAAGTACATCGAATTCGGTGAAAATCGGTTCAGATATAGCCATAGCTCCTATATATATGTTTAAACGGATTCGGTCTTTAAGTCCCTCACATTCGTAATATACATTCGACAACAATGATATTTGGCATCAGATATCTTATAGAGCTCGGAAATACCTTTGCCAAATTTTATCACGATCGGTTCAGATTTGGATATGGCTCCCATATATATCCTTTATCCGATTTCAAATTTATTGTTCACCTAATGGCCAATATCAGTTCAAATGACCTGAATTTTGGCACATCCGACTGACTTCATCCTTGAATCAAGTACTTCAAATTTGGTTAAAATCGGTTCAGATATAGCTATTGCTCCCATATATGTGTTTCAGCCGATTTGGTGTTTAAGTCACCCACATTCGTAATATCCCTTCGACAACAATGATATTTGGTAACAGATACCATATAAAGCTTGGAAATACCTCTGCCAATTTTTTTCCAAGATCAGATCAGATTTGGATAAAGCTCCCAGGTTTATTTTGCAAATAATGGCTAACATCAACCCAAATGGAGTGAATTCCGGGACGTACGTTTCCATTTGGTTATTTGGTATAAAATATTAAAATGTCTCCGTCAAATTTAGTGAAAATCGATTCAGAATTGGATATACCTCCCATATATATACCTCCTCCTCTGAACCCATACTATAACTGCTCAAAAGTCAAATTTTGATAGGTGGTATGATCTACTTCAATTCAATTTAATTCTTTTGTTACGGAAGCTCTACTAATTATACATAGTGGTGTAGGGCATCATATAGTCAGCCCCGCCCGACTTTTGACTTTTCCTTACTGGTTTATAGATTGAATACCTTTGGTTCTTTTTTTTCTAGATAGAAAGTCTCCGACAGATTTTCTGTAAATAGAAAACATTTTGCGGGTCATACACACAGATAGAATCCCATTTAGGTAGTCTAAATGGAATTTTTCCTGAAGAACATTTACCCTCTGGCCCATTGAATAAAGATTTTCGTAATGCAAGTTCTTTCCAGCCCTGTCGAATAAAAGTTTTCTCAACGAAAACTGTGTTCATCCTCTGAAAGATAATCTCTAACAGATTTTAGATTAAAGACATATTCCCATAGCAACATTTATCGAACCTTTAATGATTGTAATTTTTTTTGGATTCATCCCGGCTAAAGAGACAGAAACAAATATTATATGTAGGACTGAAATTTTAATTTTCGAACTGAACCAAAAATTATATACAGGAAATTTCCGGGGTTAGAATTGAAGTTTTTTTTTACCAAATTTTGTAACATTCAACCTGGACTGAGTATAAACTCCTTTAACAGTATAAACTCCTTGTGCATATTCAGCCTGGACTAAATCGAAATTTCTCGATTAAACTTTTCCCTTTCAACCAGATGTGAATTAAATTTAGCCCGGGCAAAATAGGTATTTCTATCAACGGAATTTTCCTGCTGTCTTCAATTTCCTATTAAAAATTCCATTTCAAATTCCAAAATTTATGGGATCATGAAATTAATTGTGCATTATTCGAATTGGAAATTCAACAGACACCACTGGCAATCAATCAAATAAACATCCCCCCAATTGGGATATTTATAAGTTTATAAATAAATATAAACAGAAACCAAAAAATCCCCTTTGAACAACACTACCCCTTCAACAATATGGCAGCAAGTGCTGCAGAACTAAAAATTATTTCCCAAAATAAATAAAAATAAAATAAATAAATAGACCAGCCGGTTTGGCCGATAGATGTATACCATCCTCAACCCATGTCCGTGTATTAAAATACATTTTGATTTGCTTTATCATTATTCAAAATTTTGACCCTTTATGGGACAGACACCGAAGGTTTGGGCATTTTACACAGAACTAACCTGTGATGTAAATATGACGACATGTAGGTCCCGAAATTCATTCCATATTAGCCTTTATTGCACAAAAAAGCTGATATCGGATTTAGGATATATATGGGAGTTATATACAAATCTTAGCCGATATTGGTAAATTTTGGCAAAGGTAGTTGCGAGCTCTATAAGATATCTGGTACGAAATATCATTGTTGTCGAATGCATATTACGAATGTGAGGGACTTAAATACCAAATCGAATGAAACATATATATGGGAGCTATAGCTATATCTGAACCGATTTTCTCCAAATTTGATGTACTAGCTTCTAGACTGAATTCAGTCGGATGTACCAAAATTCAGGTCATTTGGACTGATATTGGGCATTTGGTACACAATTAATCCGAAATCAGTTGGAGATATACAGGGTGAGATGAAAAAAAAATGCAACCAACTTCGGACTGCTACCATTTCTAAGCCACTCGTCCGACAGCTGTTAAAATTATGCCAGTGACAGCTCATTATATTGTTTACAAGTGTACCAAGGCATATTGGTGGGAATTCTCCAGAACTCAAAAGTTATTCGTGATGGAATTTAAGCCTGTGTGATTTCTTTATATTTGGCTGGAGAACCACAAGTGGCTATCGTTGGAGCACTCCAGCATTCAAATGTGAATAAATCGTTTGTGTCTATGGTACCATCGCTGATACTAGTAGCGTAGCCCGACGTTAAGGAAGTGGACGGAAGACAACAGCAACATCAGCAGAAATGGTTCGAAAAGTAAAGAAGCGACTTGATCGAAAACCGCGTCGCAGTGACCGACAAATGACTCGTGAGCTGAACATATCGCAATATTTCATTCGGCAAATATTGAAAAATGAGCTCGGGGTAAAGCCATTGAAATTCCAAAAAGTGCAAGAACATACACCGCAGCAGAAACAACAGAAAATAGATTCAAAAGAGCTAAAGAGTTGCTTCGCTTGGCCAAAAGTGGTGAACTGCCGAATTTGGTTTTCTCCTCTCCGATGAGAAAACATTCCTTGTGCAGAAGTTTGTAAACAAATAGAACAAAATGATCGTGTTTACTTGCCAAAGAGGTCAGCTGAAAATGTGCACCTTCAGTTGGCCATCAGAACTCAAGCGTCGGGCATGGTGATGGTGTTGGTCAGCCATAACAGCCGATGGCCGGTTGTCTTCGCTCGTATTAATCGACCCTTTTATCATATTAATCGACCGTTTCATCAGAATAAATGCCGAATATTATAGCGTAAATATTCTGAAGGGTGTATTAAAGGCTTGGGCACGCAAAAATTTTGGCCGCAGACCTTGGACATTCCAACCGGACTCTGCAGCTTCGCACTCAGCACGCGCCACCCAAGAATGGTTACAAAATGAGGTTCCCCGAGGTTCACCAAAAACTCCGTTTACCAATCCGTTGGACTATTTTTGTGTCTGAAATATTTTGGAAAGCAAGGTTGGCACTAAAAAATACCAAAGTGTCGATCACCTCAAGCAAGCGCTTCGCCGGGAATGGGCTAAAATACCGCAGAGCAACATTCGAGCAGCGTGTAACGGTTTCATTGACCGTTTGATGGCCATAATTCGTGGCAACGGTGATCAATTCGAACAAATCTAAAATTATTCTCAAATTTGATGCCTATTCCGACATTTTTTGCTTTCATTTCAATTTAAATTTAAAATTTAAAAAAAAATCTAAAAATTATGGCCATTGACTTTGTTGCAGTTTTTTTATCTTACCCTGCATTGCTATGGGAATATTCCTTCAATACAAATGAATGAGACATCTTTTCAATGGGGAAATATCTTTTCGCCGTCAAAAATCAAAATTCCACGCCAGGCGGAATAAACATTGCCAGCCAGCAATATTTTGTTATTGAGACCACTCACCACTCAGGCAGTTGCCTTGTAAATTCTAAATGTTATCAGCAGAGCACCCTCCTCCCTTTAGATAAGATTAGACTACACAATTTTAAATTACTGAGTAATTATCGGTAAGCCGGTTAAGGTCACCACCAGAAATATTTGACGAATGTGTTTTTTATGAATGTCATTACACCCATCCATGACTTGTGATTACACGACAAATACCAAACATAGGTTAGGTATGCGATTCAATATTTGTTTTGATTATTTAATTCGAAATACTAATGCAAATGCCAATAAAAATATTGAATAACCCTGCTACCACACCGCCAATTGAAAGAAAAAACGAGGTAAACAAACCATATTAGGATGATGGGATGGATGGATGGTCGGTGTTAGTGGTGTGTGTTCATTTATTTAATATTAGAAAAAATCAAAGGCATTAGCTCTGCAATTGGTGGAGGGTAGTTATGGAACGATTTGAAATACATATCCCATTGCAAATGTACGTGAGGTACATGTCGTGGAGGGCCGATTTCTTTTCTCTGTGTCATAAAAGATGTCGGAGCTTTTTTTTTATAGAAATTTATTTTAAACCCCATCAGATTTTACTGCCAGATTCAATGTTATCTGAGATATAAAAATAAAAACCTCTACCCTTCTGCTGTTTTATCAGACGTATAAATTTGTCATGCGATTCTGTCTCGCTCGCTCTCTCTCTAGACTTGGCACACAATGAATCATCAAAAAAAGTTTTATGCCAAGGTTTGTTCAAACAACAACAATAGATATGATATGATACGGAGTCTTCCTTATTATTAGCTTGTGGGTAAATAGCAGGTTGTAAATGATAGCAACATAAGTGAGGAATATCAAATCATAAATACTACTTTTTAAACCCTCAGTCATATGGCTAGAAAGGGTATACAGGGTGAGACAAAAAAAATTTACAACAAAGTCAAACGAAATAATTTTTACATTTTTTTTTTTTAAATTTTATTGAAAGCAAGCCAAAAATGTCGGAAATAGCATCAAATTTTAAAATAAGTTTAGATTTGTTCGAATTGATCACCTTTGGCACGAATTATGGCCTTCAAACGGCCAATGAAACCGTCACACACGGCCCAAATGTTGCTCTGCGGTATTTTGGCCCATTCCCGGCGAAGCGCTTGCTTGAGGTGATCGACACTTTGGTATTTTTTAGTGTCAACCTTGCTTTACAAAATACTCCAAACACAATTGCCCAACGGATTGGTATCAGGAGATATTGCTGGCCATTGTGCTAAAATGGAGCGAGAAACCTCATTTTGTAACCATTCTTGGGTGGCGCGTGCGATGGTGCTGAGTCCTGTTGGAATGTCCAAGGTCTGCGGCAAAAATATTTGCGTGCCCAAGGTACGCACCCTACAGAATATTTTCGCGATTATATTTGGCATTTATTCTGATGCCACGGTCGATTAATACGAGCGGAGAGCGACCATCGGTTGTTATGGCGGCCCCCACCATCACCATGGCCGGCGCTTGAGTTCTGGTGGCCAATCGAAGGTGCACATTTTCAGCTGACCTCTTTGGCACGTAAACGCGTTCATTTTATTTGTTTACAAACTGTGGGAGAACGAATGTTTTCTCATCGGTGATAGAAGGAAACCAAAATTCGGCAGTTCACCACTTTCGTTCGGCCAAGCGAAGCATCTCTTCAGCTCTATTGAGTCTATTTTCTTTCTGTTCTGTTGCGGTGTAAGTTCTTGCACTTTTTGGAATTTCAATGGCTTTATCCCGAGCTCATTTTTCAATATTTGCCGAATGAAATATTGCGATATGTTCAGCTAACGAGCCCGATCAAGTCGCTTCTTTACCATTTTCGAACCATTTCTGCTGATGTTGTTGCTTTCTTCCGTCCACTTCCTTGACGTCGGGCTACGCTAACAGTATCACGGTAACGAGCGAGTCATGTTTAAATGCTGGAGTGTTTCAACGATAGCCACTTGTGGGTTTTCAGCCAAATTTAAAGAAATCACAATCAATCATCAGCTGTCGGATGAGTGGCTTTGATATGATAGTACCTCACCGACAAAGGGTCAAATTTTAGAATAATTTTAACTCTTATAAAATGTAATGTAAGAGTCCGTCTGTCTTCAAATTACACACACCGATATATTCCATCGTCTGGTGCGAAGATGGAATATATCGGTGCTCTCTTTCTGGTATCTCCCCCACAAAACGGTCAAAATTTCGAATGACCAAAACGATTATAAAATCAGGACAACAAAATAAGCATCCTATTCTCTTCATATTTACACATTCAATTATTTCTTCTAAAACTAGATCTGGTGTGAAGATGGGATATATCGGACCACTCCTTCTGGTAACTCCTCCACAAAGGGTCACAATTTTGAATATCAATGAAGCTCATAAAACGCGAAATTAATATCCGATTCCATTCAGACTTGGCACATCTCAATATGTCTATCAACGCAAGATCTGTTATAAAGATGGTAGAGATCGGAACATTTCTTCTGATACCTCCCCCACAAAAAAGTCAAAGTTTTGAAACCAAAACGATTAAAAATCCGAAATAAGCATCCGATGCTCTTTAAATTACACACATCACAATATTTTCATTAATTCAAGGTCTGATGTGAAGATGGGATATATTAGTCCACTCCTTCTGGTACCTCCCCCACAAAGGGTCAAAATTTTGAATATCAATGAAGCTCATAAAACCCGAAATTAATATCCGATTCCATTCAGAATTTGTATATCTCAATATTTCTATCAACACAAGATCTGTTACAATAATGGTAGACATCGATCCAATTCTTCTGGTACCTCCCCCACAAAAGGGTCAAAATTTTAAATAACCAAAACGATTATAAAATCCGAAATAATCATCCGGTTCTCTTCAAATTGCACACATCACAATATTTTTATTAACCTAGGGTCTGGTGTGAAGATGGACGATATCAGTCCACTCCTTCTGGTACCTACCCCACAAGGGGTCAAAATTTTGAATATCCATGAAGCTCACAAAAAGAGAAATTAACATCCGATTTCATCCAGACTTGACACATCTCAATATTTCCATTTACGCAAGATCTGTTTTAAAGATGGTAGAGATCGGACGATTCCTTCTGGTACCTCCCCCACAAAGGGTCAAAATTTTGAATAACCAAATCGATTATAAAAGCCAAAATAAGCATCCGATTCTCTTCATATTTCACACATCCCATTATTTCTACTAACACAAGATCAGCTGTGAAGATGGACAATATCCCACACAGAGTGTCAACATGAACATGAAGCTCGTAAAACGCGAAATTGATATCCGATTGCATTCGGACTTGGCATATCTCAATATTTTCATCAACTCAAGTCCTGTAACAAAGGTGATAGAGATCGGAACATTCCTTCTGGTACCTTCCCCACAAAGGGTAAAAATTATGAATATCCATGAAGCTCATAAAACGCGCAACTAAAATCCCATTCTACTTAGACTTAGCACATCTCAATATTTCCCTCCGCAGAATATCTGTTATAAAGATGATAGAGATCGGAACATTCCTTCTGGTACCTCCCCCACAAAAGGGTAAAATTTTTGAATAACGATAAAGCTCACAGAACACGAAATGAGCATCTGATTATTTTCAAACTTGGCATATCCTAGTATTTCGGCCAGCACAAGACCTGGCGAGTAGATGAAACATAACGGTTCTTCTTCTTGTATCTCTTTCACAAAAGGGTCAAAAATTTCCCTTCAAATTTCGCACATCTCAATAAAATTTCAATTCATCCTGATAAAATTTCGAACTTAGAATTCTTCAATTGAAAAAAATCACATCAGATCTGGGATAGAACAAGCCAACTTTTTATGATTTACGATATATTTTCCATTTAACGTTGCCGAACAAAAATTTCCCACAGAAAATGTTCTACTCTATACCCTGTTTTAACGACATTCTAAAGCACCTTCATTTTATTTATTATTATTCTTTTATTTGTGCAATCAATTAACACCTTGTATATTTATTAATCAATTTATCTATTTGTTAATTTTGAAAACCACACAGCTACCTATCCCATCCTGATTATTAATTTGTTCACATTATAGTGTTAGCTTCAGAAACTTATTTGTCTTTTAGAGTTGCTCTAATTGAATCTTGTTATGGTTTTTCCATTTTAGATTGCCATGGCCACCTCACCCCGTTCTGCCGATACAATATCGCTTTGTTCCACAGTATCGAGTTGTCCGGATCGCAATGGTTTCTATGGTGGATTTCAACGCACAGACAAGCCCAAAGAGCCCCTATCGAAAGCACAAATTATAGCACGCGAAAAGAAATGGCTCTACATGTTGGACAACTGGTCGCTGTATATGTCGAAAAACTACAAAAAAGTATGTGTCCCAATATATATATATTGTGTTTCTATTTCTGCTGCTTCTCATATTGCCCACTTTTCCACCCTTTTTCAGATAAGAGATCGCTGTCGCAAAGGCATACCCAAATCGATACGACCCCGTGCCTGGTTCTTTTTATCCGGTGCCTATTTACTGAAAAAGAAACATCCCAATTTATATGCGGAACTTTTGGAAAAGCCCGGCAATCCTCATGTCATCGAAGAAATCAAAAAGGATAAACATCGACAATTTCCATTTCATGAAATGTTCTTGGACGAGGACAAAGTCGGACAAATCGAATTGTTCAATGTGCTGAAGGCCTATTCCATATATAATCCAAAAGTTGGTTTCTGTCAAGCCCAGGCGCCGATTGCAGCTTTCCTCCTTATGCACTTGCCGGCGGAAGATGCATTTTGGGTCTTTGTTAGCGTATGTGATGTGTAAGTGTATTTTGCAAAAAATCATGCTTCGCGAAAACAGAAACTGTGAAAGATCTACACACCACCAACCCTTAAGAGGTATTCTAATTGTGGAAAAGCCTTTAAGAGATCTTTGAAATGATGTCTTCTACCTGGGAGGAAGTCTAGTGTAACTTTCAGAGATCCGAAGACGTAGATTTCTTAATTTTGTTATCTAAGCTACCTCAAGGCCTTAGACGTGAATTTTTTTAGAACCCCTCAAGACCTGAGTGTGTCTGTTGGAAAATTAAAAGGGTTATCTAGAAGATATTTAAAAGGATCATACACTTAAAATCTGTTAGAGATTGTCTTTCAGGGGTTGAAAACAGTTTTCGTTACGAAACGTTTATTCGGCAGGTATAGAAAGAAAATCTTCATTCAATGGGCCATTGAGACTACCTGAATGAGATTCTATCTGCATGTATGACCCGCAAAATGTTTTCTATTTACAGAAAATCTGTAGGAGGCTTTCTATATAGAGATGAAGCACCAAAACCTATTCAATCTTCAGCAAAAGCTCTTAGAAGTCTTGGAAGTCTAGAGTGACTTTCAGAGATCCAAAGGTGCAGATTTGTTAATTTTGTTTTCTAGGCTACCTCAAGGCCCTGGACGTAGATTTTTTAGACGCCTTCAAGGTCTGAAGGCGTGAACTTTTTAAATATATATTTGTTCAAGACTTCCTCAAGGCCTAAAGGTGTAGATTTGTTAAAAAATTTTTTTTTTCAAGGCTTCCCATGGGGTGGATTTTTTAGACTCCCTTAAGGCCTGAAGGTGTGAACTTTTTAAACATTTCTTCTAGACTTCCTCAAGCTCTAAATGTGTAGATTTGTTAAAAAGACTTTTTGCAAGGCTTCCCAAGGCCTGGATTTTTAGACTCCCTCAAGGTCTAAAGGCATGAAATAGTTAAATATTTTTTCTAGACTTTCTCAATGTCTGAAGGCGTAGATTTGTTAAAAAGATTTTTTTCAAGGCTTCCCAATGCGTGGATTTTTTAGACTCCCTCAAGGCCCGAAGGCATGAACTTTTTTACTTTTTAACCATTTTTTCGAGACTTCCTCAAGGTCTGAAGGCGTAGATTTGTTAAAAAGATTTATTTTCGAGGCTTCCCAGGGCGTGGATTTTAAAACACCCTCAAGACCTGAAGGCGTGAACTTTTTAAATATTTCGTCTAGACTTCATCAAGGTCTGAAGACTTCCTTAGGTGATTTTTTAGACTCCCCCAAAGCCTAAAGGCGTGAACTTTGTAAATATTTTTTTTAGACTTGCTCAAGGTCTGAAGACGTAGATTTGTTAAAAATATTTTTTTTCAAGGCTTCCGAAGGCGTGGGTTTTTTAGACGACTTCAAAACCTGAAAACGTGAAGGCGTGAACTTTTTAAATACTTTTTTCTAGACTTCCTCAAGGTGTGAAGGCGTAGATTTGTTAAAAAGATTTTTTTGAATGCTTCCCATGGCGTGGATTTTTTACACTCCCTTCGGAATTCCGCCCACATAACAGCAACGTTCAATTTGTTGAATTTTGAAGACTTTCTCTTCACATTTTTTAGTCCAGATACGTTTATTTATAAATGTTTTTTTATACCCTCCACCTCCCTATATTCCGTATTTTGACGATTTTAAGTACAATATTCACCGAAATTGTTGAAAATGTCGTATTTGAAGTTCTAATAGGTACTACAGCCTGTGACAGAAAATTGTCTATGTAGGTTCAGGTCTTCGTATAGCCTCTATATATCAGTGCCTTCCTATATTCGGATTCAGATTAGGATTTGATGATTTTATCGACATTATTCACAGGAGTTGTTTCAATTTTCGTATTTAGAGTTCGTAATGGGAAGTACAGTCTATGCCAGAAAAATGTCTATACAGGTCCTGGTATAAGCCCCATATATCAGTACCTATCTATATTCGGTATTTTGATGATTTTAGCGACATTATTCTCCAGAGTTCTTTAAAGTTTCGTATTTAGAGTTCGTAATGGGAAGTACAGTCTATGCCAGAAAATTGTCTATGCAGGTCTTCGTATATGCCCCATATATCAGTACCTCCCTTTATTCGATATTTTGATGATTTTAGCGACATCATTAACCCGAATTGTTTCAAATTTCGTATTCTAAGTTTGTAATGGGTACTACAGCTTGCGACAGAAAATTGTCTATGCGGGTCCAGGTCTTCGTATAGTCCCGATATAATGGTACCTCCCTATATTCGGTATTTTTATGATTCTAGCTACATTATTCACCGATTTTTTTTTCAAGTTTCTTATTTGAATATTGTAATAGCTTATGACAAGTGTTGCTTGTGCAGTTTCATGTCTTCGTATATGCCCCAATATAACAGCTATATTCGTTATTTTTAAGATTTTAATAGAATTTTTAACGGATTTTATTTATTTTTTTTTAATTTCCAAATTATTTTCAAATGATGGAGGGTATTCAAAGTTCGACCGGGATGAACTTACTGCTTTTTTACTTGTTTCTTAATCTCATAGTGGGGTTAATTGAAATTTGGGCCCGGCCGAACTTTCGTTTTTTACTTCTCCTCAAATTACCTTTCTCACAAAATGTTAATTTGTTTCCCTTTTTTCTCCCCCTATTTGCAGATATTTAGAAGATTACTTTATTACCGGTCTGGAAGTTCTGCAAAATGATGCCGGCATTTTGGAGGGCCTTCTAAAGAAAACCTGTCCGCCCGTCTATCGTCATCTGCAAAAGCATCGCGTTGAACCTTTGCTGTACATGACCGATTGGTTTCTGTGTGCCATGACGAGAACTTTGCCCTGGGAAACGTTGCTGCGCGTTTGGGATTGTTTTCTAGCCGAAGGGATACGTGTCATATTCAAAGTGGCCCTAGTGATATTAGGTGCTTCCCTCAATAGCCATAAGGTGCGCAAGCAATGTAATGGTTTGTGTGAAACGCTTGAGGTGCTACGAAGTCCGCCCGACAATGTGCTCGATGAAGATTTCATAATTAATCATATGCAACGTTTAAATTTACGCGTTGAAGATTTTCAAATTGAACATACGCGACAGAAGGCACGACGGGCCAAACAGAAAGCTTTGCAAGAGGCCCAAGCAGCAGCGGCAGCGCCCAGGGCGGCAACATCGTCTTCCACAGGAGCAGTAGCAAGTTATGTGCCGGTTGCCAGTACAACACCGACCACCACAATGACCCGAAGTGCTTCGAATAGCCAAAATAATACCTTTAGCCGACCCAGTCGTACCACTAGTCCAACAAATATAACCAGTGGCAGTGTTACTGTGGTGAATATTGGCGGCAGCGATGATAATAGTATTAGCAGTAGTACAGCAACAGCTGGAGCGACGGCGGCAATGGCATATGAATACAGCAATGGTGGTGTTGCCACCAGCAGCAATGGTGCCGGAGCAATGGGAGGGGGTGCCCATGTTATTGTAGCAACTACAACTACAAGCACAACAACAAAATTTGATGGAGTTTATGGAGCTAATGGCAATACGAACAGTAATGGCAATGGTAGTGTTAGTGTCACAACTAACAGCTATCATACATAATTTTAATGTGAAAATTGAGGAAAATGAAAACGACAACAAAAACAAAAAACGCTGAGCGTTTAAAAACACCCTACACACAAACAAGTGAAACCTATTTTCTTTTTCTAAGCAGAGTTTATACACAATTTCCTCCCTAAATTATTTATGGCTTTTTCCAAGTTTTATTTCCGTAAACGAACACTCAAAGAACCCTATTTCAATATTAGCTATTTGTAATTTTGTAATACTATTTTTGAAAAAATATTCAATGCTTGTATACACCGTACATACATTCTATGAACTATGAAATTGCCAAGGGAACAGAAGGAAAATTGTTATATAAATATTTTTTTTTTGAAATATTAAGGTACTGTTTCTCTATGGCGATGCGAAAGGGAACTCGAGAGAAAAACTCTAATTCCACTGGGTCTCAAATCTTTTTTAAAGGTGGAAAATTAAAAAAAATTAAACTTTTGGATTTCAAATAACAATTATATTTTTTTAACAGCAAACTTAGATGAGGGCACATAAGCAGCTTGGAATCATGGCTAGGCATATTGACATTAATATGTCAAATTATAAAGGGAAACGACGGCAAAATTCAAATACGGCTCTGGCATCCCTTTATATGTCACAAAATATGCCATGCGAAGACTTAAAGATGTTTATGAATTGAAGGTGAGAACACATAAAACGCTTCTTTGACTGACTTAAGTCTTCGGCTGGCTTCTAGAGAAAAGAACAAGGGAGCGTAAGGCCCCTTGAACTAAGTCAACCTAAGACTTCTTTGTTCCTCTACGAAGAAGCCAGCCAATGACTTAAGCCAGTCAAAAAAGCGTTTTTTGTATTGTCACCTTTACATCTATAAGGTGCAGCTGCACAAAGTGTTTTTTTACTAGCTGAATTCATCGGCTGGCCTCTTCATAAAAGGACAAAGAATCATGGGCCAAATAATTATAAATTATGGGCCGAAATTGAGCTATGACAACATAAAACTCCTCCCTTCGAAGAAGCCAACCTATGACGGAAGCCAGTGATAAACTTGTTCTATGTACTCTCTCCTTTAATTGTAAGATGGGCTTACTGCCCAACCTTGAGGTTTTTATACTACCATAGAAGACCTTGAGGTCTTCTAGACGTCATATAATACCTTGAGGTCTTCCACATGCCTTAGAAGATCTTAAGGTCTACCATAGAAGATCCTAAGGTCTTTTATACTACCATAGAAGATTCTAAGGTCTTCTATATACTATACGTCTAGACGCCTTTGTTGACCTTCAGGTCTTCTAGACGCCTTGGAAGACCCTCAGTTCTTCTAGACGCCTTGGAAGACCTTGAGGTCTTCTATACGCCATAGAAGACCTGAAGGTCTTCTATTGTCTATAGAATACCTTGAGATCTTCTATTGTCTGTAGAGGACCTTGAGGTCTTCTCGACGCCATAGAAGACCTGGAGATCTTCTATATGCCATAGAAGACCTGGAGGTCTTCTATTCACCATAGAAGACCTTGAGGTCTTCCATATGCCATAGATGTCCTTGAGGTTTATATACCATAGAAGATTTTAAGGTCTTATATATACTACAGAAGACCCTAAGGTCTTCTATATGCCACAAAAGGACCTTGAGGACTTCTATTCACCATAGAAGACCTTGAGGTCTTCTTTTCACCAATTTCTATATAAGGCCGGCCTGTAAGCCCATCTGAGAAACTAAATTTGCTTTCAAAAAATATAATTGTGATTTGAAATTCAGTGTCGGTCAAATCACAATATTCTAAAAACAACTAATTATACCCTACAACACAAGGTGGTCAGCGTATTGTCTTGTGCATTTGTTTGTAACAGGCAAAAGGAAACGAGACAGACCCATAGTTTCTTTTGAGGATCTTCAAAGAATCACTTTGTGAACAAAGTACAGGTCGCATTTATTGCCCGATCCGGGTGATATTTTGCAGAAGTAATTTTTTTGAGCCAAGGACGAACCTCTTTGAAATTGGAGATAATCTCTTAAAATTTAGATATAGCAAATTGAAAGGCACAAATGCCCCGGCAAATTTTGTAGAAATCGATTCATAAGAGGATATTCCTCTTATATATTAGTTCCTTTGGACTTTCTTTATTATTAATTTTTTGTCGAAAGTAGTCTTCTTGGCCGACCTTTTGTAAGCCTTGGGCCGACATCAAATCATGTATTAAAAAAAAAAACTAGAAGGAATGGAAGTTTTTCATTCGAGTTCAGTTTGGCATCATCGCCTTAAAATTTCTCAAAAGAAATCTGGACACAAATATCGAGGAATGGGTCCTCTTAACTTTGTTCCAAATTTTTTTTTTTTTTTTTTTTTCAAGAAAAAATTTTAGTTTCTGGCCTTTTTTTGGCCCTTCCGTTTTACTTCTCTTTTGGCAATAACGTTCACCTTGTCACGACAAATCACGGCATGTTACAATAACTCCATATAATTTTGTTTATTAATTAAAAAAAAACCATCCCTCCTCCCCAAGTTGAACTCCCTCCAAGTGTTTGAAATGCGAAATACAATAACGAGAAAATGAGAACTACATTTTTTTGTGTTCTTCACACACAATGGGAAAAGAAAAGAAACGAAAAGAAAATATACATACTTATACATACATATACATAACTATATATGCAATCAGCACACAGATTTTTATTATTATTATAATTATAATTATACTTATTACGATAATTCTTAGTATAGTCTATGCAATAATAAATTATTAATCTTGTATATAAATATATAATAAATCGAATAAATTTTAACAGCAATATGTATTAAAAACCAACAACAAAAACACCATGCAAACAAGTGCAAATAACATCAAATGTATTAAAATTATAAAATATATATACACACATATATATTACAAATTACTATTACTAAAATGTTTATTTTATTTTTTTCTTCTTCTTTATTGTCTCAATCAATTTATTTAATTATTATTTATATATTGCTTATTATAATTATTATTAAGTTTTGTTTTGTTATAATTTATTACACGAATATACATACATGCATACACACATATACATATTTATATCCTAATGAAGAAATTACAACAAACAGTGAAATATAATTTCTTTTATGGCTAACGTGTAGTACCCAAGAATTTCTTGTTAGAGAACACCCACTAACCTATCCTAAAAAATTAAAAGAGTTTCGCTATCTGTAAGCGAGGATCATGTATAAGAATTGTGGTTGGGATTCAAGACTTATTTATAAGGTCGTCCAGGAGGGGAATTCAGACCTTGGTCATATCTTGTTGTCAAACGGTATTTCTTGAAGAATCAATCGGAGGAAACACGCACAAATAATTGGTTAAAAATAAATTTTAACTTAAGCGTTATACATGGGATATTTATACCCTACAACACTATGTGTTGGAGGTATTATAAGTTTGATTTTGCCAAAAATTATGTAACGCCTCGAAATATTGGTTTCCCACATAGGAAAGTATATATGGATCTTTCTATCTCGCCGAGCTGAGTCGATGTAGCTATATATATATGTCAGTCCGTCCGTCTGTCCATGTTAATTTGTAATCACTATGGCCCGATCTTCACGAAATTTAGAATGGAGGTGGGCTAGGGCCAGAATAGAAGCCTATCTCTTTTGGGGATGATCGCATAATATTTGGGGGTTGAAATGGACCAAAAACGGAAAAATTTCCTGATTTTACAGTTGCTCTACAGGTCACAATTATAGAGCAATCGACGCGGAAATTAGCATGGAGCTAGAGCTTACGGCCGGACAGAAACCTTCCAATTTTGATCGTCATCAAGTAATATTTAGTGGGTGAAATAGACCATAACATTTGTGTTATACAACAGTCAAATTTTCCATTAAACCGCGAATACTTTTAATACCGGCGAAATCACAAATAGACGAAAAGGTCAATTCTGGCCGTTATGTAGATGTCGAGAGTAAATATATCGGATATATATAGCGAAATATTTACGATGTGTATATAATATCTGGTGTAATATCTGGGCAGTGCTTCGTGACATAATTTCAAAAGCGAAATCTTCCAAAATGGATTTGGACATAAAGGGGCTTTTAAAATATTGTTGTGCTGTAGGGTGTCACATGGTCGGCCCGCACTACTATACCTTTGTTTTGATATATAAATGAAATAAAACAAGTAAAAAAGAATCAGTCGGTTTTTTCCGACAGATGTATACCCCAGCCTTGAGTTATGATTATTCAAACTGTTTACCCTTTATGGGGGAGTTTCCGAAGCAATTGGCCAATATTGAGCAATTCGTATCTGACTAAAAACTGATATAAATATTACAACGTGCCAGATTTGGACTATATCGACTACTTCCTATGCTATCGGATGTTAATTTCGTGTTTTATGAGCTTCATGAATATTAAACATTTTTTAACCGTTGTAGGGGAGGTACCAAAAGAAGTAGACCGATATATTCCAGACCTTGGGTTAATAACAATATTATGATGTGTGTAATTTTATGACAATCGGGCACTCACGTCACATTTTATTATATTTTATAATTATTCCAAATTTTGACCCTTTGTGGGGGAGGTACTTGATGGAGTGGACTGATATTGTCCATCGCACCTAATCTAGCACTGATGCAAATATTAGGATTAGCAAAGTTGGAACAAAATCGGACTATACTTTCTCTTTCTGTGCAGTTAAATATTTTCTTTGAAAATGTTGACATTTTGTGTAGGAGGAGAAGGAGTGGACGGATTTGTCCCAAAGAAACCTAGGGTCTAACAGCGCTATTTCGATGATGAGGCACGTTTTGGCCGTATCAAATGATATATAACCTCTCTAGCCATATGGCTGAGGGTACACAATTAGGGAGAAGAGAAAAATTCCCCACGAAATTGTCTTTCATGATGGAGCTGAATATTGTAGGGTTAACCTACTTTGAGAGGATTTATTTGAAGTAAAAGTAATGGATATGACAATTTAAATCCAAATCCAGTGGGTTAACCCTCATATATATAAACGTACTATTAGTTGCCATTCATCAGATTTTGCTTGCAAAAAAAAAACATTATTCCGTTATAAATTTATTTAAAATAACCATATTTATTACAATCGTATAATTTCCTTTCTTTCCTAAAAAGATATAGTCCAATATTGTTTTTATTAAAACTCAATAAAATTATTTTCCATTGCAATTGTTCAGAGTTATCACAGATCTTATGTTTTGACAAAAAAAAAAAAAACAAAAACAAAACATTGCCCCTTTATTGTGCTCCTCTTTTTTTTTTTTTTTGCAAGGACCCAAGCTACACCTACACCCATGTTATTATAACAAAAAAACATACATACAGTTTCAATTACAACACATATCACCGCATTAATAAAGCAATTATGTTTATTATTATTAGCTGATTTAGTTTAATTACATGCATATACTTCTTTCAGCATAAAACAAAAACTGACGAAAAATATTCAACATTTTTTCAATACTGATCCGAGAAAAAATCACTCAAGTACTTGTTTGCTGCTAAATATAATCGATTTTTTCCATAAAAAAAGAAAAAATAAATAAAATACGACAAAGTTTGTACAAACAAGCTGAAATGTGTTTCACTAGATCTACCACCAATGGAAAAATAAAGTCAAGTCATGTTGATAGGAAAACAAATAAACAAACAGGACTAAATTTAAATATCCATACCCTTCACATTTGGGTAAAAAAAAAACATGTTTATACAAAATTACATGAATTCAAAAGTGTTCCACTTTAAACTACAAATACCACTAAGACCGTTTGGATAATGCAGTTAAACTTTTCGGAAAAAAAACATAAATCCGTGAGGCCGTCATAGGGGGGCCATACCAAAACGGGAACCTCTATAGACAATTTTATGCTTCAAGTATTGTCATCTACCAAATCTTCATAAATACCAAATTTGAAACAATTTCGTGGGCGAATGTGATTATCAAAATACCGAATATCGGTGGATATCGTTATATGTGCGCTATAGGAAAACGAGGACCTAAATATTAAATGTTCTTCCGCCGGAGCTAGAATCTATTATGAACTACAAATACTAATTTTAAAACAAATCCGTGGAAAAATGTGGAGAAAATCATCCAAATACCGAATATCGGGAGGAACTGTTATATGTGGCCAATACAAAAACGTGGACCTATACATACAATGTTTCGCCAGAACCTATTATGAACTACAAATACAAATTTTTAGACAAATCCGTGGAATGAATGTGGCAAAAATCATCCAAATACCGAATATGGAGAGGTACCCCTTATATGGGGACTATACAAAAACGTGGAGTTGTACATACAATGTTTCGTCACCGGAGCTAGAACCAATTGCGAACTATAAATACTAATTTTTAGACAAATCCATGGTAAAATATGGCGAAAATCATCAAAATACCAAATATTGGGAGGTACCGCTATAGGAGGGCTATACAAAAACGTAGACCTATACATACAATGTTTCACCACCGGGAATAAAACCAATTATGACCTACAAATACAAATTTGGCAAAAATCGTCAAAAATCCGAATATCGGGATGTACTTTTATATGGCGGCTATACAAAAACGTGGACCTATACATACAATGTTTCGCCACCGGAGCTAGAACGCATTACGACATACAAATACCAATTTTTAGACAAATCTGTGAAAGGAATGTGGCGAAAATCATCAAAATACCGAATATCGGTAGGTACCGTTATATGGCGGCTATACAAAAACGTGGACTTATACATACAATGTTTCGCTACCGGAGCAAGAGCTGATTATGACCTACAAATACCAATTTTTAGACAAATCCGTGGAAAAGTATGGCAAAAACCATCAAAAGTCCGAATATCGGAAGGTATTGATATATGGGGGCTATACCAAAACGTGGAGCTAAATATACAATCAGCTGAAAATGTGCACCTTCCTTTGGCCACCAGAACTCAAACGCCGGCCATGGTGATGTGTGGGCCGCCATAACAGCAGATGGTCACTCTCCGCTCGTATCAATCGACCATGGCATCAGAATAAATGTTAAATATTATCGCGAAAATATTCTGGAGGGTGTATTAAAGTCCAAAATACCGCAGAGCAATATTCGGCCTGCATGTGACGGTTTCATTGGCCGTTTGAAGGCCATAATTCGTGCCAAAGTTGACCAATTCGAACAAATCTAAATTTATCGTAAAATTGGATGCTATTTCCGACATTTTTTGCTTTCATTCAATAAAATTAAAAAAAAATAAAATTATAGCGTTTGACTTTGTTGCGGTTGTTTTATCTCACCCTACGGATCTACGAGGAATATTTAGGAATGTTACAAACGGAATGACAAAGTTAATATACCCTCCTTTTAAGGGCGGAGGGCATAATGATAATCCTTGAAAAGGCTGTTTGTTTCTTGGGCAGGCCTTCGACGTTTTCCACCACAAGAATTACTTGCAAGTATCGTATCGTTGATAATTTTATCAAAGGCTAAACAACTTAAACTCGGGGGGTTTAAGTCTGATAAGGTTAGAGTACCTAATTTCTTTCATCTGGAGCCTACGTCACTGACAACCCATTTTGATCTCAGCAACCTATGATCGGACCCACTGCAAGATTTATCCCTTACCTTTTTAGCCAGAATAGGGAGCTAGATCTACTGCGTCATGAATTCGGTCAGATTACCCTGATTGTCCTACACATGTAGACACATGCCATTCTCGAAATAGATCTTTAAAAATTTTCTCACATAATAGATCGGTAGTGGACTAAAAACTAAACGTTTCTCCAACTCCCTCCCTAACTTGGGATTCTTGAGTTGAAATAAATTATTTCCCACAGTTTACATTCTAAATATTTTTAGATTTTATTTTTATATTTCTTTTTTTTCTTTTACGGATAAACAACTAAAGGAAGGATAAAATGATAAACGTTTTCTTTTCAGTATTTAGTTTTCTCTTCCTCTTTTTTTACAGCATAACATTCTTGGTTCAAGAACTTAAAAATACCATTACTATTCATCGCCATTGTTCTCCTCCCCCTCCTTGGCCAGGTCCGAAAAGAAATCCGATGCATTGGAAAATTTCGATGATGGCAAATTGTGTCGCTTCTCCTTGTAGCTATTGTGTTTCTCATTGTATTTGATATCACCGAATTCTTCAAAATATTTCACATTCCAGAAGCGTACATCATTGTTGTGTGAAGACGAGGCGATCAGTTCACCCGAATTACTCACATCCAACGATTCAATGGGCATGCTATGTTGGCCCACAATACCCAAATTTCTGAAGGGTGCAATGTGTACAGCCCTGATAATACCCTCTTCACCGGCCACACAGGCAATGCGGTCTGTAATGGGTATCATTTCCGACATTGATGATTTCACTCCAGGAAATTTATCGCTGTGATAACCGAATTGTCCCCAATTAAAGGTGTATAGATTTCCCTTGGATGTGCCCACAACCAGTTTGGAGTCGCCACGATAGGTGCCCATGCAGGTTAGTTCCTCCTCATAGGGTTCTGATTGTACATACAATTTGCGGGCGCCAATGTTCAAGGTGGTCAGGTAGCCATCACCGCTGGTTACCAACAACAATTTACCAGCCTCATTGGTTAGCATTTGTGTGACATAGTCTTCGACCTCTTTCAGGGCAAATATTTCATTTTTTGTCCTAAGATCCCACAACTTGACGGTGCCACCATCATCACCTGTTGCAAACAAATTCTCGTCTATGACATGCAATTTATTTATGGGCTCCTCGTGGGCACTTTCATAGAACTTCTTTAGTTTTTCCGTTTCCATGTCGGTTATCATTATCGATTTATCTTTGGAGCATGTCAATACATTAAGGCCATCGGTTGAGAATTCAACATCACGACATGCTTTGGCATGTACCTCAATGGTGCGTAGATGTTTATTGCCCTCATTGGAGTACTCGTACAGGGCCACATCGCCTGTTATTGTGGCAATGGCAATAATATCCCGCAGTGGGTGAAAACAGATATCGGTAACAAAGTCTTCTAGCTTAATTTCGGGTGGTGAACTGCGTGGCTTTTTAATGGCCGCAATTATGGCCTTTACTGTTTCATCATCCTCCTCGTCTTCGTTTAATTCTAAAACAGCTTTACTGCTACCACCACCGCCACCACCTTCATCCTCATTACCTTTGGAGCCGCCTGGCGTCGCCGATGAGTTTGTCTTATTTTCTGCTTTACTACCACCAGCCGCCTCACCATCACTCATCGAATCGTCTGAATCTGTGGCCATCGGATCAAATTCTGAACTATCATCGCTATTTGTATCCTCATCTCCAATATCATATTCGGCATTTCCCTCCGCTGCCTCAACAACATCTTCATCATCCTCACTCCAATCTTCAACACGTGCATTGATCATTAACTCGACATCATCTTCCAGTACAGCGTCTGTGACTTCGTCAATCTCGGAACCATCTGATGGATCATCAGGGTTCTTAAAATTACTACGCCTGTTGGAAAGAAAAGAAATTAGCGATTAGAAATTGTTAAATATGAAATTTTTAAAAGATTTTTTTAACAATTTGACGCACATACGCATTTTCTATCGTAATGTTTTTGTTTTTTTTTTTTTTTTTCTATTTCAATTTGGATATTCACTGAGAGGAACTATTGAGAGATAAACAATGTGACAACTAGAGTAGAGTAAACACTGTCATTCTTTGAATAAAGTGCCCTGGAGACGTTCAAATTTTTTCGTCAAGCAGCTTATATGTGTGTCCATGTGAGTTTAATTGGCTTTCGTCGGCTCTGCTTGATGGAAAATCAAAATATTTTGATATTTTTATTTGCCCAAATCTATTTGAACGTCTCCATTACTGTTTGTCAAACAAAATGCCGTTTGTGTTGTAACCTTGAGGAGTAAACATGAATAGTAAGTGCGCGGACGAAAAAAAAAATCACAATAAAATTTATTGAAATGTACCAATGCCTTGATGCATTGTGGAATGTGGAATGTGGGGACAGATGCGTTCAGTAATAGGGATGAGAAGGATTTATAAGGAACAGTACCCCAGATGGTACTGTTGAAGATGTTAAAAAAAAATATATATTAAAAAACTAAATATCCTCAAAAAATTTCTGTAGTCATCAACACTACTCATTCGCAGCTCCTTTAAAAGGTTTTCATGCGTAAATCTTTTGCGCTGTTCATACCAATTTTTTTAATCAATATTTTCTTTTTCTTTTCCAATTTTTTTTAACACAACTGCTGTCACGAAAAGCCACTCATCTTCCAACGAGGAAAATAATTACAAAATGAATATTTGACAAACTTGTTTGTACGTTTGACAAACTTGTTTGTACATACGCACTTGCTTGATGAAAAAATTTGAACGACTCTACGGCACGATAAACAATGTGACAATTAAAGTAGAGTAAACACTGTCATTCTTTGAACAACAGTTTTGTGCAAATATCGGTTACTTGCCTAATATGCGTCATGGTTCCCAAAGTTCCATTTAGTGAACATTATAAACAGTTCATTCGCAAAGGGGCTTTGTGAAAATTTTTGTTTATTAATCAAATGATTAATTAATACAACAAATACACAAAATATTAATATTGTTTGTATTTGAACGTGATTAAACTGCCATTGATCCAGTTAAGCACTGAAGGGGCGTCGCTGAGGCAGCAATCGTTGCACTTTCTTGTGGTCGGTCTTCTTGGATAGAGAAATTGGAAAAAAATTGGGGATTTTTTTTTTGAGTTGACTGATCTCGAAAACAGCCATGGCACTGAAGGAGTCATTAGGTGAAAGTCTTGATGATGATCAAAAATTCATTCTCTACAAGCACGATGAGTTATTTAGCGAAAGTTTTCCCGTTTTCAAGGAGATTCGTCGCATGGGCAAATTATGTGATGTGACATTGAAGGCGAGTGATTATGATTTGCCTATATTATATAGTTATTTTGTAATATATTTTCTTTAAAGGTCGAAGATCAAACTTTTTCCGCCCATCGCATTGTTCTGGCCGCCACCATACCCTATTTCTATGCCATGTTCACCAATAACATGGCCGAGAGTCGCATCAAAGAAATTACCATGAAAGAAATCGAACCATCGGCATTGGAGAGTTTGATCAACTTTGCATACAGTGGCCAAGTACGCATTGATAATCAAAATGTCCAAAGTCTAATGATGGGTGCGTCGTTCCTACAATTGCTAAAGGTGCGTAAGGCTTGTGCGGAGTTTTTGATATCACGCTTTCATCCGCACAATGTCCTGGGCATTAGGCATTTTGCCGATTCGATGAGCTGTCAGCATTTAATAAAAGCTGCCGATAAATATATCGATCAGAACTTCGCTAAAGTCTCACAATCCGAAGAGTTTTTGAATTTGGAATTCGATGAGTTAATTGAATTGATCAAAAGTGATTATTTGAACATAAAATCGGAGGAGGTGGTGTTTGAGGCTTGCTTGAAGTGGGTGAAATTTTCGGAGGCCAAACGTGTGGAATTGTTTCCGCAGGTATTGTCTCAGGTTCGTCTGCCGCTGCTGTCACCCCAGTTTCTGGCCGATCGTGTTGCTCGTGAGGAGCTAATACGTTCATCACATCAGTGTCGTGACCTATTGGATGAAGCCAAAGATTTTCATTTGATGCCCGAACGTAGGGGACTCTTGCAGAGTTTTAGGTGGGTAAAAATACAAAATTTGAATATAACAAGAAATTGTATTCCAATGTCTTCTTTAGAACCCGTCATCGTGGTGAATTTATATCTGGTCAAATATATGCCGTTGGCGGCCTAACCAGCAATGGCGAATCTGTGAGTACTGTGGAAATATATGATCCAATTACCCACAAATGGCGCATGGGTGAACAAATGTCCATGATGAGGTAAAGTTGTGGCAGAGGGGGGTCGGGGAATATAAATGATTTCAATGCCCTAACCTTTTACATAGATCTCGTGTTGGTGTGGCCGTAATGGATGGGAAACTTTATGCCTTTGGTGGCTTTAATGGATCTGAACGTTTGTCAACCGTGGAGGTCTATGATCCCCAGGAAAACAAATGGTCTCAAGGCAGTGCCATGAATTGTAAAAGAAGGTAGGAAGGTTTTCTAATTTTTATTTCCAAACGGAAAATTCTAGAAAAACCTTACGATTCTTTTAGTGCTGTGGGTGTTGCTGCCCTAAACGATTGCATTTACGTTTGTGGAGGCTATGATGGGGTTACATCCCTTAATACCGTGGAATGTTATTGCCCCAAAACAGATGTATGGAAGACGGTAAGTTAAAATAGAAAATGCCCTATGGTATCCATATCGTAAACCTCATTTTTTTTTTTATAGGTAGCCCCCATGATGAAATATCGCTCAGCAGGTGGTGTAGCCGCCCTAGATAAATACGTTTATGCCCTGGGTGGTCATGATGGCCTTTCGATATTCGACTCGGTGGAACGTTATGATCCAGTCAATGATGTTTGGCAAAAAATGAAACCAATGCTTAATCGTCGCTGTCGTTTGGGTGTGGCGGCCTTGGATGGCAAACTATATGCCTGTGGTGGTTACGATGGTAATTCATTTTTGCGTTCTGTGGAAGTGTATGACCCCATCAAGGACTCATGGTCCCTGGTAACATCCATGAACTGTAAACGCAGCCGTGTGGCATTGGCCGCAAATATGGGTAAACTATGGGCAATTGGGGGTTATGATGGCGAAACTAATCTATCAACCGTTGAAGTATATGATCCTGAGGCAGATACATGGTCATTTGTACCTTCCATGTGTGCCCATAGCGGTGGTGTGGGGGCGGGCGTTATACGCAATTAAGCCAATCGCAATATTAGACTGTCATTGATTTTAAATTGTTAGGATGACCCCACATTTCTATCATTCCAAATTGTCCAAAATTTTTAACAGACAGACAACTTTTCGATCTGCTCTTTACGATATATGATCTAAGGAATTTAAAGCCAAAAATTATTGTATTTACTCTAGCAGCTATCTCTTTTAATATTAACTACTATATTTGTTAAGGATTAAGTTCTCGAAAAGAACTCATCACCTCATTAATGCAATTTATCCAAGTGGAATTTAAATATACCAATAATAATAAAAATATATTTTATTGTTGATTTTTTTCGGAACGAATTTTATTCCTTCCAACTAAATATTATTTAACAAATTAATAAATGCACTTTAACTTTGTTCCAGAAATTGTAAAAAGAATTTAAATCAGAATTCTATTCTCCCTTATAGACTGGTTTACGTTTCTCGGCAAATGCCTTAAGGCCCTCCATGCGATCTTTGGTTGGAATAACTTGAGCGTAGCATACCTCTTCAATGGAGTAGCCAGTACTTAAATCCACCTGCATACCTTTGTCAATGGCCAATTTAGCCATGCGCACACCAACTGGACCATTTGGCAAGATTTCTTCAGCCAACGTCAAGGCCTTACGGTATGCAGCATCCTTGGTTTCATTTTGTGGCACAACATGATTAACAATTCCCATTTCTTTGGCTTCCTCGCCATTAAAAACTCGTGCCGTAAATATCAACTCTTTAGCCAGGGATGGCGACAAGATACGTGGCAAACGTTGAGTACCTCCAGCACCTGGGATAATGGCCAATTTGGTTTCAACCAAACCCATTTTGGTATTATTTGCCGCCGTACGGATATCACAAGCCAAAGCCATTTCCAAGCCTCCACCCAAGGCTGCACCATCCAAAGCTGCAATAACCGGCATTGGCAATTGTTCAATGGCTATCAAGAGCTGTCTGAGACCAGTCACAAATTCTTTAACCTCCTCTTCCGACATTCCTTTGCGTTCCTTCAAATCGGCGCCGGCACAAAAGATACCAGGTGTCAGACTTCTCAAGACCACAACTCGTGAACCATTATCACGTTTAATTTCATTGAGGATATTGGAGAAGGTTTGCACCAATCCACGGCTGAAAGCATTTTTGGCCTCGGGGCGATTCAAGCCCAACACTGTAATACCCTTCTGTTCACCACTTAATCTTTCCACCAGAACTTCTTGTCCAGTAGCAGCAACCGAATAGTTTGCTTTGCATAATCGTGCAACTTGTCCAAATGCTGGACGGGAAGAGCTACGAACCAAATTGGTTATTAGAAAAGTCATCTTAATGCTGGAACTGATAAGGAAGGATGTCGTCGACGTCTCTGGGCCGGTTATAAAACAGGTTGATGTTCGATTACTTTAAGAATGGCGAATCAGCTGTTAGGATTGCCAATGATGTATAAAAGCAAGATGTAGAGTACACATCATGATATTCTTCCGCCACGATACATATTATCATTCATTCGTATTAGATGTCAAACAGATAGCCAAATTATTAAATTTTGCTTGATAAACAAGTGCTATGTTGCAGAAAATGCGAGAAGGTAAAAAATAAAATACAAATTAACGAAGAATATAAAAAATAAATTATTAGCCTCATTTATCATGCAAGGCTGTTGCGTGGTGGGCACTATTTAATTTTTAATTGATGTTTTTTTAGCTAACATCCGCGACGTGCAAACCGCAGCAACCCGTGTTTAAAAAATGAAGCGGAAATGTTCTGTCCCAATGGTAATTAGAATTGCCACCACTGCCAGTGTTGTATTTGGATCGATTATTTGGTAGATAAATTAATCGAAAATACAACCTGCGATATTGTAAGGGCTCGTTAGGTCGGTATCATAAAGAAGGTAAATGTCAGGAAAAATTAAGGAAAAGCCGAAAAGCGGAAAAATGCCGCGTCATTCCCGTAGGTATAAAAGGGGGAAAAAGGAAAACGCGCCCTTATTATTCAAGTGGTGCGACAGTAAAATATTGGTCATAAAAGTAAAAAAAAATTAAAACCTGCCAAATTTCAAAATAAAAATTACTTTTTTTAAGGCAATAAAAGCCTCGATATTTATTTTATTATTTATGGTGAAGGCGTTAGTAATTGATTTGTTTCGCCAAAATAATTTAAATTTCTCGAGGGTATCAACTGGCCTCCTCGGCGAACAAAAGCGGAGAGGTCAGCCCATCTTTGACGGCCACAGCAACCACCACAACGCAAAATTGAGGCCCCAGCAACCGCCTCCATAACACCAATTCCCTTGATCCATGATATCCGGGTTCTGCTTTATCCTGGTGGACGAGGTCGCGGAAGAGTGATCCTGGAAAAAAACAAAGCAGGTTGTACTAAAGAATGCAAAAAGCCAGGTAACAAAGTTATTTATTAAACTTACCGCTTGTTTGATACAACCACTGGCATAAAAATAAAAACCAGAACCAGGAGGGAGACCCTGCAACAGAAAAAAGGAGAAATTCCATTAAATAAAATCTTAAGAAAAAGCAAAAGGCAGAAAAATTCATATAAATTAAGAGAAAGAACTAATATAATATTCAAATTTTTAATTAAGATAATATATTTAGGTTAAGTTGTGTTGTCTAAGTTTATTATTTGTGTTTTTTTTTGTGTCCAGCATAAATGTTCTTGTTTTTGTGAGGGACATTAACTATTCTAAATTTTATAAGTAAATTGGAGTGTAGGGTTACCCCAAATTACTTTGAGTGTTATAATCAAGATTTTTTTTGAGGTTCCGTTGAATATTGTGGACCAGTTTGCGGGTCCCTCACCACCTAAGAGAGCTCGTTTAGGCAGGTACTAATTGCATAACTTAGAAAGTCCTAAATTTGATGACATTTAGTTGACTGAAGTAATGAAGGGTGGTCTGATATATATGAACTCCTCAAACAATGACTAAGAGATCCTGATAGTTAATGTTTCAAATTTCAGCTTGTTTGTTCTATTTTAAGGAAATCTTATATATTAATAAATTGTTCGTAATATGATTGTTTGTGTAATCATGATTGTCTAGTTCATTCATGAGAGAGTGAATTTGGTGTACATTGTACTGAGGGGAGTGGGTGTGGAATACGGGGCCCTGATAAAATTGACAGTTATGTAGGATCTCAGGGTCAAGGTTGGGCGGGCTAGTGTGGGAGTGGCAATATCAAACTCCTTTGTTCCAGGTGTACGTAGTGTTTGTGTTATGTAGAATTTGTATTTATCCATTAATTGTTTAATTGTTCGTCCCCAAGGCTATTGGTGTATGGGATGGAACCAACCCCTGAACATGGCTCCTGAGCTAGCGGCCACAACACCATAGTGCCGAAGCAGGTGGCACGTAACAATATGGCGCCCAAGCGAAAGCTATAATGTCTTAAATTCAGTGCAATAACAGCTTAGCACAGTGCAATAAACTATAGGGTTCAAATAGGCATAAGCGAAAATCACATTTTCTTACGACGATTATCTCATGTTGCAGACGCAGCTTTAATTCTTTAAAATTTGTGATAAACGTGCAATAGTAGATGAGGTTTGTAGAAAATTAGGATTTTCGTTCCAACTACAAGGGTCAGGTGCAATAATCTTGTTAGTTCAATGTAACAATGAATGTATTGTGTTTTATGACCTGTTTTTTTTGTGTTTCTGTATGTTTTATTTTAAAGTAGAAAAAATAGACGTTGGGTATAACATAAGGGAAACGTGCAAAGCTTGAGGTGAAGCATCTCAATGTGCATTGTACGGAAGTACTTGTTCACGAGATCTTTTTCGTTATTTTCTTTCGAAAGCTGCCGTGGTTTTACCCTCAAATTTATGTTTTTATGTAATTTTTGTATTTATTGTTTCGAAGTCGTCAAATCGAGATGACATAAGAGAGGAAAAGTACAATAGCGTTCGTGAAGAAGTTTTCGCAAACTGTATTGTACGAAAGAAAATTTAACCTCCTTCACGAGATCCGTATTCTCTTATGATGGGAAAACTGCCGTGGTGGTCGTCTCTAAATGTTTGTCTTTGAAACAAAATAAATAAGTGAATATGTAAAGTCCAGTCTAGCAGTACACCAGAACAACCGTAAAAGGACACTTATAATGCGTGATAGGATTTCTTATAACATAATGAAATAAGTCCACACACTCAACCTCAAAAGCAATTGAAAAAAAAAAAAAAAACACCAAACGAACTCTCATCGTCAATGTTTAAATCACTATTAACTATTGATATTGTCTTGTGTTTGAATGTTTTTGTTTATGGTTTTTGTCCTTAACTTATATTGATTATTATTTTAGTTTTATTTACTATTTTCTTATTTTTATTTGATTTAATTATTTATTTTTTTTTTACTTGTTCTGCTTATTAGTGCGTTTTGATTATATGTTTAGTACACTTATAGGTTTAATTATATTTTATTTTATTAATTACTATTGTTCATTTTTTTTGGTATTTATATATTTTGTTTTTTAAAGAACTTTTCTAAATTAGTTATTTTTAAATCATTAAGTCATACACCCCTGCTTTTATTATCTGAAATTGTGGCAATCTAAATTTCGGCACAACAAAAAAGTAAACCCACAGCTATTAATAGACAATTGATTTTTGTTAATAAAATTAATTGGGTAAACGAGTTGAAGTCTGATGAGTGATTATACGGCGGGAAAAAGAAGAAGTAAACGCAATAGAACACTAGCTTTCGACACGAGCAGGATTTCTATACAATCACCCAAACCTAATAACAAAAAGAAAAAAGTAGTCTCAAACATGGAGCAATCCAATGGTATTAGGGATACAACAATAAGGGATTTGTCCGGATCCATTAACAACACTCAACCGAGTACCAGTAAGAGTGCTAGGGTACCATCGAATTTACCTCCAACGCCTACTCCAAGTAATCAGCAAGGCGATGTAAACAATGTAATCAGGAGTATGGTACGCGAAAGTATGAATGACGCCCGAGGGTATTTGAGATCATGGGTGGAAGAAAGTGTTGCCAAAGAAATGGATAAAATTCACTCGGTGATAAACCGATTGAGCGATAATGTCAGCAGGTTATCGATAAATGTCCAAAATCAGCCAACAATACCAAATACTTTACCGAACCCCCCGGGAAACCCTACAGATGAGTTCCCTACACAACATAGAGATAATGTTAATAATGGTAATCGCAGAAGCACTGTGATTCCATCCGTGATTAGTACTGGCATCCATGGAATAAAAGTTGAACGTTTTGGATTAAATTTTTCAGGGAAACCAAACAGTCTGTCGGTGGAAGATTTTATCTACCGGCTGGAATACTTTCAACAACATTACAAACTAGCTTGGGAAGACATTTTAAATGAATTCCATATTTTGGTGTCTGGTCCAGCCTATGAATGGTTCTGGCTCCAACAGAGGTCAAACAACATTAACGATTGGGATTCCTTAAAGCATGGGTTAAATGAAAGATTCAAGACAAGGCGAACAACATTTGAATCGATGCGGGATCTGTTAGAAAGGAAACAGGGGGGCAACCGAGTCCATTGATGCTTTCTTTCATGAAATAAATCTAATGAGATCGAAACTGGAAAGGCCAGTCTCAGAATACGAGATTATTTCTTTGGTTAAGAAAAATTTGAGAAAGAATCTATCGAGTATTGTGTACTCGATGCCCGTGTCGTCATTAGAGCAGCTAAGAGTGGAGTGTTTGGAAATTGAGAGGACATTTTTTCGACGCGACCCATTATCTCAAGCTCCTCCACCAACCATAAACAGACCCATACGTGTACACGCCATGCAAGAAGAAGAAATAGAATATCCGAATTTGGTAGAACCGGAAGAGTTAGTAGATGTTTCGGCCCTAAACCAAATTGTTTGTTGGAATTGCCAAATAGCGGGTCATGGATTTAGGGATTGTCCGTCGTCCCAAAGAGGACTATTTTGCTTTAAGTGTGGAAGGCAAAATACCATAACACCCAAATGTGGAAATTGCAAAGCGGGAAACGTGAGAAAGAACGTGGTTCTAGCGGGGAACCATCGTTCTTCCGAACAACCCGCTGCGACGAACCCACTGTAGAATTAGTTGATACCATCGTCAATAACTATTCCCAAATTCGGCATTATCTTCCAATTGAGTTCAGGCAGAGACATTATAAAAACAAAAGAGCAGAAATTTTTCAGGAAGATGAATCTCGCAATAATTCCGAATCAATATCGATAGGGGTAAATAAAAATATGAAAAGTAGAGTGAGGATAATGAAATTGAGGCAACGACATAAAGAAAATAAAGAATTAAAAAAATTGATATCCGAAGCCGTCATCCGGTGCAAATATAGAACGGATCCTAGACCATACGCTAGCATTAAAATCGAAGGGAAAGAGATAAAGGGTCTATTAGATTCTGGGGCTACGGTTTCAATACTAGGGAAGCATTGCCGAGAAATAGTTGAGGAATTAAACATTATTGTTGATCCACAGGACACGAATGTAAGTACGGCGTCAGGGAAAACCCATCGCATAGTGGGCAAAATAGAGGTGGAGGTAGAATATCAACAACAATTCTTAAAAATGCGTTTCTATCTATGCCCAGATCTAGAACAAGATCTTTATCTAGGAGCAGATTTCTGGAAATTATTTAATATTGCCCCAGAAATATTTCCCATAGACGAGATAACCGTGGACTTACAAGAGCAGATGCGTGGAACCTCGACCAACGAAAATAAGAATATGCACCAACTAACAGGGGAACAACGTAGACGCCTAGAAGAAATAATAAATAAGTTCCCAACGTTTGAAAAAAATGGACTGGGTTGTACGAAATTAGAGAAACATGCAATTAAGTTAGTAGGGAATGCGAATCCTGTCAAGGATAGACATTATCCTTTATCGCCGGCCGTACAGGAAATCGTATATAATGAAATAGATAAAATGCTCGCTCTGAAAGTTATTGAGGAGAGTGATTCGCCATGGAGTAATCGTACTACCGTCGTGCGAAAACCGAACAAGAATCGTTTCTGCCTCGATGCGAGGAAACTAAATGCCCTAACGGTGAAGGATGCATATCCATTACAGAATATCGATGGAATATTAAGCCGAATTGATCAAACCCATTTTATCAGTAGTGTCGACCTGAAGTATGCCTTCTGGCAGATTGAGTTGGAAGAAGAAGCGAAGCCATATACCGCCTTTACAGTACCAGGTCGACCACTATATCAATTCAGGGTCATGCCGTTTGGGCTTTGCAATGCGGCGCAAAGATTATGCAGGTTGATGGATAAGGTCATCCCAGGACGACTAAAATCCAATGTTTTCATATATCTGGATGATCTCCTGATTATAGCTGATGATTTTGAGAACCATGTCAGAATTTTGGAAGAAGTAGCTGAATGCCTGCAAAGAGCGAATCTGACGATTGGACTCAAAAAGTCGTTATTCTGTTTTCGAGAGTTGAAATACCTTGGATTCATAATCGGTAGCGGGATGTTGAAGACTGATCCAGAAAAGGTGAGCGCTATCCAGAGGATACCGCCACCAAAATCGCCGAGGGAAGTGCGAAGTTTTCTCGGTACTGCCGGTTGGTACCGGAGATTTATAAAAGATTTTGCATCCATATCTTCCGCCCTAACAGATACTTTAAAAAAAGGAAAAAAATTCGTAATGACTCCGGAAGCGATGCAATCTTTCCAATCTCTAAAATATGCTCTCACATCCGCACCGGTTCTCAGGCACCCTGACTTTAATAGAGAGTTCTTTATTCAATGCGACGCCTCGGAATATGGAATAGGAGCAGTACTTTTCCAAAAGAATGAATTTGGCGGAGAGAACCCTATCGCTTTTTATTCCCAAAAACTGAATTCCGCCCAGAAGAATTACTCCGTCACAGAAAAGGAATGTTTGGCCGCAGTTTTAGCGGTAAAAAGGTTCCGTCCGTACGTCGAGCTTATGAAGTTCACAATCATCACGGATCATGCCAGTCTTAAGTGGCTGATGTCCTTAAAAGATTTAAGTGGAAGACTGGCGAGATGGTCACTTCAACTTCAGGCGTACGATTTTTCAATTGAACATCGGAAAGGATCGGAAAATGTTGTAGCGGACACACTGTCTCGAATGTCGGTTGAGTCTGATGTCGTTGTAGAGGAATTGTGTGACGATAATATATTGGATTTCGAAACTACGGCATTTGAAAGTGAAGAATATGTCGAGTTGCGCAACACCATACAACAAAACCAAGATCGTTTGCCGGATTTAAAAATCGACAATGATAAAATCTATGTTCGAACCAAAAATTTTGAGCAAGAAATGATGGAATTTGAGTGGAAACTGTGGATACCTCAGGACATAACATATGTACTGATTGAGAAAGCACACATTTACGGTAGCTCGGTCCACGATGGTATAACGAAAACCTTAAAACGATTAAAAACTTATTTTTATTGGCCAAAAATGTCATCGCAGGTACGACAATTCATACAAAATTGTACAACGTGTAAAGAAACGAAATCGGCAAATCAGCGTATGAACCCTACGATAGGCAACGAAGTTATAACTGAGAGACCTTTCCAGAAGTTGTATATAGATTTTCTGGGAAAGTATCCCAGATCAAAACAAGGCAATTCCTACATCTTTATAGTAGTCGATCATTTTACGAAATTCACATTCCTACACGCGATGAGAGAAGCCACTGCATATAACGTGGTAAAATTTCTGGAAAATCAAGTCTTCCATACATTCGGGGTACCCGAGATCATACACAGCGACAACGGAAAACAGTTCGCCTCAAAAGTTTTCGCGGATATGATAAAAGATTACAAAATCACCCACATCACCACAGCCTATTACTCTCCGCAATCTAACGCATCAGAGCGAGTAAATCAGTCAGTATTAGCCGCCATACGAACGTATGTTGAAAACGATCACCGGGATTGGGATCTTTATTTAGCGGAAATCGAACAAGCATTGAGAACCTCAGTACATTCAGCAACTGGAACCAATCCTTTTTTCGCATTATTTGGTTATAACATGTTCACTAGCGGAACCGATTACAAACTGGCAAAAAAACTCCAATCCCTGACTGATCACCAAATTGATCAAATAAATCGATCAGATAAATTAGAATTAATGCGAGAGAGAATAAAAGAAAACACACACCAAGCTTATATATCTAGTGCGAAAAGGTACAACCAACGAGCACGTATTGTCAAGTTTCTACCGGGACAGGAAGTGTATAGGAGAAATCATACCCTTTCAGACTTCAAAAATAATATCAATGCGAAGTTCTGCAAGAAATTCCTGAAATGTAGGGTAGTAAAACCAGTGGGCAATAATATGTATGAGCTAGAAACGCTCCAAGGAAAACCACTTGGTAATTTCCACGCAAAGGATATAAAAATATAAACAAAAGTATAACAAGCTGTGATAAGATAATTTATGTGCAATACTAGATTAAGCAGAGTTAATCTATGATGCAATAATTTTGTTTATACACGATGTTCTTTTGTTTATATATGTATTCAATAATGTGAGCAAATGTACCGTAAGCTGTAAAAAAATACTTTAGTGCAATATTAGATTATCTGTGTTGCGTTGAGTTTTTATATACGTGCTTATTGTGTCATTCGTGAATGTTTTGCGTAAACATGGAAGCGGAATGAATTTAGTGGAAAATATATATAAGGCAATCCTGGTTTTAGGAACTTATGTCGAAATTATGAAATTTAGTTATCTAGGAATATTAAAATATTTGTTATAATTCACTATTGTAATCCAATTATAGACGATTTAGATTAGCCCGGCTTTTGAGACATAAAATCAGGGCGTGGGAGTTCCCCACGTTGGGACTAAGACATGTCTATTCTAAATGAAACAGGGATTCAATCTACAGGGTTTCAATTATCATCATTTTACCCTCATATTTTTTCTACCATTTTTATCATCAATTGGGAAGGATTCCATAACCGGCGCTAATAGATCAGCAAATACAAATAAAAATGTAATATAATAGACCTCTAAATCAAAGCGTAGACAATTAGATTTGAATGTCCAATGTAACTCACAAAAAATTTTTTTTAATTTTCTCCATCATGTGAAGAAATGGTTGTCCGCAAATATTCAATTATTTTCCGTAATTATTCAAATTATTCATTATTATTCCGTAGAATTTTTTTTTAATTAGATGCAACACTTTTCTTTTACCTACTCATTGCACCCTGGGTGATAGCAATCGAAAAAGTATTTACTTTCAATATGAGATGAATTATCACAAAATTTATATTATTTTTTCATCGGCAATTGTTTTGTGATTACGCAGGTAAAATATATGGGGACATGTGATTCATATTCGCTCTACCCCAGGTAGTTCATGTCAATACTAATTTTTTCAGAGAAATAATATATTCCAGAAGTCTCTTTGGAAACGTGAAGATTCTTCTTGCACAAATTCAGAATCCTATTATTATACAAAGTCTAGAAATTGCACGACATAAAAAAATTTTAAGTGTGTGAGGTACAATATTTCTTTAATATTGTGTTGATAACGATTTTTTCCGGAGAATACAAAACAATTTAAATTTTCACTGAGATGGTACACACAATAAACTCATAAAAAAAGTACGACATACCTGAGATGCTAATAATGTCCTCCAAATTACTGTAGACATCAACGTCAAGTTATGTTGTTCAGCCTGTATAATTTCAGCCTCCTTTCACTAGTGTCGAAGAATATTGGTTAAATTCACTTTATTTGTACACAAAATTTCACGAATTTGTCTGTTTATAAAGTACCAAGCATGGCCTGAAAAAAATAATAATATAATTAGTATTGAAATATAAGTGAATAAAGGGTAAGAGCTATTATCAGTTTAAGGAACGTAATATACCTGCGCGTGCATGTGGCTGAACAAAAGCAGAGCGAAACGATCTGCTTGTCGATCGATGTAAACGGAATGGCAACAGCGGCAGCGCTGCCATCCACGCCATGCAGCAAGTTAACACCATACCGACTCTTCATACACGTTTTCTTTTTGTTCTGTTTGCTTTTCAATGTCATTTAAATGACGCCTCAATGAAATGTGTTCTCATGTGTGTGTGCAAACCGCCACCATAAAACCGCATTCCGCTGAACTACCGTTGGTTTGGTTTTTGCGATGAACGAACACAAACACACACACACACATGCAAAAAACCATGTATTCGCCAAGCATTCATTGACAAATTCAAGCGAGAGTACCTAAAAAAATAGGAAAACATGAAATTAACTATGAGCCTACAATCAAATAAGAATGCTTACCTTCAGGAAAATGCGGTACAATGTCCGAGGGCGAAGGATCGACAGATCTTTTTTTTTTTTTTTTTTGCAGAAATGGGATTTCTGAATACTTGGATATGTGTCTTGCTATCACACTGAAATCACTATCACTTTAGGTAATTCTAACGAACGAAACGATGGCGAAACCAAACGCACATCACCGTTTCTTTTGCAGATGCCTAGAAACGGTGAAGTTTTGTTGCGTGGTGGGCACTATTTAATTTTTAATTGATGTTTTTTTAGCTAACATCCGCGACGTGCAAACCGCAGCAACCCGTGTTTAAAAAATGAAGCGGAAATGTTCTGTCCCAATGGTAATTAGAATTGCCACCACTGCCAGTGTTGTATTTGGATCGATTATTTGGTAGATAAATTAATCGAAAATACAACCTGCGATATTGTAAGGGCTCGTTAGGTCGGTATCATAAAGAAGGTAAATGTCAGGAAAAATTAAGGAAAAGCCGAAAAGCGGAAAAATGCCGCGTCATTCCCGTAGGTATAAAAGGGGGAAAAAGGAAAACGCGCCCTTATTATTCAAGTGGTGCGACAGTAAAATAGTGGTCATAAAAGTAAAAAAAAATTAAAACCTGCCAAATTTCAAAATAAAAATTACTTTTTTTAAGGCAATAAAAGCCTCGATATTTATTTTATTATTTATGGTGAAGGCGTTAGTAATTGATTTGTTTCGCCAAAATAATTTAAATTTCTCGAGGGTATCAACTGGCCTCCTCGGCGAACAAAAGCGGAGAGGTCAGCCCATCTTTGACGGCCACAGCAACCACCACAACGCAAAATTGAGGCCCCAGCAACCGCCTCCATAACACCAATTCCCTTGATCCATGATATCCGGGTTCTGCTTTATCCTGGTGGACGAGGTCGCGGAAGAGTGATCCTGGAAAAAAACAAAGCAGGTTGTACTAAAGAATGCAAAAAGCCAGGTAACAAAGTTATTTATTAAACTTACCGCTTGTTTGATACAACCACTGGCATAAAAATAAAAACCAGAACCAGGAGGGAGACCCTGCAACAGAAAAAAGGAGAAATTCCATTAAATAAAATCTTAAGAAAAAGCAAAAGGCAGAAAAATTCATATAAATTAAGAGAAAGAACTAATATAATATTCAAATTTTTAATTAAGATAATATATTTAGGTTAAGTTGTGTTGTCTAAGTTTATTATTTGTGTTTTTTTTTGTGTCCAGCATAAATGTTCTTGTTTTTGTGAGGGACATTAACTATTCTAAATTTTATAAGTAAATTGGAGTGTAGGGTTACCCCAAATTACTTTGAGTGTTATAATCAAGATTTTTTTTGAGGTTCCGTTGAATATTGTGGACCAGTTTGCGGGTCCCTCACCACCTAAGAGAGCTCGTTTAGGCAGGTACTAATTGCATAACTTAGAAAGTCCTAAATTTGATGACATTTAGTTGACTGAAGTAATGAAGGGTGGTCTGATATATATGAACTCCTCAAACAATGACTAAGAGATCCTGATAGTTAATGTTTCAAATTTCAGCTTGTTTGTTCTATTTTAAGGAAATCTTATATATTAATAAATTGTTCGTAATATGATTGTTTGTGTAATCATGATTGTCTAGTTCATTCATGAGAGAGTGAATTTGGTGTACATTGTACTGAGGGGAGTGGGTGTGGAATACGGGGCCCTGATAAAATTGACAGTTATGTAGGATCTCAGGGTCAAGGTTGGGCGGGCTAGTGTGGGAGTGGCAATATCAAACTCCTTTGTTCCAGGTGTACGTAGTGTTTGTGTTATGTAGAATTTGTATTTATCCATTAATTGTTTAATTGTTCGTCCCCAAGGCTATTGGTGTATGGGATGGAACCAACCCCTGAACATGGCTCCTGAGCTAGCGGCCACAACACCATAGTGCCGAAGCAGGTGGCACGTAACAAGGCTTGATTATGAAATGGTTGCATTTTGTTTCAAAGTATTATTTTGAGGCTGCTAGGACAAGTATCGATACACCCTCCAACACCTCCACGGAATGTCAAAGCTAATAACATTCCGCTTGTAACTCTTCGAAATATTCTTAATAGACCCTGTTGTTGAAATACAAGGCTAAAACGAAATACAAGCGAACGAATTGAAATACAAGGCTAAAATTTTGCATACATGGATGGTTTACCAGTAGGCAGGTTAAGTTCGTAAATAGGCCATGTCGGTCCATGTTTTCGTATAACTCCCATATAACGGTACCTCAGGATATTCGGTATTTTGATGGTTCTAGCGACATTATTTACCGGAATTGTTTCAAATTTCACATTTAAAGTTCGTAATGGCCTATGCAGGTCCAAGTCTTCGTATAGCCCCCATATAACGATACCTCCCCATATTCGGTATTTTGAAGATTTCAGCAACATTATTCACCGGAATGGGTACTATAACCTATTGCATATGCAGGCCTACGTCTTCGTATAGCCCCCATATGACCGTACCTCCCGATACTCGCCGAAATTACAACATACTTCGTATTTAAAGTTCGTAATGGGTACTACAGCGTACGACAAAAAATTTCGTTTGCAGGTTATCGTTTTCGTATATTCCCCCTATAATGGTATCTTCCGATATTCGATATTCTAATGATTTTTGCGACATTATTCACCGGAAGTGTAACAAATTCCATACAGAATCCACATGGCAGATTTGTGATGATTTTGTCAAAATTTTCAGTCTTTTACTCTTGGGTTTTGCTCATTATAGACTGATTAACAACAAAAAATCATTCGAGGACCACACAGGAACAGAGAGAATGTTTCCTTAAGATGAAGGGTTAAATAATCTCTCCTTTTTTATGTTAAGGCTCAAGACAAGATAAATAAAATTAGGGTGCAAGTACATAAAAGGCTTGAAGTCAAGGCTAGGTATATTAATGTCAAGTTATAATGGATAATGACGGCAGGATTTTAGTGCGGCTCTGTACTCCCTTTATGAAATGTTACAAAATATGCCTAGCCATGACTTCAAGCTTCTTATGTACTTGCAGCTTTAGTCTTTCTTAAATATGGGACATGCAACTTTTTTATGTTCCCAGGAACGCCGAAAACAATCTATTATTTTTTTAAATATGCCACTCGTCATATAAGATAACCTCATTTCAAACAATAACATCCAGCTCTGTATTTTTCTGTAATTTAGCTTATCAAATTAAACGTCATTGAATAAAGATTCCCATCTCCGATTTGTGTACATACAATGGATTTATAATAAACATTTTGATAATGCGGTGTTGTCAAATGTATAAATTTGAAAAAAAATGCAAACATATGATTGCATGACTTTACCTCCTTAGTTTTACTATGATTTTACCGTGCAACTGATATTTAAGCTTAAAACCATCGATCGATAGTCGACTTGGTGTCCCTTGGTTTTGGGCTTTTAGCGCGTCCTTGATTGATTAATAAATTCAATAAATTCAGAAAAATCGTATCGTTTCAATAGTTATTATTTATTAATACTGTCTATTATTAGTTAAAAAGGAAAGGACGATGAACCTCAAAGAGGACACAAACAACATAAGTGTTAGCTATCGCATTGCAATATAGTAATCTGTGATATTAGTTATTAAGGTTTTGTGTTGTTGAACTTGACGAAATACTTCATGTAAACTTAATCCAATTTTATTACGTATCCCCTGAAGATGTCAACAAACATTGACGAAACGTCGGGAAAAATGAAATAAAGAGGAATTTTTATTTACAAAACTTAGGTCTATAAGCTTAATAGAACCCAAATCAATAAACCTACCTGGACCAAGAAAATTAATAATCAAAAATATGTTCTGTTTGCAGAACCTGTAAGAATCTATAACTTTTTAAGCGAACACTAATAATCACATTCAGTTATCAATAAAACAACTGGTATCAACATATCGATATCAATTCATCACACCCCATTCGTAAACAAAACATTCATTTGTTTTTCGCAAATTTTTATTACCCATTCTCTTTCAATTCGCTCTTTCACATTCCTTGGAACGCATTTAATTTTGGTAGTAAAAAAGAGCGCGCGGGCTTGGTCAGATGCTGGATGTCATCCAGTCAGTGGGGAATTGTTCATTGGTTCCATGTTCGACAGAATAAAGAAGAATTTGCAGGAAATATCCGAAACAGTGTGTACATATTAACAAATAGATTGTGCTCCTTTCTAAGCAACCATTGAAATTCAAACACATATTATCAAGATGTCTCGTAAACTATCATCATCGCAAAGAGCACCAAGCGGAGGCATGGGCTCCAAAAGTAAACAAACTTCGTTGAGCTCATTTCTTGGCTGTTCGCAAAAGAAGAAAGGTAAGCAAATCAATGGCAACATGAAGATCTGCAGTTTGGGTTCATATCATTGCATGCCAGTGTTTATGGCTTCCTTCTAAAACTTGAAGACTGAAAATTCTTGAGAGGAAAGTGTATGATTGGTCTGGGAAAGTAATGAAGCCATTGTCCTCCATCCCAAACTTGATTTTCATGAAAATATTTCAGGTTTAATAATATTTCCTTGATTTTATATTTCAGAAGAAATCGTCACCAAACCTAAATTCACAAGGCAAATAAATCCCATTTATATTGATTCAGCCTCCGATGAAGATGACATTGATACCGATGATGCAAATTCCAAAACCAGCGAATCACAGAAAAGTAGTAAAGAAAATCAAAATCTTAACAGCAGTAAAACCACAAGTGCTCTCATCAAGAAATATTTATTTGAAGACGATACCAAATCGCCGTTGGCCCCAGCAAAAATAAAAAAGGTAATTTCCAAAAGTCCCGATAAACCTGTTTCCAGCCGAACTACTCTCAATAGTCCATCGCCAATGAAGATTAATTTCGATGATATTGAATCAACATATCAAAATGCCATGAAAAGTCTTAATGACACGGTAGAAAAGGTCAGCAAGGAACGTTGTAAATATTCGCTGACACCAGATAAGAAGATCGGCAAGTCGGTGGCATTGACTGACAACGATGTGACGCCAAAAAGAGAGTTAAATGCCTCCACCGATAGTTTTGATGATTTGGTGAATATGACCTATAAACCCAATGTGAAAAAGGAGCCATTCGCCAAAGAAACTGAAAAAGAAATAAAAAAGGAGACTAGTTTGGAAAGCGGAAAGGAAACTGGTACATGTAAAATTGCAAAAGAATCTCAGGAGGAAGTCAAGTGTGAAAAGCCTGAAGATAAAAAACCACGAAAATCAGATGTTAGTGTGGTCTTTGAAAATGGCCTTAACTCCTATCTGTGTGACCTTACCCAGAGCCATCATTTTAAGACCAATGTGAATGAGGTAAGTTAATTGGAAGTAGAGTTCATAGGTAACAATTTCATGTCGATCTTCTTTTGCAGGATAACATCCATGTCTTGAAAGCCAGTTTGGCCTTTTTCAAAACCACCTACAACGAATTAATGGAAAAGTATTGCAATATTGTGGATCAAATCCCAGTTGATTATTTCAATGGCATAGGGGGCTTTGAAACGGGTACCTTTCTGAAATTGAAAATAATGAGACAAAAATTCAAGGCCAAAAACAAATTGCTGCAAAATACTTTGGAGAAACGTGAACAGAAAGAATCAATGGAACTGGAGAAAGATGTGGCTAAGGCTGGACCTAGTACAAAGAATAATAATATGGGAGGAAAATTCAACATAGATCAGCTGGAGGAGGAAGAGCGACAAATGAAGGCCGAACAGAAACAAGAAAACGCCAGAAATAAGAATCTCTTTAATGGTGAACCAAATGACTTCGATGATATTGATGCCCTGGAGGAGGAGGAAAGACAAATGAAAATGGAACAAAAACAAATGAATGACAGCAGAATAACTTTGCAACAGCAAAAACCACAACAACCGTCTGTTAAAAGCCGTCTTCCGCCCATCAATTTTGAATCTGAACCCGATTTCGATGTGGACGCCATGGAAGAGGAAGAACGACAAATGCAAGCTGAACAGGCAATAATATGCAATGGCGCTCCAGATGATGACGAAGATTTACTACCACAACCGTCCACTGCCCCTAAATCACGGCCATTAACTAATTCCAAGGAATTCCAAGGTCAAAGGCAAAGAATTATCAATGATTTGTGCGACGATGATGATGATGGCACTGACTATGAAGACTCACAGGCCAAATATTTACAGGAAACCATTATGCTAGACGATTGTGATGATAGTGTAAATAATAAAACCAGTGTGTCCACAGTGACCGTTGATGATGATGGTGTTGATGATGATGCGGACGATTGTGAATTGGATGATTTGTTGAATGACATTAGGGAACAAGATGCCGAGCTAAAGGGAAGACGTTCGGAATACAATCAATATGCTTATGGTGAAATAGAAAATTTCAAGGGTCGAGTTCGTGAACCATCGCCGACCAGGCGCATTACATTTCCGGCTACAACCAATGATCTGGGGAATTCTGTGGTGGAATTAGATGAAGATGGTTTTGAGGTGAGGATTAACATTTATGATTTTTTTATAAGAAGACCTGGCAGGTCTTCATATTTAAGGAGGTCTTCATTGTAGGAGGCTAGAAGATCTGCTCGGGAGAGGCCATCTGACCTTCTCAGAGAAGTCCTACTGGCCTTCTATGAGGAGACCTTCTGGCCATCTATGAGAAGACCTTCTAGCCTTCTATGAGAAGACCTTATGGCCCTCTCAGAGAAGACCTTCTGGCCTTCTATGAGAAGACCTTATGGCCCTCTCAAGGAAGACCTTCTGGGCCTTCTCAGGGAAGACCTTCTGGCCTTCTCAGAGAAGACCTTCTGGCCTTCTGAGAGAGGTCCTACTGTCCTTCTATGAGGAGGCCTACTGGCCTTATATGAGAAGACCTTCTGGCCATCTATGAGAAGACCTTCTAGCCTTTTATGAGAATACCTACTGGTCTTCTATGAGAAGACCTGCTGTCCTTCTCTGAGAAGACCTTCTATTAGAAGACATTCTGGCTTTCTCAGAGAAGACCTTCTGGTCTTCTTTGAGAAAACCTTCTGGTCTTCTTTTAGAAGACCTTCTGGCCTTCTTTGAGAAGACCTTCTGGCCTTCTCTGAGAAGACCTTCTAGCCTTCTATAAGAAGACCATCTGGTCTATGAAAATTAAGTTATGAAAAAATCATGATCTTATTTCTTTTTCAGACCTATGATCCGGAGAAATTTGAACTGATTCATTCTCAAGCTGCCGCCGCCCTCAATAGCTCTAAACGTTATAGTGGCTCTACATCGACCATCCTCATTGATGATGCGGATACGCCCACAACAAGTAGTCGAGCCTCGATGCTAATGGATGCAATGAAAACGCCCACATCATCAAATCGATTGGATAAACGACCCAATCTTACGGCTTCGGCACAGAAGGTGGCCGGGAATTTTCATTCTAATGTACAAAATGATGGCATCACTGGGGAATTTGATGGCAGTAATTATCCTCATTCAAAGCGGCTTTTTGAGGCGCTGCGTATCAACTTTGGTCTGAAGAGTTTTCGCACAAATCAGCTGCAAGTTATTAATGCCGCCCTGTTGGGTCATGATTGTTTTGTGTTGATGCCCACCGGTGGTGGCAAATCGCTGTGCTATCAACTGCCTGCCATCTTGACCGAGGGTGTGACCATTGTCATTAGCCCGCTGAAGTCTTTGATTTGTGATCAAGTCAACAAAATGGCCTCCTTGGATGTAAGTTAGAGTGTAATTTATGAACGAAACAGAATTAATTGTAAATGGCTTCTGTTTCCAGATATATGCCAAAAGCTTTTCCGGTGATCAGTCGTTGACGGAACAACGGGCAATATACTGTGACTTGGAAACCTCACCGCCACGCATCAAGATACTCTACGTTACACCTGAGAAAATTTCCAGCTCTGCCAAATTCCAAGACCTGCTCGACAGTCTGTATGCCAAAAATAACATTGCGCGTTTTGTGATAGACGAAGCCCATTGTGTGTCGCAGTGGGGTCATGATTTTCGTCCTGACTACAAACGCCTGGGTATTTTGAGAAAACGTTTCCCCAAGGTGCCCACCATGGCGTTGACAGCCACTGCCACACCACGTGTAAGAATGGATATTTTAAAACAACTCAACTTACCCAAACCCAAATGGTTTCTGTCGAGTTTCAATCGCAGTAATCTCAAGTATACGGTATTGCCGAAAAAAGGTTCCTCAACGCTGGAGGATATGAAAAATTTCATACAGGCACGACCCTCCAGTCATAGTGGCATCATCTATTGCCTGTCGCGCAAAGAATGTGATGAGGTAGCCCAGGCTATGTGTAGATCGGGTATTAAGGCATGTTCCTATCATGCGGGCCTGTCGGACAGCGTGCGTGAGACCAGACAAAAAGATTGGATAACAAATAAATATCGTGTCATATGTGCCACCATTGCCTTTGGCATGGGCATTGATAAACCGGATGTGAGATTTGTTTTGCACTATTCACTGCCCAAATCGATAGAAGGTTATTATCAAGAAGCCGGTAGAGCTGGTCGTGACGGGGAACTGGCCCATTGTATTTTGTATTATAACTATGGCGATATGATGCGCTATCGTAAAATGATGGACAGTAAGTTCTGGCTTGTTTTTGTTGCTTGTGGTGGGGATTTTAATAATAATTTCCTTCTCTTTTCCAGTGGACAAATCCATGGCAATAACCATCAAAAATATCCACATTGAAAATTTAAATCGCATTGTTGGCTATTGTGAAAATGTTGCCGATTGTCGTCGAGCCCAACAGCTGGATTATTTTGGTGAACATTTCACGCGAGATGAATGTTTAAAGAATCGTTCGACAGCGTGTGATAATTGCCTAAAACAACAACAGTATTCGGTAAGCTAAAAAGTAGAAGGATAAGTAAAAAAGTTCGGCCAATCGCTCTACCAAATTTGAAACAATCCCGGTGAATAATATTGCTAAAATCATCAAAATACCGAAAATACGGAGGTACCATTATATTATATTATATATCAACACGTGGACCTGCTTAGACAATTTTCTGTCATAGGCTGTTGTATCCATTACCAACTTCAAATACCAAATTTGAAACAATTCCGGTTAATAATGTCGCTAAAATCATCAAAATACCGAATATCGGAAGGTGGCGTTGTATGGGGGTTATACGAAGACGTGGGCCTTTACAGACATTTTTCTGTCTTAGGCTAGGGTACCCATTACGAACTTCAAATACCAAATTTGAAACATTTCCGGTGAATAATATTGTTAAAATCATCAAAATACCGAAAATACGGAGGTACCATTATATTATATTATATTATATATCAACACGTGGACCTGCACAGACAATTTTCTGTCATATGCTGTGGTATCTGTTACGAACTTCATATAACAAATTTGAAACAATTCCGGTAGATAATGTCGCAAAAATCATCAAAATACCGAATATAGAGAGTTACCATTATATGGGGCCTATACAAAACGTGGACCTGAACAATTTTCTGTCATAGCTGTGGTATCCATTACGAACTTCGAATACGAAATTTGATACATTACCGGTGAATAATGTCGCTAAAATCATCAAAATACCGAATATCGGGAGGTACCGTTATATGAAGGCTATACGAAGACGTGGACTAGCACAGACAATTTTCTGTCATAAGCTGTGGAATCCATTACGAACTTCAACTACCAAATTTAAAACATTTCCGGTGAATAATGTCGCTTAAATCCGCAAAATACCGAAAATACGGAGATACCATTATATGGGGGCTATACCAAAACGTGGACCTACATGGCCTATTTTCAAGGCCAAAAGTCCTGCAGACATAATATACATTTGAGTAAAATTTTATCAAACTACTTCATTTCTTTCGGAAGCTAGAGTGATTTCCACAGACGGGCAGACCCTAAATCGTCATAGAATTTTATGCTGACCAAGAATATATACTCTGTGGGGTCTAAAATATATATTTCGAGGTGTTACAAACGGCATGACAAACTTAATGTACCCTCCGTACGATGGTGGAGGGTATAAAAATCAAACTGAAAAGAAGCCAAAAAGGCGGTTTCGAATTAAAAACATTGGGATATTATTGTCAAATGCCGGTGTTAATTGAGAGGCTGGGCGGAAATTTTTTGGCTTTCATTTTAATCCAGTTAGTCCCCATTAGATTTTGCTCTAATGATTTTCTTCTCTCCTTATTTTTTAGCTAATAAATCCCTTGGAATATTGTCGAAAAGTCGCCCATTGTATCAAGGAGCTGTGTAGCGGTCGATCACGATTTACGCTTCTGCATATTGGTAGGAAAATAATAATAACAATAAGAAAAAAATAACAAAATTATTTGATAACTTTATACATTTCCAGCGGATGTCCTCAAGGGTTCGAATATTAAAAAGATCGTTGAATTCAAACACAACAAGACCCGACATCACGGCATACTCAAAGAGTGGGACAAGGCCGATATTCAGCGGCTATTGCGCATTATGGTTGTACAGGAATACTTGCGTGAAGATTTGATATTTGCCAATGATATACCACAGGCGTATATCTATTTGGGTCCCAGGATAGAGAAATTAATGAAGGAGAGTATTAAAATGGAATTCGCGCTGACAAGGAAACAGGGTCGTGGCCAAGTGTCAACGTCTGCCTCAACCAGCAATGCCAATGACTTGGCCAAATCATCTGGAACAGCGAACTCAAAGAGCAATGAACTGCTCACCGATATATATCATCGTTGTTATTCCGATCTCTTGGATTTGTGTCGTACAATTGCGGCGCAGCGTAATGTCACCATGGCCAGTATTATGAATATTCAAGCCATCAAGGCAATGGCTGAACAATTGCCTGAAACCGAAGCGGAAATGTGTTCCATACCGCATGTAACCAAGGCCAATTTCGATAAATATGGTGCCAAGCTATTGGAAATTACGCGAAATTATGCGGCGGAAAAATTGTGTGTTTTTATGGATTTGGAGGAGATGCAACCGGAGAAGGCAACTTCTAGTGGTGTAGGTGCAGGCGGCGGTGGTGGTGGATTTATAAATGATTCCGATGAGGGCGATGATAGCGATGGTTGTGATGAGAATGAGGGAGATTGGAGTCGGGCAGCCGCATCACAAGGCAGTGCAAACAGTGGGAGTGGTGGTCGTTATCGTGGCGGTAAACGAAAACGCAGTTGGCGTTCCAAAGGTGGCAGTGCCAAAAAATCACGTGGAGGTTCTTCCTCAAGTTGGGGAGGCGCAGCTGCTGCAGCTTCTGTGAGTCCATCCCGGAAATATGGCAGTAAAAAAGTTTTTGGTTCTCCATCGACGAGAGGAAAACGTAGCTCAAGGGGTCGGGGTTCGGCATCGTCTCGTGGTGGTGGTGGCACCTGGATTGCAAAGAAAACAGGTAATTATAAAGAAATATACGCGAATTTCGATAATGGCTATTTGATCAGGGTCTGATGACCCTTTCGGATTTTCTAAAGTTCCTTTCATATTTATTAATTTTTTTTTCATTTCAAATCTATTATTTTCAGGTTCAAGCGGTGGTTTTCAAATGATGCCTATACCATCATCTAAATAGTTGATATTTTCCGTTCCGTTTATCCTTTGTTTAAAAAATAAAAAATACATTTGTTAATTTAAGTTATTTTTTTTTTTACAAAAAGTTACGTTTTTTATTGTTAAGAGAATACAAATAAAATGCATTTGATACCTATGGAGATTTTGTAATAAAATAATTGTAAAAATTCAACTCCTAGCCCTTTCATAGACTAATGAATTTATAGACAACGAAAAGTTAGATTTGATTTTTTATGCATGTGGCTCTCAGCAGCTCAATCTACTCGACTTCGAAAAAACATTTTAACGTTTTTCAAGAATTAAACTTGATTTTTTCCCGTATTTTTCGATGTCATCACGTAATTTTCACATATCTTTTAAAATGGAACAATTTTTAAATGACAAATATCCTACAGTTTATGATATTTTTTAACATTTTAGAATTGAGTGATTTCAATATTTTCACTCAAACCCCAGCAACGATATGAACGACATCTGCCGATCTGAATTTTTCGTTGTCTATGCATTCATTAATCTATGCCCAACTCTTCTAGGTTGGCAATACTGTTGGCTTTTGGCAAGTCGCAATATAGGCTCATACAGTTCGATGAAAAGTCGTTTGGACGAAAGTCGATCTACATTACCCTAAGCCAAGCCACCACAAACATTTTTGATTTCGGCATCTGCATTCAATTTTCGCAAGTTAGATACATTAAAATCATTTAAAAGAACTATAAAAGTGAAATTACTAATTATTAGTTCAATAATCTTTAGAAAAAATGTAGTAATATTTAAAAGTGGCACAAGAATTTATGTGGAAAAGTGTTGAAGAAAAGAAAAGCAAGCAGACGGCAGAGGCCAGCAAAAAGTATAAAGAAAAGAAGAAGCATAGAGCAGAACAAAAGCAGCAGCAGCATTGAGAAAACCTAAGAATTTGCACAAGAAGAAAAACAGGATTAGGGCCTGCAATTCTTTCTAGTAGCGTTTAGGGAAAGTTTGCAAAATGGATGAATTAGAACCATGGAATATGTTCACAAGCGAACAAGGTGACGATAATGACGGCAATGAAGAAAACGATGATGGTGACGAGAACAATGATGAGAATGGCGAGGGTGAAGAAAACAATGAACCATTCACCATACCCTCACCCGTACAAGATATGCAGGTGAAAGAGGAACCCCCCGAACCGGTGGAGGAGAATTTCGACGATGACAGCCCCTTTGCCTTTCATTCAATATTGCACAGTGATCGAGATACACCACAGCAGCCAGATGAATCTCTGTTCGACTTCTATGCTGATAATTCGAACTCGACCCGCAGGTCTACGCAACAAACAAACAACGAACCACCACCTCCACTCTCGGCAGAGGATGAATACTTTCACAGCCTGGTTCGATATGAAGATGCAATTATTTACATTTGCCCCAGCTGTGGCGATGAGTTTCGATCTCAGGAAACCTGGAAAACCCATTTGAATACAGTACATAGCTTCAACACCCGAGCTGGACTGAATTTCGTTCAGTTGGATAAACTCTATCACGGATGCAGAGAATGTCAAAAACGTATAGCTATGCATAGCATGGAAAACTTGATGAAGCATAAATTCACCCATTTACCCTATCGTGTCTGTAAATGTTTCATTTGCAAGCGAGAATATAAATATCGTCAAGATCTGATGGTCCATTTAAAGATGACACATCGTGATGAACTGATAGCCGTCGCCAAGGAGGAACATAAAAATCGACCTCAACCAAATCAAATGATACGATCCATATTGAACAAACCAACAACGACGGCGGCGCGACCTAATCTTTCCATTGGCCAAGTCAAGGAGAATGCCCTAGATATTTACGACAGTAATTCGGATAATATTGAAGTACGTAACGAGGTATTGGATGAAGACGATCCAGATGGTTCATTGCACCAACCTCCGGCAAAGCGATTTGCTCGAGAATTGCCCACATTTATAGATGATGGTTCAACGAATGGTTCTGGTGGCGGAGTGGGTGCTTCGCAGGAACTAAAATCAAAACTATTAGACGATATCGATGAATCGTTGGAGGAGTATATTCTATTTACATGTCCCCAGTGTAAAACGGAATGTGAAACACGCGAACAGTGGCATCAACACATTGAGGAATCACATGATTTTGCTTCGCGAAAGGGTCTGAATATACGCGATATTAATCAAGGACAAGCCCAGTGTATTGAATGTAATCAGGTAAGTTTGGGTGAGGGGGGAGTGCATTTAAAAATAGAGTCGTTTTTTAGGGTAAAGGCATATTTTAAAAATCTGTCCCAATTCATCAGGTTAAGCTGTGTAAATGCAATCGGATTGTGCTGGGATGTTAAGAAATGACATTCTGTATTGGGATAATATGTAATTAAAGCACTGGAAGGGATGTTAAGAAATGACATTCTGTATTGGGATAATATGTAATTAAAGCACTGGAAGGGATATAAGGGATACAAAAACAAAGGATTATAAACTGATATTGCTCCGAATGTATATATCTCTATCGAACATGTCCAAAAAGAATCAATAGTGCTCTCAATTTTTTTTTTTAATTTACCTTTTTTTGAGAATGGGAAATACAATTTTGACGTTGGAAATATGGGCATATTGTCTCCTGTCTTGGGTAATGAACCTTAACATTTTTTTACAATTATGATAATGCTAATGTGGTGCTAAGTCAACACCCCCATTGACGAGCATAAAAACGACGCCGCTGGGTCCTGTCATTGCTAAAATATGAGTAAGGCCAAACACCTATCTCTCGGAGCTTGTCACATTCTTCCTAGTGATGATCAATATAAAAATATCCGCTAAGCGAGAAATATGAAAATATGACTGATTCTGGTTCCGGTGCAAAGTCAACGTCCCTTTCCACGATTATTACAACGACGTCGCCTTGTCCTGTCCCGTTGATGACATATGAGTAAGACTATCAAGCGGAGATTGCAACCTTCTTTTAAGCGAGGAATATAAAAATACCCACCACACTTTTCCACAAGGCCTGCGGAGGTGTACACACAGCCTAATTTTCAGGTCAAGGAAAAATTCATTTCACAATTTACCCCAAGATTCTTGGGGTCCCATTCGACGGTATGTTCAAGGATTCCGTGCAAGCCACAGCCATCTGCTATAAATTGAAAATTAGGACCATAGTGTTTAAGGCGTAGTCCGACAGCACTTGGGCAAGTAATGAACCGGTTATGATTCCGGTTCATTACTTGCTTGGATGTAAACATAGGAGTTTTCAGAAACTCTCATCAAGAAGCCTATCAGATAGGTCGGAGTAGCATTCATGCTGCTACAGTCATCCATGATGTTACCAATTACAGTATGAATGTCATCCTTGGAGTCTACTGCTCCCGTTCCACCCAAGTTTAAAGGCGTGAAATTGAGCTCCTATATCTTTGAACTTGTATCCTTAGAAGAATAGAAGAACAAAATGTTTCCTCTGAAAAAAATCAAGAAATCTTCTTTAATTGTAATTTTATGAATACCCTCCACCATTTGGAACGAATTTGGAAATTTTCAAATAAATAATAAAATCAGTTAAAATCCTAAAAATACCGAGTATACGACGACGTGGACCTACATAGGCAACTTTTGTCATAGGCCATTACAATATTTAAATGCGAAACTTGAAAATTGAATTCGCTGAATAATGCCGCGTAAATCACCAAACTAACGAAACTAGGGAGATACCATTATATGGGGGCTATACGAAGACGTGGACCTACACAGACAATTTTCTGTCATAGGCTGTAGTATTCATTACGAACTTAAAATACCAAATTTGAAAAAATTCCAGTGAGTAATGTCGCTTAAATCAACAAAATACCGAAAATAGGGAGATACCATTATATGGGGGCTTTACGAAGACGTGGACCTGCACAGACAATTTTCTCTCTTGGGCTATAGTATCCATTACGAACTTCAAATACCAAATTTGAAACAATTCCGTTGAATAATGTCGCTAAAATGATCAAAATACCGAATATCGGGAGGTACCGTTACACGAAGACGTGGACCTGCACAGACAATTTTCTGTCATAGGCTGTAGTATCCATTATGAACTTAATTTGAAATTTGAAACAATTCCGGTGAATAATGTCACAAGGTCCGGAGGTGCCGTTGTATGAGGGCTATGCGAAAGTGTGAACCTGCACGGGGAATTTTCTGTTATAGACTGTAGTATCCATTACGAACTTCAAATACCAAATTTGAAAAATTTTCGGTAAACAATGTCGCTTAAATTACCAAAATACCGAATATCGAGAAGTGCCATTATGTGGGGGCTATAACAAAACGTAGATCTACATGGCCCATTTTCAATACCAAAAGTCCTGCAGGCATAATATACATTTGAGTAAAATTTTATCAACCTACTTCATTTCGTTCGGAAGCTATGTCGATTTCCACAGACGGACGGACTGACGTTAAATCGCCATGGAATTTTGTGCTGATCAAGAATATATATACTTTGTGGGGTCTAAAATGTATATTTCGAGGTGTTACAAACGGAATGACCAACTTAATATACCCTCCATACTATGGTGGAGGGTATAAAAAGAGTCTTAATTAATAAATTCATTGCAAATGCTATTCTCATAGTTGACTGCTCCCAGACCAGAACCCAACAAATGTTGGCCATAGTGTAATCTGTAGACTCAGCATTGAACATTTGTTTCACAGTGGTTTTTAGTAGTCCCAGATCGATTTCCTAAAATATGTTTCACATCAAGTCATCGCTGGAATTTAAAATTCAAAAGTCAGCCGATATCATTTCTAGCTACAAAAATTTAACATCCATTTTTCACTCCTTATTAATGCGATGTCCTTTCAAAATTGTTTCTTCTAGACCATCACCAATAATACCATCAAAAATTTACAATTACACAAATTCACCCATTTGCCGCACAAGAAATGGATGAACTGCAAATTGTGTTTCATCGACTTTGATGTCAGCAAGGATGCAATACGTCATTTGGCCGAAAAACATCATTTGGTATCGGATAAAATCACCAACAACAACAACAACAGAGACGACGAAGATAGTCAAGAACCCTTTGGATTCGGTGCTGATGATTATGATGGCAAAAGATCGTGGGGTAATGGTGGTAGTTTTATGTCGAAATCCGAGGAACGCGACACCTTTGAACAGCATATAAACTATCTCTGTCCACAGTGTGGCAAAGAGTTTACGGATAAGAAGATGTGGCGCAAACACATGGTCGATCAGCACCAGTTGGGCGATTTGGAAACTCTGAATTTTGAAGTGATCAATGAACTACAGCTGAGATGTCGGGAATGCGATAAGATCATTACAAATGCCTATGGCATACAAAATGCCCAGCAACATCGCATCACGCACATGCAGTATAAATCCTTTGCCATTTGTCGTATCTGTCGTAAACAGTACACGGAACGTAAGGGTTTGACCAAACATCTTAGGAATGCCCATGGCATTGGGGTGTCGTCATCGAGAACTATGAACAACTCCTCGCCCATACCGAATTTCGGTAGTCCCAGCACAAAGCCGCCCTTCAAATTAAAGCAGCAGCCCTACAAGGAGATTGTGCGACACAATAACTATACCTATGAAATATGTTTTTTGGATGAGGATGCCGATGATGATTTCGGTGGTGGTGGCGGCAGTGGTGGTGGTGTGGCTGGTGACATGGGTTTTGATGGACGTGGTACTGGTTTTCCTGCAAATAAATCATTTGACACCCATTCTTATAACCGCAGACAGTATCCTTTGCAAAAACCCAATTTGGAGCAAATGTCCCGACATCGTTGTGTAGATTGCGGTTCGATCTTCAAAAATCCCCAAGCTTTACAGCATCACATCAAGACGGAACATGATTTTGTGGTGGAAGACAAGTCAAACGATGCCGCCGGCGATGATTTGCTAACACCCAGCAGCCGTGATCCGCCGGTTATGGTCGATGCCAGCTTGGAGGAATCAAACGTGGAGTGCAATTTCATCTATATCTGTCCGGAATGTGGCATTGAATTTAGAATGAGACATTTATGGCGTCGCCACATTAATTCCGAACACAATTTCGATAAACGTGAATCTCTCGGCTTCCGTATGCTTGATAAGATGCGCTTCCAGTGCAGGACATGCAATGAAGTTGTGCAGAGTTCCAAGCTGAAGGGTTTGCAGGATCACAAGTTTCGGCATTGTCCCCATAGGCAGTATCTGAAGTGTCTGCTGTGTGGTCAGGCCTATAATCACAAGCCGAACATGATTAGCCATTTGCGCCAGCGCCACAATATTATGGAGGCGGAGCCGGCCCAGCACTCAAAAATGGCCGCCGATGCCAGAAAACAAATGCACAGCAATAGCTTCAATGCACCCAGACCATATGTGGGCAGCGGCAGCAGCAGTGGTGGCGGTGGTGCTAGCAACAAATCCTTTGATGTCACCAGTTCCGATCGCCCCTCAGGCCTCAAGACGGTGGAAGATGTTATTTCCTACCACAATGCTGTCGATCACGAGAGTATTTTCTATCACTGCCCCTCGTGCACCCAGACCTTTGATTCGCATGTCTTCTGGCGCAAACACATTGTGGATGAGCACAATTTGAACAGCCGACAGGGTTTGAATTTCCGCCAGTTGGACGATCACCATTACATCTGTTTGCAGTGCTACAAACGGGTAACTGTCACCCACACCAAGGGAGCCATTGGCCAATTGCAATCGCACAAGTTCCGTCATTTGCCCTATAAGTCATTCCATTGCACCGTGTGCAAGGGTGAATTTGTACGCAAGCAAATGTTCTTCAAACATTTGGATAAAATCACAAATAAATGCGCTGGCCTGCAATCGGCTGAGCTAAGAGATGAGAAAAACGAATCGCAGTTCGATGACGATGTATTGATGGGTGAAACATCAGCTGGTCCATCTTCAAAGAATGTCTGGCCGACAAGGGCTTCAATGCCCGGCGGCGGCGGAGGCGGCATCACAGCACCGCTCACCGAAAGCACGGCCGACAATCAAGGTTGCTTCACCCTGAGCTGCCCCCAATGCGGTGTGGAATTCGAATCCACGCGCAGCTGGCGTGAACACATCAACATTGAACATAACCTCAATTGTAGAGGAGTTTTGAATTTCAAGAAGATCAGTTCAAAACTGCATTTATGTCTGGAATGTAACGAACATGTCAATGGCAGTAAGTTGAGGGATTTGCAGGTGCACAGATTCAAGCATTTGCCGTTTGGAGCATACCTGCACTGTCGCTTCTGTTCGATGAGCTATTTCCATATTAGCAACATGCAGGAGCATTTGAAGAACAAACATCCACAAATGGTACAAAAAATGCGCGTGGTGGATCCCACATGTGATGTGGAAGATGAAGATGATAGTCATCAGTTTGCCGGTGGCGATGAGGAGGAGGAGAATGACGATGATGGAGGACAACAGGCCGAAACAAATCCCGATGCAGAGGATAATGTGGCGGAAGTCGGCGATGAGGATGACGAAGAAGACGAGTATGATGCTGATGCTCCATGTCCCGAAAATATGCTCGATATTGATTTATTAGAGGCCGAGGCGGAAATCGAAGAGGTGGATCCCGACAATGTAGAGGCAGATGATCAATATCTTTTGGGTTGAAATGCGAAGAGATTTTTGGTTTTTTTGCTAAACTTTCCCGAAGAAAATTATTACATAAAAGAATACGTAATTATATAAAAGAATTAGTTATATGCCAAGAAAAAAAGTAAACAATTTCAGAATTCTCTACTCTCTCTCTCATTCATTCAAATTTCTCTTAAATTATTTACCCTCATTGTTTTCGATCTAATTAGTATTATTATTATTTATTATTATTTGTTTTGACAATTCTCCTTTCGAACTCTTATCCTCCTCTTACCCATAAAGTTCCGTGTAAGAAGAACTAGCCTCTTTTTATTAGAAAGAAAGGAGGCTAGCGAACAATAGACCACTTTTCTCCCGATTTAGTATTAAAATTTGCAATCACAAAATTGTATATTTTTCAAAATATTATCGTCTTATACTCAATTCCTCGAACCATCATGATAATTTTTCTTCCGTAATCTCATATACATATAATATAGATTTTGAACACCCTTCGCTGCTATTTTTAAGAATATATTTTTTTAAGTTAGTCACCCATTAACAACATGCCCCCAAATTCCATTAAGCAAAAAAGAAAAAGTAATTGTTTTAAACAAAGCAAACGATGAGCAACAACCAGAAGAAGACATTTAGAGTAATATTATGAAAAAAAAAAAACAAACCTACTAACAATTCCACTCTACCCACAACCGGAAAGAAATTCATAAAAAAATATATAATAAAGTTTCGATTGTAAAGTGTATTCAAATTAACCCCTGTTTTTAGTTTTGTAATGGATATCAATGGAAACTAGTAAAAAGGAAGGTAAGTTCGGGTCGGAAGGAACTTTTAATGCCCTCCACCTTTTGGAAGGAACTAAAAAGCGTTTAAAACGAATAAAAACAAGTAAAAAATTATTAAGTTCGGCCGGGCCGAAATTTCAATACCCTCACCCTTAGAATAAAGGAAACATTAGAACCCATTATGATCCACCAATACCAATTTTTAGACATATTTATGGGAAAATGTGGTAAAAATCATCAAAAATACCGAATAAAGGGAGGTACCGCTATATGGGCCTTAACAAAGAGTGGACAATGTTTCGCCACCGGAGTTAGAACACATTATAACCAACAAATACCAATTTTTAGATAATTCCGTGAAAAAAATGTGGCAAAAATCATCTAAATACCAAATATCGGGAGGTAGCATAATAGGGGGGCTATACCAAATCCTGGACCTATACATACAATGTTTTACCACCGAAGCTAGAACCCATTATGACCAACAAATACCAATTTTTAGACAAATTCGTGACAAAAATGAAGCAAAAATCATGCAAATACCGTATATCGGGAGGTACCATTATAGGGGGCAATACCAAAGCCTGGACCTACACATACAATCTTTCGCCACCGTAGTTAGAACCCATTATGACCTATAATTACAATTACTAATTTTTAGATAAATCCGTCAAGAAATGTGACAAAAATCATCCAAATACCGAATATTGGGAGATAACGTTATATGGGGGCTATACCAAAGCATGTACTTATACATACAACGTTTCGCCACACGAACTAGGACCCATTTTGACCCACAAATACCAATTTTCAGATAAATCCGTGAAAAAATGTGGCAAAAATCATCAAAATACCGAATATTGGGAGGTACCGTTATATGGGGACTGTACCAAAACGTGGACCGATATATCTCATTTTCAATACCAACTATCCTAGATACAATACAATTTGTTCTGCTAAAATTTGGCGCTCTACGTCAAATAATCGTGATTTCAACAGACGATCATGATGATCATGAATATATATACTTCATGGAGTCTACGACGAATATTTAGGGGTGCTAAATTCTCCTTTTCAATGTGGACGATACCCTTTCAGCAGGCCGGCCATTCACATGACAATTTATCTTAGAAAGGACCTGTACCTTCCGGGTATACATCTGGTGGTTTCCAAACGATTAATTTGAGTCGCCCTATTACATTCTGGCAAGCTAAGGACACCATAAATTGAGTCCACATTTTGAATATCCAGACCGCCGAACTCCTTTTTAAGGTTCCATATCACGTGGATTTTTAAAGGACTTTTGAGAATTTCTTCCAGGGCCTCCAAAGTACATTTTTAAGGAGCTTTCTAGACCCCCTTCAAGGCCAATTCAACGTGGATTTTTATACCCTCAACCATATGGCTGCAGAGGGTGTATATCATTTGATACGACCAAAACGTGCCTTATCGAAGTAATGATTTTAGACCATAGGCCTCTTTGGATCAAATCCGTTTCAGGACATTTGGAGTCGATCTTGCGATGTCCGTCCGTCTGTCTGGCTGGCTGGTGCGCACGATAACTCTCGAAACGAGTATCCGATTTGATCCAACCTTGATACATCGTAATATTATTGTCAAACTTAGATAGAGTTCCTTCTAGTACCTCCTACACAAAATGTCAACATTTTCAAAGAATATAATTTACTGCACAGTAAGAGAAAGGATAATCCGATTTTGCTTCAACTTAGCGAATCCTAATATTTGCATCAGTGCTAGGTCAGGTGCGAAAATGGACAATATCGGTCCACTCCATCAAGTACCTCCCCCACAAAGGGTTAACATTTTGAATAACTCTTATAAAATGTGAAGTAAGAATCCGATTATCTTCAAATTACACAAATCACAATATCTTTATTAACCCAAGTTCTGGTGTGAATATGAAATATATCGGTCAACTCCTTCTGGTACCTCCGCCACAAAAGGTCGAAATTTTGTATATCCATGAAGCTCATAAAAAGCGAAATTAACATCCGAATCCGTTCATAATAATTATTATAATATTGAACGGATTCATAATAATAATTATGGTATGAAATGAATAAATAAATAAATAATCGGCATATCGTAATATTTCCATCAATACAAGATCTGTTATAAAAACGGTAGAGATCGGATAATTCCTTCTGTTACCTCCCCAACCAAGGGACAACATTTTGAATATCCATGAAGGTCATAAAACGCGAAATAAGCATCAGGTTCACTTTATATTTCACACATCCCATTATTTCCACAAACAAAAGATCTGTTTTGAGGATGGGGTATATCGGTCCACTCCTTCTGGTACCTCCCCCACAAAGGTTCAACATTTTGTATGTCCATAAAGCTCATAAAAAGCGAAATTGACATTCGATTCCATCCAGACTTGGTATATCTCAATATTCCCATCAATATAAGATCTGATGGTAGAGATCGAACCGGAGATGGGATATATCGGTTTACCCCTTCTAGTAACTCCCACATAATGGGACAAAATTTTGAATAGCCATGAAGCTCGTAAATCGTAAAATGAGCATTCGATTCCCTTAAATTCGGCACATTTCAATATTTCTAGCAATACATGACCTGGTATGTAGATGGAATATGTCGGGAACTACTCCTTCTGGTACCTCCCCCCATAGCGGGTCAAATTTTTGAATAATTATATATCTCATAAAGTGTGAAATAAGCATCAGATTCTTTTAAAATTTCACATATCTCAATTTTTTTTTACACAAGTCTGATGTGGAGATGAGATATATCGGATCTATCCTTCTGATATCTCCACCACAACTGGTCAAAATTTTGAATAATTATATCTCTCATAAGCATCCGATTACCTTCAAATTTCATATATCCCAATATTTTTACTAAGTCAGTTCTGTTGTGAAAATTATAGATATTGGCCTACTCTTTCTTGTACCTCTCCCACAAAAGGTTCACAATTTGCAATGAATATATCTCTCATAAATTGCGAAACATATCGGCGATTCTTTTCAAACTAGGCAAATTGACATATTTTTCTCAATTTATGATCTGATGTGAATATGTAATTCATCGGATAACTCCCTCTCTCGTACCTCCCCCACAAAAGTTTCAACGAGGGGCAACATTTTAAATTATCATATAATTTAAGTCAAAACTTATTTTAATAAACTGATATAGGCTGAGGGTATACATCTGTCGGCAAAACCGACTGACGCTTTTTAACTTGTTTTTAAATAAAATTTAAAAATAAATAAATCCACAGAAATGGGTTTCTTTTTTTGTTTTCGTAATTTTTATTATTTAATAGTGTTGTTGTTGTTGTTTTTCTTTTAAATATATTTTCAAGTTACTTGCAATTTTTATGATATCTTTTTTTTTGTATTTCGACTCATTAAAAGACTTTTTTTTTGTTTTGTTTGTAAACAATTAAAAAATAATTAATCAATAATGAATAATAATGTAAAGTCAAAAAAACATACAATTGAGTTTTCTTTTTTAAAGATCCTAACGCGCTGCACATGATTTATTTTCAAAGAAATTTATAAAAATGTAATTTCAATGTTTAAAAGAAAGCAATAATCCGTATATACTTTGTTGTTGTTGCAAATACACAAAAAGAAAACCTAAGTAAGCGCAACAAATAATAAAGTTTAAATTAATAAAAATATATAAATGTTGTTTTGCGTTTATCAAAAAATTAAGGAAAAAATCTAAAATAATAATTTATGCACTCATATGAGAAGAGTTGTAGAAAAATACTAAATTTTTCTTTTCTACATTTAAAAAATGGAATTTATTTAAAATAGTTATTAAATAATCATCAAAAAAGAGTAGAAGACTAAAAAATGTTGTTGATTTTTTTTCTTGTTTGTTTTTTTTAAATACACATTGATTTGTTGTTAAGAGGTTAGGTTTTTCTGTTACCATCGAGAAAAAACACAGTCAAAACTGAATTCATTTGCCAGCTACCAAATAATTAAAGAAAAAAAGAAGATACAAAGGGAACAACAATGCAAAGCGAAAATTCATTTCTTAATATTTAAACTAACTCTTTGTTGTAGCATTTATATGTGGATAATTTTTAATTATTCAATCATATATATGTATATGTTATGTGTATATGTAGATAGTAGTAGTAGTAGTTGTGTTGAGGTGTGTGTGTAGGCGAGTTTATGTTTGTTTGTATACGCCGCTGCTGCTGCTGTAGTGTGTCTTTAATTTCTTGGTAGTGGTTGGGTGTGGGGGGAAATAGACTGGTGGTGAATATATTGTTCAGAATATATATTTGTTTATATATATTTGTTTTGTTTTTAGTATGGTTTTGATAGGTTATTTTGGTTAAGTATATTTTATATACTCGTTATATTTTATAGATATTTTTTTTTTCGTTTTTTTTGTGGTCTGCTTTTTTATATATTTTATATAATGCATTTTTTTTCAAAATAAAGCAAATTCCTTTTTTTCTTTCTTTTTTGTTTTGCAAATTTCTGGGTGTGGTGAGAATTGTGGTGTGTTTTCCTGTTATGCAAAATGTGTGTTTGTTTAGTTTTCATCACTTTTTTGTTTTGTTTAACCCTGGGCCGAAGCTAAAGCCAATTCCCGTATGGCTTCTTGCAGGGCATGTTGCATTTCTGGTGTTAATTGGCTAGCACATGCCTGGAAGACCTCGGGATTGGACTCAACCTGTTTGACAATACCCAACATCCGTGAACCAACATCACTGATGGCAGCCACCACTTTGTTGGCAAATGCTTGAGCAATAATCGAAACAATACGTGGTAGATTACAGTTGTTGGCACCCAAAATAATTGGATGATTGGCCTGTATTAATTCGCACAAATAACCATAGATATGAGGAGCTTCATCACTGTCTTCGGTGACGGGTAACCAAGAGAACCTGGAAAATTTATAAAAAAGGGAACAATAAATGCGAGTGGACAGATATAGAAAAGAGAGAAAAAAGAAAAAAACAAAGAAGTCCCTCTGGAGGTCTTTCACACATAAAAGAGCCTGTGGGGGTCTTCTATACACAGCAGAACTTCTTCCATACACAAAAGACCACTGGAGGTCTTCTATAGCACAGTTCTTCTTCCAGAGGTCTGCTATAAACAGAAGATCTCCTAGAGGTCTTCTATACACAGACGACCCCCTAGAGGTCTTCTAACAGAGAAGACCTGCTAGAAGTATCCTCTAGGAGATCTTCTAGAGGACTTCCATACACAAATGACCTTTTGTAGGTCTTCTAAACACAGAATACCTGTGGAGGTCTTCTATACGCAGAAGACCTCTGGAAGTCTTCTATACACAAAAGACCTTTTAGAGGTCTTCTATAAACAGAAGAACTTCTTCAGGTCTTCTGTGTCACAAAAGTCCTCTGGAGGTCTTCCATACACAGAGGACCACCTAGAGGTCTTCTATTCACAGACGACCTCCTGGAGGTCTTCTATATACAGAACACCTCCTAGAGGTCTTCTATACACAGACTACCATCTAGAGGTCTTCTATACACAAACGACCATCTAGACGTCTTCTATACGCAGACGACCTCCTAGAGGTCTTCTATACACAGACGACCTCCTAGAGGTCTTCTATACACAGACGACCTCCTAGAGGTCTTCTATACACAGACTACCATCTAGAGGTCTTCTATACACAAACGACCATCTAGAGGTCTTTTACACACAGACGACCTCCTAGAGGTCTTCTATACACAGAAGATCTGCTAGAAGTATCCTCTAAGAGACCTTCTAGAGGACTTCCATACACAAAAGACCTTTTGGAGGTCTTCTAAGCACTGAAGACCTCTGAAGGTCTTCTATAACACAGAAGACCACTGGAGGTCTTCTATATCACAGAAGATCTCTGGAGGTATTCTATACACAGAAGACTATATATACAGAAGACCTCTGGAGGTCTTCTATATACAGAAGACCTCTGGAGGTCTTCTATATACAGAAGACCTCTGGAGGTATTCTATATACAGAAGACCTCTGGAGGTTTTCTATCCATGTAAGACCTCTGGAGGTCTTCTATACACAGAAGACCTCTGAAAAAGTCTGGAGCACATAGAAGACCTCGAGAAACCCTCAACGAAGAAGTTCACAAAGTTTCCGACTTACCAAACATTTATGATTTCATCGACATTGGGCAGAGCAGATTTGTTGTATTTCAGTATCTTCGTTACGGCCGATATGGCATTCTCTGTGGGATTGATATTTTCTGGTTCACGGCTCTTGGGATCGTTGACGACTTGGACCAAGAGAGGAATGATTTGTGCACAGGTTACAGCGAATTGTTCACCACCGAATTGGCCCAAAACGCCACAACCGTATGTGGCGGCCTGGCGGACTTCGGGTGATTTGTCGGTGACATATTGCAACAGGGCAGGTGTAAAGAACTGTTGATAGGCGGCGCAGGCAGGGCCACAAAATTCTAAAACAGAGGGGACAAATAAAGTTTTTTAAACTTTTCTCCAGAGATTTTTTTTCATTTACCTATAACATCATCGAATGTACACAGACCCCATTGTCTGTCCGACCATGAACGTGATGGATCCAAGAGTTTTACAAAGTTCTGAGCTATCTGATCGAAATGTGGCAAAAACTGTACCTTGTGTGTGAGGAATAGGGCATGGAGGATATCAACAATTTTCGATAGAATGTATGTGTCGGTGTCATCCTGTTCGGCCAATTCCTCTTCAACGCCATCATCGTAGTCCTCCTCGTTGCGGGCCTGCAAACGTTTGTCGGCCCTTTCGAAATGTTCTTCCATGTACTTGGCAATGATTTCCAAAACCTGTTTCATGGCGTCATCATTCAAGCAATTGGGTCCCAGGGTTTCAATGCACTTGGCCAACGAATTCAAAAGTTCGGCCTGGACATCAGCTTCGGGCTCGCTGACAATAACCTTCAAGAGTTCTGGGCAAATATATAGCCACATGCCTTCCAAGTATTGGGGACCCTTGATTTTGGCGCAGTCCAAGAGACAAGGCAAAGATTCGGCTGCAGCTGTACGTACACCATCATGGAAGTAGAACTTCAACATGGGCACCATTAGACGTACCACCTCTTCGGCGTAGTCGGCAAAGCCTTCCTTCAGTTCACGGGCATAGCAGACCAACATTTCACAGGCCGATGCCTTGTCTTCCATGCCAGCTGTGCGAATGGCAAAGTTTTGCTGTTCACCCAAGTTGATGAAGGACCAATCGACATCGCCCTCAATATCTTCGACCTCATCGTTGTCCAAAAGAGCCACCTCGGGTTTCATGGCAGCTGTGCGCATAACGGGACCCATAACCAGGGGTAAGTATTGTTCGAATTGTTTGCCCAGAATCTTACACATACGGGCCCAGGCGGTAATCAAATATGAGGTTTGGGGATCATCATCGGCCAAATCGCCCTCAGAGTGGGTCTTCAACAGCATGTCCATAACTTCGCCGGCATCGGTGATGAATTTCTCGCGACCCACAGCCAAACCAATCAAACTGACACATTCAATGGTCTTGCCACGCAACATACGCAACTCCTCGGAATTGGCGTTTTGGATGATGAACTTCAGGCATGGCATCAAACGATCGTAGTAGGTTACAAACTCCTTTTCACAGGTATCGGCCACGGAGGCAATGGTGGTGACAATTTGTTCCAACACCAATTTGTTGCCCTTTTCAACCAATTCCTTGAATTTGGAATTCAAGACAGCTTCCAATTTACCCATAATGCCATCCAAGTAACGGGTCAAAATATTCTTGGGACAATCCTCCGAGAAGTTGACCAGGGCAGCACCAGCATGAGCCTGCACGCGTGGATTCTGCACATCATCTAACAGAGACAGTAGACCGGGAACAACTTGTTCGTGGAACTTCTTTTCGAATGTGGGCGCAAAATCGGTGGACATTTGGCCAATGGCATTACAGGCAGCATAACGCACACGTGGATGGGGATCGCGCAAAAAGTTCAAAACACCGGCCATAACCTGTTCCAGCATGGCTTCCATTTGTTTGTGGCAACCCTCGCCAATGGCTGAGATGGCCATTAGGGCAGCATAACGTTGCTTCCAATCGCTATGACCCAACATAGCTGGCAAAGCATTCATGACATTGGGTAACACACATTTGCCGCCCAAACCACAAGCCAGACGATCCAAGGACGATTCGGCAATGACATTGTTGTCGCTGTTGTCATCTTCTGTTACCGAATCGGAGGTGGCCCAGTCTTCATCATCCTCCATGTCGGTCATCATTTGCAAGACCAAGGGGATCAGGGCGACAATGTATTTTTCGGCACGTTTACGCACCATGGCTGGGGCGTTTTCGGACAACGATACCATGACTTCCAAGACCAAATGGCGCCAGCTGTCCTCTACATCTTGGGAACTGAATACCTAAAAAATGTGCAAGGATGAGTTTTTTTTTCAAATAAGTTTTATGGTAATTTTAATGCCGCTTACCTTCATGCAGATCTCAAAAATAACCTCCAATTGAGGACGCAAAAATTTGGGACAGGTCTCGGTCATGTCAATCAACAATTTCAACAAGGATTGATCATCCTGGGCCTCAATACTTTCGGCGGTGATCATAATCATGCGTGGCAATAAATCTGCAAATTGCTTATAGATGACTGCCTCCTTTTCCTTGTCGTGACGCAAGATGAAAGCACCCACGGCACGTACAGCCTGGAAACGGACCTCAACATCAGCACTGGGTTCCATGCTTTTGGTCAACATTTGCTTAATCAAATCCATGTACTGAGCCTCATCGTTGCCAAATATGGACGGGACACTGGCAAAGATGCGCAAGGCAGACTCTTGCAATTGAGCCGATGGCGAATTGGCACATTGGAAGAGGAATTGCAAAAAGTCGGGCCATTGATTGTTACCATCTTCATCGATTAGATTGCGGGCGGCTTCAGCAACAACTTCACATATTTTACGCCGCAAATTCGGTGTTACATCTTGCTGGACGGCTAAGAGTATTTGTTGTAACAGTTGCCCCTGCGCCTCTTGCGGCAGCTGCAAACCAAAGAAAAATATAGAAATATATTGAAATGTGGAATTTAAAGAGGTTTGTACTTTTTGTGTGGAAAAAAATTAGATTTTAATGATTTAAGAGAGAATGCCCACATCCGCCATGTTATATTATGGTAAAGTCTTGCGGCATAGGCTGACGTCATTAATCACAAGCCGTAATTTCTAATGATCTCAATGTGTACTTGAGAATTGTGTTGTGTTGTTGTAAAATCAAACTACAGATCTGCCTAACGCATTCTGCATTTACCACACCCTGGCCTCTTATAGTACAATGAGTGGTATTTGTTTAATATATGAGACGAGATCCGGGGGGTGTTACCAAGTTATGTTAGAACTTTGTTCATGTAAAACAAGTAAAATGGTATCAGTCGGTTTTGCCGACAGATGTATACCCTCATCCTTGAGCTATGATTATTCAAACTGTTTACCCTTTATGGGGAAGGTTTCGAAGCTGTTGGACAATACTGACTAATTCGTATCCGACCTATGACTGATAAAATATTGCAACGTGCCAGATCTGGACTATATCGACTACTTCCTACACTTTATATGAGATATGGGCAAATTTTTGGAAAATGTTGTAAAGAATCGCCGACTTGTGACCCTTTGTGGGAGAGGTGGTACGAGAAGGGGTTGGCAAATATATATCACCTTCAGAACAGATCTTGCGTTAGCAAAAATATTTAGATGTGTGGCATTTGAAAAGAGTTGGATGCTTATTTCGATTTCTTAGAGCGTTTTTTTTTTTCTTCAAAAATCTTGAACCCTATGAGGGGAGGTACCAGAAGGATTTCGCCCGTATATTCCATTTCACAGCAGATCTTGTGTTAGTTGAAATAATGGGATGTGTGAAATATGAAGAGGAGCGGATGATTATTTCGAATTTTATGATCGTTCTAGTTATTCAAAACTTTAACACTTTGTGGGGGAGGTACCAAAAGAAATGGTCCGATTTCGGACATCTTCATAACAGATCTTGTGTTGACGAAAATATTGAGATGTACAAAGTCTGAATGGAATCGGACGTTAATTTTGCGTTTTATGAGCTTCATGGGTATTCAAAATTTTGATCCTTTTTGGGGGAGGTAAAAGGTAGGAGTGGACCGATACATTCCATCTTCACACCAATCATTGGTTAAATAAAAATATTGTGATGTATGTAGTTAGAAGAGAACCGGAAGCTTTTTTCCGATTTTATGACCGTTTTGGTTTTTCAAAATTTTAACCCTTTGGGAGGTACCAGAAGGAATGGTTTGATCTCTACCATCTTTACAAACAAAACTTGTGTTGATGGAATTATTGAGATGTGCCATGTCTGAATGGAATCGGATGCAACTTTCATAGTTTTTGAGTTCATTTATATTCTAAACGTTGACACTTTGTGGGGGAGGTACCAGAAGGAATAGTCCGATATTTACCAAATTTATAACAGATCTCGTTGTTATGGAAATATTGAGATGTGCCAATTTTGAATGGAATCGGATGTGAATTTCACGTTTTCGAGCTTCATGAATATTCAAAATTTTGACCCTTAGTGGGGGTGGTACCTGAAGGAGTGGATCGATATATTCCATCTTCACATAAAAATATTGTGATGTGTTTAATTTGAAGACAATCGGACACATACATCACATTTTATACGAGTTATAATTATTCAAAAAGTTTATTCTTTGTGGCTGAGGTACTGGATGGATATGGATGGACCGATATTGTTCATTTTCGGACCTAACCTAGCACTGATGCAAATACTAGGATATGCAAAGTTGGAGTAAAATCGGATTGTCCTTTCTCTTGCTATGCAGTAAATTATTTTCCTTAAAAATGTTGGCATTTTGTGTGGGAGGCACCAGAAGGGTTGGAACGATGTTGCCCATCTCCGATCCCGATCTAAGTCTGACAATAATATTACGATGTACCAAGTTTGGATCAAATAGGATACCCCCTTCGAGAGTTATCGTGCGCACCACCCAGACAGAGAGACAAAAAGATGGAGGGACGAACGGACGGACATCGCTAGATTGACTTCAAATGTCCTTAAACGAATTTGGTCCAAAGAGACCTAGGGTCTAAAACCGTTATTTCGATGATGCACGTTTTGGCCGTATCGAATGATATATACCCTCTATAGCCATATGGCTGAGGGTATAACATATATAGGAACCGAGTTTCACAAAATGGCATTTCCGAGCTCTGACTCACAGACGAGCTACGACCTTTCACTGCATTATTCTTTTTAAGACTTTCTTATAGAAGGGTTCATTTTTTACTTCATCTATGTTAAAAAAAGCCGCACCATTATTGATCACATGTACAATTCGGAATGCAACCCAAGCTGCATTGGATGCCTCATACTTCACTTAAATCCTTTAAGTCATTTTGTAGAGAGACAGGCGGCATAGTTTGCCCTGACACTCAGAGATATAAACAGGAATGCCTTTCGAAACTATTTCGAGGACCTGCCTGGTTGAAAGATTTAGTTTTCTAACCACATAGGAGGCAGTGTCAAAACCAGTGATTCCATATCTCAACTTTGAGCCACTAGACATCCACAGGTACGCCTGGACCCGTAATAACCCACTTATAAATGGTATAGCTGCCTATACTGATAGTTCAAAGATGAAAGGTAGAATGCAGAGATATTTCTGTGATAACATAAACATTGCCAACTCCTGGCAAAAATGCAAAACTTTCCAAAACTGTGATATTGCTAACTTGTGAACATTTGCAAGTATTATTTCATCTGGAACCAATTTATACCAAGAAAGCGTTTAGGTACAGTTCAGTTCCTAAAATTCGAAAATAGTTATTCCGCTTTCTACCGACTCAGTTTATATACCTGGTCTATAAAAGACTTCTCCTCTATATTTTTAATACTATTTTGTTACTCTTGTAGATGCGTCTACGAACTTCTACGCAATGGCATTCACTTTGAACACCACGCCAAGTTGGAAGGACAAAAAGTAAACATTAGCAACTTCTTTAAACTTAATAAGAATTTTAGCGCATTCCAGACAGAAATCTTTGCAATCGCATCCACAGTGGTGTCTAACACTTCATGTTGGAAGGAAAAAAGAAATCACTTCATGTTGGAAGGAATTATTTAAAAGTGATATTGCTAACTTATAAACCATCGAAAGTATTATTCTATCTGGAGACAAATTATATCAAGAAAGCATTTCGGTAAAGTTCAGCTCCTAAAATTCGAAAATAGTTATTCATCTTTCTACCAAGAATCGATATAGATACCTGGTCTTCCCCTTTATATTTTCTAAATGCTATTTTCCCCAGTCTTGTATATGCGTCTACGAACTTATACGCAATCGCATCCACTTTGAACACCACTTCAAGTTGAAAGGACAAAGAGTAAACTTTTCCAAAATGGGGTTAACTATTTCACAATGCTTTGGCTAATTTGTGAAAATGCTCTTCTTGAAGCCACTGAAGAGTGGTAGTGTATTTTGCAAATTGCAATTCGACATTTACCCAACACTGTATCTGGTCTAATGACATTATTATATACTAAATATGAATCTGCAATATAAAAAAATTAGGCCACCAATTTATATATAAATAAATACATATATATACTTATATACACATACTTTATGTACAGCGTTGAACAAAAATTAGCTCTGAACATAACCTCATTTTATTGTGTGTTGTTGTGGTGTGTTTAAGTTTTGCCCCACCATCAGACACCACTACCCACTTTACCCAATTGCTAGCTGCTGATGCCAGCGGCGGCATGGATGGAGATTAAATCAAAACAAAACACACACACCGCCAGACACGCATATACACATGCATGTTGATTGCCTTTTGATACCTGCTGCTTGCTTTGGTTGTTTGTTTTTTTTGATTGTTGCAAAAAATGAGCTTTTGTTTTGGCAAATGGAAATTTCTGTTTTCTAATAAAACCAAAATGGCAATGCCATGATAATGAGGAACAACAAATAAAATGAAATGAAAAAAAAAACCCAGATAACACAGGTAGGAGAAGGTGAATTTGAAAGGAAACTATCAAAATGAACAATGAAAGATAGTAGCTGCTCACTCACCTCTTTATAAAATTCTAAGAACTCAGATGAGAAAAGACGACGCAATAGAACTGCAGCCATCTGACGAGCCTCTTCGGATTGATGGCCATTATGAATGGTGGCCAATAAATGTGTAACCTTGACTTCACGTGGCACATTATTGTAGGCGTCCTGTAATGCAAAAATAAAAAGAAAGAAAAGGAAATTAATAGGTGGGGAATAAAAAGGGCGATGGAGGGTGGACACTTTGTACTAATTTGTTTTTCTTTTTTTATTGTGTGATTAGTTTTCAAGTAGTTGTGGCAGTTGTTTACATTAGAACCCACCAGCCTGCTCCTCTTCTCAGCTGTTTGTTGACGATGGTGGTGGTGGTGATATTACATGACAAGGTCAGCCTCATGTTCAATAGAAGGAAAGCTTGTTTGGGGAGATGTATGCATGTTTTTTTTTTAATAAAAATCAATACCTGGTGGAGACCACCAGGCACATGCATAATAGCCTGCCCGGGCCTGGTGCCGCCATCTATGGTACCAGATTTATTTTTGCAACCACATGCAGTTTTGTTTTCCTTCCCAACGTTATGGCATGAAAATGCGTCATTATTTTTCTTTTTCTTGAAACAGATAGGAGGAAAAACATATTCATGAATTTTCTTCCATAGTCCCAAAAACCCGAAGAGTGGGGGGGCACAGCAAAATCTTTGCCTTAATCATATTAAATAGTAAAGAATAAATTAGCACACGATTTGAGTGGCTTGCTGGCTGCTTAATTGGCCGGCTGAGGGGCGGCAGACGTTACTTGTCTTCTGTTGTTTGTCAGTCAATTCAGTTTTTCCTTAGCTATTGTTGGCTCTGTTTTGCTTCCGTTTCCATGAATCATATATATTGGCAGACACACAGCAAGTCGTCATAAAGAGATTTTTCGTTTTTTTTTTTGCAGTCTCAAGATTTTTTTCTACGAAAATTTTTGGCACATTTCAATGAATATTTAATTTTCGGGGAATTTTTAAATGTTTCTTGGCTTTTTTTCGCTTTTTAAATCATTTTCAAACACGTCAATGCCAAAGAATAGCAGCACAGAAAAGACAACGTAAAAACACGTTTTTCGCGCTATAAATATTCACCACACAAGAGCAGTAGCTTGTGCATGCCACCACCACCAACTATTCGTCGTCCGGTCGGCATGAAATTTCTTTGTGCAAAAAAAGGCAGAAAATATTAGGACAGCTCCCTTGATACGAACAAACACTCACTCATTCATATAATATGTGTACAAATAACCTTTCCTCCTTCATGAACCATAACGCCGCGCTCGGGACATCATCATAACACATTCCTTCCAGAACAAAACCTTGTCATAATTCTTTTTTTTTTTTTGTTGCTTACAATACCACCACGAGCGCGCATACACTCTCACACACATGCACACAACACTTGGGCTTCTTTGCTAGGTTCTTTCATTTTTTTTTTGCAAATTATTAAAATAAAAAATTTCAATAGATTCTCATTGTTTTTGTTGCGGTTACACACCTCAGCTTGCTGTCTCACTTCATTGTCGGTGGAAAGCAATGAATTTAAAATTTGATTGAATTGATCTGCAGCCATTGTCATTTGAATTATTTTTTTTTGTGTCGTCTCCTTGTGTTCGTTGTCGTCGTCCTCCCACAAACTATTGTCGTCGTGTTGCAAATTATCCAAATAAAAAATTGCAAGAGGGAATTTATCGTGCTGCTCTCGGTGTTTTTTTTTCCTTTGGAAAATTCTAATCTTTTCCTTTGTGTTGTTTTATATTATTATATTTTTTCACAAACAAAAAAGAAAAGTTATCCGCCTCGCGAACTTCTCGCGCAACACGATGAAATAAAAGAACCAATTAAATTAAATGCGGAGAGCAGCTATAGGTATTTGCTAACAAGTGGTTGGCAACGCATTCAAATGGTTACTTTTGCATGGGGAAGCAATGGTTGGTAATCAGAGTTGCAATGTGCGACAAGTGTGACAGTTTTAAAATACGCACACATAAAACGTACACCATAGGGCGCGCGGAATTAAAAATTTTTTGCGCAATAGAATTCATTTAAAAAATTAGGAAAACTAACAAATAAATGAGAACAACTTGTCGCATGTAATTTTGAATAATTCTGACAGGAAGCGGACATAGTCACAGGACTATGGAAAAATGAGCTCGTGGTAAAGCCATTATATGGAAAAATAAGCTCGGGGTAAAGCCATTGAATTACCAAAAAGTGCAAGAACTTTACTGCAACTGACAGAAAATAGAACCAAAAGAGCTAAAGAGTTGCGTCGCTTGGTCGAAAGTGGCCGAATTTGGTTTTCTCCGATGAGAAAACGTTCGTTGTCCAGCAGTTTGTAAACAAACAAGATAATCGTGTTTACTTGCCAAAGAGGTCAGCTGAAAATGTGCACCAGAACTAAAGCGAAGGCCATGGTGATGGTGTGGGCTGCCATAACAGCCGATGGTCGCTCTTCGCTCGTATTTATCGACCGTGGCATCAGAATAAATGCCGAATATTATCACGAAAATATTCTGGAGGGTGTATAAAATCCTTAGGCACGCAAACATTTTGGCCGCAGCCCTTGGACTTTCCAACAGAAGTCAGCACCATCGCTCTCAGCACGCGCCACCCAAGAATGGTTACAAAATAAAGTTCCTCGCTTCATTTCCAGCGCACAATGGCCACCAAAATTTCCGAATACCAATCCGTTGGACTATTGTGTCTAGAGTATTTTGGAAAGCAAGGTTGACACTACAAAAATACCAAAGTGCCGAGCACCTCAAGCAAGCGCTTCACCGAGAATGGGCCAAAATACCACAGAGCAACATTTGGGCAGCGTGTGACCTTTTCATTGGCCGTTTGTAGGCCATAATTCGTTCCAAAGTTGACCAGTTCGAACAAATCTAAACTTATTCTAAAATTTGATGCTATTTCCGACATTTTTTGCTTTCGTTCAATAAAATTTAAAAAAGTGTAAAAATTATGGCTTTTGACGTTGTTGCAGTTTTTTTTATCTCACCCTGTATGTAAGAAGCATAATCCGTCGGACAATGCCTTAAGGGTAGAAATACATAAACCGCATATTTGGCTGGCTTCTTCGTAGATGAGCAAAGTAGTTTTAGGGTGACTTAGTTCGATTTTGGCCCTTGGCGTTATGTATTCCCACCTTAACGTATTTTGGCATTTAATGTGACAGTTAGCTGGTCTTGCTAATTGTGTAGCAAACCTGGATTTTTATTCTCGATGAAACAAATGATTGTACCCATTACCTGCCTTCAAAAAAAAAAAAAAAATGGGACAAATTTTTGAAATATCAAGTGATATTTATTTACTTTTCTTTTCAATAAAATTTAATGAAATTTTAACAATTTTAATATTTTTTCTCTTTATAATTATTCCAAAGCCGCAACGTTACGTGATATAGTATTTCAAAAACGCTCAGCAGTGAGACACCCATAAACAAACCAAATATACCACCACAACTGGCTATGAAGTCATAATAGCCATACAATTCCGAACGGTGAGAAGTAAAGAATTTATTATCCTTAAAATAGATATGAAATGCGGCATATTCCAGGTCATCGATGTACTGCTCACCAATGGCTTCGGCTTTAAAATTTCCCTCGGATATTTCAACGTCGTAGTCGAGCGAAGTGCAGGCTGGCAGACAATTGCATTTATTGGTGGATTCTTTAAAATCACTCGAAAAGAACATGGCCGAGAGGTTGCCTTCGGCACTGGCATAGCATTCCATTTGATCCTCCCGACAGACGGGCATATCCCAGGTGCGTGGCATGGCAAAGCGAACACAGCCACATTGGGCCAAAGTGAAATTCGTTAGACATTCCAGCTCACAGTTTTTCTCCGTGTAGACTTTGAAAAATCGCAAATAACGTTCATCGGGCATTTGGCATTGTCGCTGGGCGGGTGTAAAAGCTTCTATGTTCTTTGAGGTGGTTGTCATTTGTGGTTTCACAGCTATCGAAACTTGTCGCTGCATTGAAAGACGGATGAAACTTTCCGATACCATTTGTACATCATCGGGGGCATGTAGGAGGATTTTCAAACCTTGCATTGGTCCGGTGCAGCTGCTGTCACTGTCATTTTTAAACGCCCTAACAACGACATGTAAGCCAGTTTTGGCACCACTTTTTAAAATCCTTGCCGGATATGTGAAGAGGGGACTATTCTCCGCATAACCCTCGGCCAATGTCCAGCTCAATGTTCTATTCAGGGTTTCTATGGAATCCATTGGTTGCGACAAACCCATCCTTTCATATTGTACGGTATTTTCACGATACAAATCGGTGGCATTTAAAGCGTTAAACGTATAACAAATACCCTCCTCGGTATAGGTTTTGGTCAGCAGCCGCTCACATTCGACAGCTTCACTGTAAAACCATGCACATATCGGAAAGGTTATTTCGAAATCTGGCAGCATTTCATCTAGTGTTTGGAAAAAATCCAGTGGCTCAGCTAGGGGTATTCGGACATCGTTCTCTATGGCAGTTAGTGGACAGATTTGTAACATTGTTAGAAATTCGTGAAGATCCGTCGATGATAGATTCTTTGCCAAGTCATGGGGATTTTCATCATACCATTCGGAAAGGTCACTGTACGAGGGACCTATAGGATAGAGTAAAAAATGAAATGTTGAAGAATCCACAGTTATAGAACTTATTATTTTGAAAAAAAAAATATTAAAAATCCGCTATAAAATACCATTTGTATATTCTAACTGATTTTTGAGTTACCGAAAAATCGATAAAATTAAAATGCTCATAATTTCGGTAGTTATCGGAATTTTGTTTGTCAAGTTAACGACCAAAATTAAGTAGTCGCTATGTTCTAAAGGTGGGAAAAAATAAAGCGCTTATTTGGCTGGCTTAAGTCATCGGCTGGCTTCTTCGGAAATGAACAAAGGAGCGCGGGGCCAAAATCGAACTATGTTAACCTAAAACTCCTATGTGAAAAAATGTAAATGTTTTTTTAAATATGGGTAGATTGTTAAATGTTTTCTTATACGACGTCATTCGGAGGTTGTTATAATTCGCGTTTTTCAATATTGTTCACAAATTTAAAAAATCTTCCATTCAACATTTTCAATTCCAAAATTGGTTTGACAGTTCATTGTCCCAGCTGCTGTTTCGATGCGTCACCTATATTCTTCTACCATGTTCTCACCTTAACGATAACAACAGTGCTGCCAACTTTAATTTAGAAAAGTTGGCAATTTAAAAACTACATTAAATTTGGCAGCATTGACACTTGGTCACAAATTTTTAAATGTTTATTCAAAAATATGTAGATTTGTATATGTTTTTCCATACGACGCCAATCGGAGGTTGTTATGATACCAAGTTTTTTAAACAATTTTTATAAATTTAAATAATTTTTCATTAAAAAATTTTAATTATAAAATTGGTTTGACAGTCCATTGTCCCAGCAGCTGTGTCGATGCGACTAACTGTATTCTTCTACCATGGGTAAGACTACTTCATTTTGGTCGATAAAAGGGAATATTTTTGAAATTTATTTTTAAAAAAATCTGGAAAATGTCACTAAATTTTCACCAAATATTTGGCCGAGTCGAACTTTCAATACCCTCAAAAACAAAAAAATTAAATCCGTTAAAAAATCGGTTAAAATATCAAAAATACAGAATATAGCCGTAATATTGGAGGCTATACCATGACCTGGACCTGAATAGACAATTTTTTGTCAGAGGCTGTAGTACCTATTAGTAACTTCAAATACCAAATTTGAAACCATTCCGGAGAATATTGTCGATAAAATCATCAAAATACCGAAAATAGGGAGATACAGGGGCTATACGAAGACGTGGACCTGCACAGACAATTTTCTGTCATAGGCCGTAATATCCACTACAAATTTCAAATACCAAATTTGAAGCAATTCCGGTGCGTAATGTCGCTCAAAAAACTTTAAAACGCAGAATATCGGGAGGTACTGTTATATGGGGGCTATACCAAAACGTGAACCTACATGGCCTACATTTTCAATTCCAAAAGTCCTGCAGACATAATATACATTTGAGTAAAACTCAACTATCAACCTACTTCATTTCGTTCGGAAGCTAGAGTGAATTCCACAGATGTACGGACGTCGCTAAATCGACCTAGAATTTTATGCCGATCAAGGAAATATATACTTTGTGGGGTCTAAAATGTATATTTCGATATGTTACAAACGGAATGACATACTATGTATTAAATATCCGCTTTAAAATAGCAGTGGTATTCTCTAACTGATTTTTGAGTTATCGAAAAATCGGTAAAATTAAAATGCTTTTAGTTTCGGTAATTATCGTAAATGATATGCGGCAAGTTAACGAATAAAATGAAGTAGTCGCTAAGCCCTAACCATGGTAGAAGAATATAGGCAGATGCATCAACGCTTGGGAACATTGATATGTTTTGTCAAAAATAAATAGATTTTTATATGATTTCAGCAGAAATTTTTACAAATTTTGAATAATTTTTCACTCACAATTTTCAATTTCAAAATGGGTTTGACAGTTCATTCTTTCAGTTCTGTATTCTTCTACCATGGCCCTAACGCAAGCAACAGTGCTGCCAATTTGAATTTAGAGAAATTAGATAGTCAACATAAAAAATGGCAGCACTGTTTTTATCGGTAGGACTTACTTCATACTTGATCGTTAACTTTCCGACAAAAAAACTTCGAAAATTACAGGAATACCGATTTTTGTCGATAACTCAAAAATGAATATTTTTGAAAATTATTAAAACAAAAATTCTTAAAAGTTTCACTGAATATTCATGAAATATATTCTTCAAAAAATGTAAAACTATAATCCTATAAAACACTCAAAGTTTAAAAAAAAACTCCCACTCACCCGATCGTTGTGTCCTCTTGATTTCGGAGCATATTGTCACCGCCGGAAATGGTATATTCCATATGTCTGTTGATTTTTCGGAAAAACTAACAATAACAGGGGTCTCCCGATATTTATCGGCGATTTCTTTCAGAGCATCGATACACCAATAAAGCGATGCAATGAAAACACAAATCCAAATAATGCGTTCGGTCCATGAACGATTTTCCCCAAAGAATTTGATGCCATGTATTGATGTATTGGAACAATATTCGAAAAATGTTTCTTTAATGCCTTGCGGTAGTGTCTTCTTTTTCGGCCGTTGTGGAGGATCTGGCCAAGTATTTATGTCGTTTGCCATTTGTTGTTCTGATGAGAGGGATGGGAGGAATTTTAGTTTAAGGGGGATAAAAGTTAGGATATATAAGCAGCTTGGCATCATGGCATGGCATATATGTTGACATATGTCAAAGTAACACTCAAATCCCGCAGAGGTTTTTCCTTATAATTTGACATGAATATGACATGCCATGATGCCAAACTGCTAATACATCATCAAATTTACCCAACCTTTAAAACAAACACTCACATGCACTTTAATTATTTAAAGATATTACCAAAATCAAAAAGTGATTTAAAAACAAAATTTATCTATTCCGCTATGCTTGCCGTTTCATGTTAAACACTCAGCTTCGATGATTGCAAACAACTGTTTTGATTTGGGAGAGTTTTGTTGATGTTATTCTATTTTCGCGTGTCGCAACAACTCTCTCTCTCTCTCTCTGACACACACACATTGATGACTTTTTTTGAATTCTCATGAGAAGTCCAAATACTTAATAACTTGTTTTTCGCGAATTTAAACAAATCTCCCACATCCACACAAACAAAACTAAATATTTTGGCAAAATACAAATGCCGTAAAAAGATGTGTTCATAATCTGTGGTGTGAGATAACAAACAAACTTACATGTTTGCTCGAAATATTAGCACAGGGCCAAAATTTGTCAAAAAACTAAATATTTTGTTTGTTGAAGACCCAAAGAAGAGAGTTTGGACAAAACAGTGTAAATTCTACGGAGGTTCTAGAGCAGATCTATCTGCCGTAAGAGATATTTAAAATTTTAGTAATAATAAATATGCAGGGTGAGATGAAAAAACTGCAACCAACTTCAGACAGCTGTTATTTCTAAGCCATTCGTCCGACAGCGGTTAAAATTATTCCAGTGACAGCTCTTTATATTCTTTACAAGCGTAGCAAAGTATTTTGTTGAGAATTTTCCAGAAAAAAATGTTATTCGTAATGGAATTTAAGCGTGACAGTGTGATTTCTTTATACTTCGCTGGAAAACTACAAGAGGCTATCGTTAGAGCACTCCAGCATTTAAATGTGAATAAATCTTTTGTGTCTCGTACTCGTCGCTCGTTATCGTGATACTGGTAGCGTAGCCCGACGTCAAGAAAGTGGACGGAAGAAAACAGCAACATCAGCGGAAATGGTTCGAAAATGGTAAAGAAGCGACTTGATCGAAACCCGCGTCGCAGTGCCCGAAAAAATGGCTCGTGAGCTGAACATACCGCAATATTCCCTTCGGCAAATATTAAAAAATGAGCCCGTGGTATAGCCATTGAAATTCCAAAAAGTGCAAGAACTTACACCGCAAAAGAAAGAAAATAGACTCAAAAGAGCTAAAGAGCTGCTTCGCTTGGCCGAAAGTAGTAAACTCCCGAATTTGGTTTTCTTCTCTCCGATGAGAAAACATTCGTTGTCCAGCAGTATTTAAACAAACAAAGCGAGCGTGTTTACTTGCCAGAGAGGTCAGCTGAAAATGTGCACCTTCGGTTGGCCACCAGAACTAAAGCGGGGGCCATGGTGATGGTATGGGGCGCCATAACAGCCGATGGTCGCTCTCCCTCCGCTCGTATTAATCGACCGTGGCATCAGAATAAATGCGGAATATTATCGCGAAAAAATTCTGGAGGGTGTAGGCCTCAGACCTTGGACATTCCAACAGGACTCAGCACCATCGCACACAGCACGTGCCACCCAAGAAAGGTTACAAAATGAGTTTCCTTGCTTCATTTCCAGCGCACCATGGCCGCCAAAAAAAATCTCCGGATACCAACCCGTTGGACTATGGTGTCTGGAGTATTTTGGAAAGCAAGGTTGACACTAAAAAAATACCAAAATGGCGATCACCTCAAACAAGCCGTTCGCCGGGAATGGGCCAAAATACCGCAGAGCAACATTCGGGTAACGTGTGACGGTTTCATTGGCCGTTTGAAGGCCATAATTCGTGCCAAAGGTGGCACGATCGAACAGATCTAAACTTATTCTAAAATTTAATGCTATTTCCGACATTTCTTTGTTTTATTCAACAAAATTTAAACAAAAAATGTAAAAATTATGGCGTTTGACTTTGTTGAAGTTTATTATCGCACCCATTGTATGTACGTTTTCACAAATTCGTGCTCAATACGAATTGAGACGTCTGTAACATTCTGATTGCTCACGTCAGCTGTTATGGTTGTGCTCTCGACTAGTAAGTGTCAAATATGGCAACCCCATTCCAACGAACTCGACCATATCGTTTTTTTAAATAAAAGTCATATTCATATGTAAAATATTAACGTGTGACAAGTGGCAAATTATACAAAAATAATAAATTACGAGATAAAACCAGATAATTTACAAAAAAAAAAACTTTAATGTTCCATTTGAGGATTGAATTTTATTTTATAAATTTTCCAAAAACACTTTTAAAACAAATTCAAACTTTCCCATTAATTTCTCCTCCTGAAATTTGCCCACAGCCGCAAGGTGAGGTGATAGAAAATCTCAATTACACTCAATATTGAAACACCCATAAAGAGACCCAGGACACCACCACAATTTGCAATGAAATCATAGAGACCATACAACTCCGAACGTTTTGCGGTGATTAATTCATTATCTTTAAAATAAATGCTAAACGCGGCATATTCGAAACTGGCATAATTCATTTCGTCCTCTTCCTCCTCCTCGTCAACACCCATGGCTTTAAGAGTGCGTTCAACGTCAAAATGACTTTGAGATATTTCCACATTATAGTCCAAAGAAGTGCATGCCGGCAGACAATGGCAATTGTCTACATTGTCGGAGAATTGCCTTAACATTAGCTCATCCTCAATCGTTTCATAGCAATGGATTTGATGTTCTCGGCAGACAGGCATGTCCGCCGTTCTAGGCATTGAGAACTTCACACAGCCACATTGACTCAACGTGAAGTTGGTCAAACACTCCAATTCGCAGTTGTTCTCCGTGTAGACCTGAAAGAAACGCAACTGACGTTCTCTGGCCATATAACATTGACGTTTGTCCGTCGAATATTTTTCAATGCCCTCCGATGTTGTCATCATATTTGGTATGACAGCAATTGTGGTCTCCTCGCTCATGGGTATGTGTAGGTAATGCTTTGACACCTGTGGCACATCATCGGGCGGGTGTATAAGCAATTTATAACCCTGCTGGGCCTGACGACAACCATAGTCGACATTTTTCTTTTCATCCATTATAATGGCTGAAAAGCCCGACTTAATTCCGCTGCTTAAAATTCTAGCCGGATATGAATTCTGTGGATTTGTGTCAGCCTCATAGCCCTCCTCCAGGGACCATGTTAATTTCCTCTTCAAAAATTCACTCGACTCGTGAGTGTTGTCCAATTTCATTTCTCGATATTGCACCGTATCCTCACGATATAAATCGCTAGCATTGAGACCATTAAACGTAAAACAAAGACCCTCTTCCGTATAGGTTTTACGAAAATATTGCAGACACTCATTGCTGACATTGCCCAAACATTTACATTGCATGAAATTATTTCCAAATAATGGTAACATATACTCCAGAACTTGAACATAATCAATGGGTGGATAGTCAAGAGGTGGCTTACTCTCAAAATCCGAGGGATCGTTGAGGCACACCTGTAACATGGTTAAAAATTCCACAATTTCTTCTGTTAAATTTTCGGGAAATGAATTGCGTTCGTTGATGAAATCGTTGAGGCGTTCGGCATATGACATACCTGCGGGGAGATGAATAGATAAATTTACAAAATAATTTGGTTTGTTTAAAAATAATGTCATTGCGTAGATATATCGAAAGTGGCAATAATCTCTTGTCGTAGGTCTATTTGTAAAAAACACAACTTTTGCCGCCAAACGTTCTACGCTGTAATTGTGTTTTTTGTGTTAATTTGGCATCACTGCTTACATATATCGTAATGCGTGACTTTTTAAGACTCTATGCGACGAAATGTTTTTACAATTCAAATGTCAAATTGTCCTTATGTAAAAGTTACACATATCGTGTGACTTTTACATAAATACACGAGTAAAGTTTATATGTACTTTTTTGATCAAAATTCATTGTTTGTTTGTTGCATAAAATTAAATTTGCTGCAAAAATTCATAAAAAATGATTTGTTTTTTGGAAAATACAATGTTATCCAAAAAAAAAAAAACATATGCAAGTGTGTGATAGCTCAAATTATGAATCACATGTAATGTGCTTATTTTGACATGCACAAGAAAATACACATGGATGCAAAAATTGACGGGACATATGTAGAAACAAAAACACATTCCGTCTGATAAAGCCTTTACGTGTAAGAAGAAAATTTCACTAGAAAAGTGAAGGAACAGTGTTGCCAATAAGCCTTTTGATTCTAGTTTCTGTCATGGGCCATTACGAACTTCAAATACCAATTTTAAAACAAATTCACCGGAAAATGTTAAAATCATCAACATACCGAATATTGGGAGTTACCGTTATAGGGCAAAGACCTGGACCTGCACCGACAATTTTCTGTCTTAGGATGTAGTATCCATTACGAACTTCAAATGCCAAATTTTAAAAAATTTCGGTAAAATATTGCACTTAAAATCGCCAAAATACCGAATATCCCGAGGTACCGTTACATAGTGGCTATACGAAGACGAGGGCCTACATAGGCAAGTTTTTCTCACAGGCTGTAGTTCCCATAAAGAACTCTAAATACGAAATTTGAAACAATTTCGATAAATAATGTCGCTAAAATTAGCAAAATACCGAATATAAGGAGATACCGTTATATGGGGGCTATATGAAGACGTGGACCTGCACAGACAATTTTCTCTCGTATGCTGTAGTTCCCATTACGAACTCTAAATACCAAATTTAAAACTATTCCGGTGAATAATTTCGCTAAAATCATTAAAGTACCGAATATCGGGAGGTACCTCTACGAAAACGGGAACCTGCACAGACAATTTTCTGTCTGAGGCTGTAGTATACATTACGAAATTCAAATACCAAATTTGGAACGATTCCGTTGAATAATGTCGCTAAAATCAGCAAAATACCGAATATAGGGAGGTACCGATAAAGGGAGGCTATACGAAGACCTGGACCTACATAGGCAATTTTCTGTCATAGGCTGTATTATCCATTACGAACTTCAAATTCCGAATTTGAAACACTTCCGGTGAATAATGCCGCTAAAATCGTCAAATAATTAACATAGGGAGGTACACTTATATGGGGGTTATACCTAAACGTGAACCCATGTAGCCCATTTCCAATACCAAAAGTCCTGCAGACGAAATGCACATTTGAGTAAAATTTTATCAACTTACTTCAATTCCTTCGGACGCTAGATTGATTTCCACAAACGGACATACGGACGGGCATCGCTCAATCGACATAGAATTGTATGCTGATCATAAACATATATGTTTTTTGGGGTCTAAAATGTATATTTCGAGGTGTTACAAACGGAATATCAAACTTAATATATCCTCCATTTTTATACCCTATGGAGGGTATAAAAAATTGTAAACATATGATTGCTTGACTTTACCTTCTTAATTCTACCATGGTCATGATTTAACACAAAACGTCAAGGAGAACAGTGTTGCCAACCCTATACTTTTTATGTTTTTACCATATATCATGGTAGAAAAATATGGGTAGACGCGTCGACACAGCTGATGGGACAATGAACTGTCAAACCAATTTTGGAATTCAAAATGTTGAATGAAAAATTATTTAAATTTGTAAAAATTGTTGAAAAACGTGAATTATAATAGCCTCCGAATGACGTAGTATATGAAAACATCTAAAAATCTACTTATATTTGAAAAATCATTTAAATTTTTTTGACATATCAATTCTCCCAAGCGTTGATGCATATACAAAAGTATAGAAAACTTAACTTACCTTCTCTATGCATACGTTTACTTTCCGCACATAGGGTGATGGCTGGAAACGGTATACTCCAAATATCTGTGGATTTCTCCGAAAAGCTAACAATTACCGGACTATCATTCCATTTTTCATAGATCTCGGTTATGGAATCGAAGCAAAAGAAACACGATATCAATATCAAAGCAAACCATATAAAACGATCCATTGTTGGTCGTCGTTCACCCAAATATTGGATGCCATGTATCGAAGTGTTGGAACAGTAGTCGAAAAAACGTTGTTTGGAAAATTGCACGCATGTTGTGCGGGGCGGTTTGGTTTGGTGTTTTCGTCTAGGCACAGCCGGCGGTATTATGTTGTAGGCACGTTTAGGTAATAATTGTGGTGGTGCTGCTGTCGTTGATTCAGGGTCGATGCCTTTTAGGGGTATACTTTCGCAATGATCTTTGAGGGTTGTTGTCATTTTTTTTAGTTTTTTTGTCTAGTCTATTTTCTTCTGAAAATGTGAGGCTATGAAGAATTTGCTGAGAGTTTTGTTGGGATCACTAGAAAGAAAATACAAGAAACAAGAGTTACAATCGATAGTAGGTACCACACTCAACTCTATATTGCAGGCATGGTAGAAGAATACAGGGAGATGCATCAACACTCGCGAAAATTGATAAGTCAAAATTATTAATAATATCTCCAAAAAGAAATAAATTTTACTTTTTTTACGATGGCGCTCAGAGGTTGGATTTTCAAAAAATTTCACTAATTTAAAATATTTTTCATTCAAAATGTAGAATTCAAAAAATGTTTTGACAGCTCACTGTACCAGCAGCTGTGTTGATGCGTCCATCTGTATCATTGTATCATGATTTCCGGTCTTTTTTATACCCTCCACCATAGTATGGAGGGTATATTAAGTTTGTCATTCCGTTTGTAACTCCTCGAAATATACATTTTTGATCTCACGAAGTATATATATGTATTCTTGATCAGCATAAAATTCTATGTCGATCACTCTAGCTTCCGAACGAAATGAAGTAGGTTGATAAAATTTTACTCAAATATATATTATATCTGCAGGACTTTTGGTATTGAGAATGGGTCATGTGGATCCATGTTGTGGAATAGCCTCCATATAATGGTACCTCGCTATTTTCGGCATTTTGGTGATTTACGCGAAATTATTCACCGGAATTGTTTCAAATTTGATATTTGAAGTTCGTAATGGGAAGTACAGCCTATGACTGAAAATTGTCTGTGCAGGTTCACGTCTTCGTATAGCCTTCATATAACGGTACTTTCCGATATTCGGTATTTTGATGATTTTAGTGACGCTATTCACCGGAATTGCTTCAAATTTGGTATTTGAAGTTCGTAATGGATACTAAAGCCTATGACAGAAAATTGTCTGTGCAGGTCCACGTCTTCGTATAGCCCCCATATAACGACACCTCCCGGTAATCGGTATTTGGATGATTTTAGCGACATTATTCACCGGAATTGTTTCAAATTTGGTGTTTGAAGTTCGTAGTGGATACTACAGCCTATGACAGAAAATTGTCTATGCAGGTCCAGGTCTTCGTATAGGCTCCCTATATCGGTATCTCCCAATATTCGGTATTTTGATGATTTTAGCGACATTATTTACCGGAATTGTTTCAAATTTGGTATTTGAAGTTCGTAATGGATACTACTGCCTATGACAGAAAATGGTATGTGCAGGTCCACGTCTTCGTATAGCCTTCATATAACGATACCTCCCGATATTCGATATTTTGATTATTTTAACGACATTATTCACAGTTTTTTTTCAAGTTTCGTATTTGAATGTTGTAACGGCTTGTGACAAAAGTTGCGTAACGGCTACATTCGGAACTTTTAAGATTTTAACAGAATTTTTAGCGGATTTTAGTTTTTTGAAAATTGTCAAATTCGTTTCAAATGGTGGAGGGTATTCAAAGTTCGGTCCGGTATCTCCACCATTTTTGCAGGTATAAAAAACCTGATCTGATCTTATTTAATGTTGCTTTTTGTTTTCATTTTCGTTTCGTTTTTTTGTTTTGAAAAAAAAAAAAAGATGTAGTAAAATACAAAGTATTGAACACTCTCACATTGAAATTATCTCTATTGAAGCGTAACATTTGCATTTCACTCATTGGAACTAAACGGAATTCAAACAATTTTCTTCACCACACTTTAATATGCTGGGCACGTCTCCATTCGGACTTTAATTCCGTTAGATATTGTTTAACAATCTTTAATTTTTTAATACCAAACAAATTTAATTCAATTTTCATTAACCGTTCCAAAATAGCCGCCCCTCAAAATCGGCAAATACTGTGTGTGCGACAAATGCTATACTGACGCATAGAATCTGCACTCTTGTTATAATGGCACTGCTGTTTCGTTTTCCAATAAAAAATAAAATAAAAACCATTTGAACGTCATGAAGCAGTTCTCACAAACACACATATGTACGTTCTAACACAAATGAAAAAAAAATGGTTTGGGAGAGGAATCCCTTGTTGACAGAAATTCATTAAGAAAATATATACAGAAGTGTGTAAAATTATAGCATTCATTAAAAACTGAGTAATATTATAACCCAAGGTAAAATTAAGAAGGAAAAGTCAATTCAAAATAATCATGCTCATCTCCGCACTTTCTGTAATTTACCTTGTCAAATTTCACTTTATAAAAAACAGGTTCCCATCTCTAATTTGTGTGTATACATTGGATTTATAAATATTTTGACAATGAGATGTTGTCAAATGAATAATTAAAAAAAAATTGTAAACATATGACTGCATGACTTTACCTACTTAATTATACCATGGTTGCCAATTTTTGGAAAGGTCTATGGAATTGAATTTTGAAACCACATTTTTGAATTTTTCAAACTTTTATTTGCCATTCCTTTCTTTAATTGTGTTTTTTATGTTACCATTTTAGGTATTTGCAATTTATGCAACTAGGTTACACTAGGTACGAAAATGACAAGTCGCGTTGCCATCTTCTCAAATTATTTCTCTTCCATTATTTATGATTGGAGGCATTATTATTCGAGGAAAATGCTTTCCATGGGAATAAAATTCCGACAGCATATTTATGATTGGGCTGAACGAATGATAATGGAGAATATTTTGTATACCGTCAGTCATATGACTACAGAGAGTATATTTCATTTAATACGGCCAAAAACCGATTTTGCTCCAAATTTGCAAATCCCCATATATATTTTTTGGTGCTAATTCAGGTGCGAAAATAGACAGTATCGGTCCACTACATCAAGTACCTCCCCCACAAAAGGTCAACATTTTGAATAATTATAAATCTTATGAAATGTGATGTGAGAGTCCGATTATTTTCAAATTACACACATCACAATATTTTTTTTAACCCAAGGTCTGGTATGAAGATGGAATATATCGGTCCACTTCACTTCAAAACTGTGAATATACATGAAGCTCATAAGACGCGAAATTAACATTCGATTCCATTAAGACTAGGCACACCTCAATATTACCATCAACACAAGATGTGTTATAAAGATGGTAGAGATCGGACCATTCCTTCTGGTACCTCCTCCACAAACGGTCAACCTTTGAATAACCAAAACGATTAAAAAATCGGAAAAAAGCATCCGGTTCTCTCACATATTTCACACATACCATTATTTCTACTAAAACAATATCTGCTGTGAAAATGGGATATATTGCGAACTCCTTCTGGTACCTCCGCCACAAGGGGTTCAAAATTGTTGAAAAACAAAACGCTCAAAGAATGCGAAACAAGCAACCAACCTCTTCAAATTTCACACATCCAATCTGTTGTGAATATGATAGATATCTGCCAACCTGACAATACACATGAAAACATTCCGTCTGATAGAGCCTTAAGAAGTCATGCGCTCAACCCTATGTAAGCAGTGAGGCCTGAATAAAATGCGGAAATTTTTAATATGATAACCGATATCGAATGAAAAAAAAATTGCAAAAATAATAAATTCTTGCAGGTTCTGGAACAGACCATATATATTTTCAGATGAAAATAGGGCACGCTGTTGTCGAAAAAGTACATATGGACTTTACTCTTGTATTTCATAACTGAAATGACAGACATGTACAAAGGTCGGACAAGACAGAGTCATAATATGGCAACCCTGTGAAAATACCTCTGTTGTTATGATATCATAACAACATAGTTACAAATGTTAACTGATATAACCGGCTAGGTCTATATGCAATTTTTTGAAAAGGAATAGAACTTTGATATCACATTTTTGGATTTTTAAGCTTTTATTTGACATTTGTTTCTGTAATTGTGGTTTTTATATTATCATGCCTTTGTCATGAGCTGTTACTTATGTATTGTAGACACAAACCATTTGCTCAAAATGCATTTTGTCTAGTCTTTACCATTTTCGGTTTTTGACATGTATCACATTATATGTGCAACTTCTACTTATGGAAATTTTGATATTGGAAAACAGGTTCCCATCTCTGATTTGTGTGTGTACAATGAATTCATACATATACATTTTGACAATGAGATTTTGTCAAATGAATAGTTTTGAAAAAATTGTAAACATATGATTGCATGGCTTTACCTTTTCAATTCTACCATAATTCCAGTGTAATATTTGTACTAATTCCATGATGTTGCTATTTACTTGGTCCGCAGTATGCAAGACAAAATGACATCACAAAATAGAGAATAAACACACACATGCACACGGATATGCATGTGTGTTGGTGAGTCGTGATTCTGCAGACTTCTCTTCTAGTGTGTGTTTGATGTTTGCGACCATGAAATGCTACTTCTTTAAACATGTTTTTTACCGGCCCCAAAAAAAACAACAACAAAGTTTGCAAAAAAGGAACGTTTATATTTGCCAAAATTGAAACAATAACAAGAAATGCCTCCATATGACTACACATGAATTTTTATGTCTTTTTTGTGTTTGAGATTTTTAAATTATTACCCCAAATCTATATTCAATCAAGATACGTAGATATATATGCCATATTAAATGCTTGATCGAATTTTTAGCACATATTTGAGATATCATAAATGAACAATAGGTTACCCTAGCCCGACGTCAAGGAAGTGGACGGAAGAAAAAAGCAACAACAGCAGAAATGGTTCGAAAAATAAAAAGCGACTTGATCGAAACCCGCATCGCAGTGGCCGAAAAATGGCTCGTGAACTGAACATATCGGCAAATATTCCATTCGGCAAATATTGAAAAATGAGCTCGGGGTAAAACCATTGAAATTCCAAAAAGTGCAAGAACTTACACCGCAACAGAAAGAACAGAAAATAGACTGAAAAAAGCTAAAGAGTTGCCTCGCTTGGCCGAAAGTGGTGAACTGCCGAATTTGGTTTCCTCCGATGAGAAAACATTCGTCGTCCAGCAGTTTGTAAACAAACAAAATGATCGTGTTTACTTGCCAAAGAGGTCAGCTGAAATTGTGCACCTTCGGTTGGCCACCAGGACTCAAGCGCTGGCCATGGTGATGGTGTGGGCCGCCATAACAGCCAATGGTCGCTCTCCGCTCGTATTAATCAACCGTGGCATTAGAATAAATACCGAATATTATCGCGTAAATATCCTGGAGGATGTATTAATTAAAGCCTTGGCCGCGGACCTTGCACCAGCACCATCGCACTCAGCACGCGCCACCCAAGAATGGTTACAACATGAGGTTCCTCACTTCATTTCCAGCGCACAATGGTCACCCAAATCTCCGGATACCAATCCGTTGGACTATTGTGTCTGGAGTATTTTGGAAAGCAAGGTTGGCACTAAAAAATACCCAAGTGTCGATCCCCTCAAGCAAGCGCTTCGCCGGGAATGGGCCAAAATACCGCGCAGAGCAACATTCGGGCAGCGTGTAACGGTTTCATTGGCCGTTTGAAGACCATAATTCGTGCCAAAGGTGACCAATTCGAACAAATCTAAAATTAGGCTGGAAATACTTAAAGCGCATATTTGGCTGGCTTAAGGCTGGAAATACATAAAGAGCATATTTGGCTGGCTTAAGTCATCGGCTGGCTTCTTCGGAAATGAACAAAGGAGCCTAGGCCCAAAATCGAACTAAGTCAACCTAAAACTCCTTTGTTCATCTACGAAGAAGCCAGCCGATGACTTAAGCCAGCCAAATATGCGCTTTATGTATTTCCAGCCTTATTCTAAAATTTGATGCCTTTTCCGACATTTTTTGCTTTCATTCAATAAAATTAAAAAAAAAAATCTAAAAATTATGGCATTTGACTTTGTTGCAATTTTCTTATCTCATCCTGTACCACTACGGCTTAAATTGGTTCTAAAGGTGGTAATACATAAAGCGCTTATCTGTCTGGCTTAAGTCATAGGCTGGCTTCCTTGGAAATGAACAAAAGAGCCTATGGCCAGAATCGAACTAAGTCAACCTACAATGTTAACAAAATACCGTTACTGATCAATTGAAATGTCGTTCTCTTTCAAATTATGCTAGGAACACAATTGGAGCGAACGACGAATTTTTTCGCGGCGTATGTTCGTCGTCAAAAATAAAATACATATGTGTATATGGAAGTGCACACAATCACGGCACCGGCGAAAATTTCGTCGGTCGCCGCGAACTCAATTAGCTTTATTTCTATTTCATACGCCGGCGACCGGCGAACAAAACAGTACAAGGTGGCCATACTTGTACGAATTTTATGTGTTTTAGTAAATAAAGTTACTTTTTACTTTAAAATTTGTTATGGTCACTCTACTATCTGTTACTCGTATAAAAAAACATAATTAATTTGTTTATTTATTTGTGTACTTGCGCCTGAGTGAAGAAGCAGATAAGCTTTTACTATAATATACATTATGTTAATTATTTTGATAATTTTAATAAACTTTACAATTCTCTGATTCATTGTAGTCAACAAATGAGCAAAAAGTAAACAACTTCATCAGCTGTTTTATAATTTCGTCGGTATTGTGTTCCATACGACGAATTTACGCGGCTCATTTTGTCGCCGCGTAGGGCGAAATTCGTCGTTCGCTCCAATTGTGTTCCTAGCATTAATCTTCAATTGCTGACATAAACAAATGTCAATGTTGTTCATGCAGCGGAAGTTCTAAACAGTGATGCCATATGGGCGTTTTTCTATTCCTTTAGCGTTTACTGTTTTTTGAGATATTTTTTAAATTTCCTGGATAGACTTTTAATAAATCATAAATAAAAAAAACTTTTCAAAAAAAAAAAACAAAAAAAAAATACTATTTATTTATAACATTTCTAAAATTAAAAAAAGTAACCATTCATTCTTTCTTCGTTTTCCAATTGGCCCACAGCCGCATGGTGAAATGAAACAGCACTTCAGCAATGCTCAACAATGAGAATCCAATAAAAAGTCCGCCAATGCCACCACAATTTGAGAGCAAGTCATAAAAACTGAAAAGTTTCGAACGTTTTGTAGCTATAAATTGATTGTTTTTAAAATATATCGTCAACAAGGATAATTCAATATCGGGCAAATCATCCGACCACTTATCCAATTTGAGCATGTTCATAAATGTGGTCTTTACATCTAAACGACCTTTGGAGATTTGCATGTCATAGTCAAGCGAAGTACACGAAGGCAAACAATTACATTGATCCACAACATCATCACCATCACCATTTCCACGATGGCCATTGAATTTCTTTAATAACATGTCCTCTTCCGCCGAAGTATAACAATCCATTGCATCCAAATTACACACAGGCATATCAGTTGTACGGGGCATTGAGAAGCGCACACAATTACATTTGTTTAACGTGTAATTGGTCAGGCATTCCAATTCACAATTATCCGAATTATAGGTTTTAAAGAATCTCAAAGGTCTCTCGTGTTCGAAATAGCATTGACGTTTTTCCGGAGCAAAGACCGCAATATCACCGGAAGTTTGCATGTATTTGGGTTTAACAGCTATGGACACTTCTTTGGCCATGTCTATGCGTACGTAACGTTTGGCAACCGATGGCACGGTATTCGGAGAGTGTAGTATCAATTTATATCCCTGGGTTGGGCCGCGACAGGTGTAATCGTTATTCTCCTTTAGATCCAACAGCACAGCTGTCAGTCCCACACTATTGCCACAACTTGTCACTCTGGCCGGGTAAGTATTGAGTGGACTATCGATGGCATAGCCTTTTTCCAAAGACCAGGAAAGGGTACGATTTATTTCTTCACTCACTTCAATGAAACTCTGTAGACCCATGACCTGATATTGGACAGTATTTTCACGATAAATATCGGTGCCATTCAGTCCATTGAATGTATAGCATACACCTTCTTCGGTAAAGGTTTTTGCATAAAGTTGTGAGATATTCAATTCATTTGATCCCCAAAAATGACCTCCGTTAATTGTACTTAATTTGGGCGCCATTTTACTAAGCCTGGCAATGTAATCAATTTGCAACTTTCCCATGTCAGTTACATCGATGTCGACACTACCATCATCGCCGTTGGAGTTCAGATATTCCAATTCACACACCTGTGCCAGGGCTAAGAAATCCTTTAATTCCGTTGAGGTTATGTTTGAGTTTTCCGAAAATGCCCCCATATCCCTTAGTTTCGTATATAGCTCACCGAAAGAGGGTCCTGAAAAGGAAGAGGATAAAGAAGTTAAAAGACAGTAAAGGGGAGAGTACATAAAACGCTTTTTTGACTGGTTTAAGTCATCGGCTGGCTTCTTCGGAATGGAACAAAGGAGCGTAGGGCAAACAAGTATAAATTATGGGCCAAAATCGAACTAAGTCAACCTAAAACTCCTTTGTTCCTCTACGAAGAAGCCAGCCGGCGACTTATGGTGGGAATACATAAAGCGCTTATCTGGTCATCGGCTGGCTTCTTCGGAAATGAACAAAGGAAACTAGGGCCAAAATCGAACTAAGTCAACCTAAAACTCCTTTGTTCATCTACGAAGAAGCCAGCCGATGACTTAAGCCAGCCAGATAAGCGCTTTATGTATTTCCACCCTTAGGCCAGTCAAAAAAAAACGTTTTATGTTTTCTCAGCTTAAGTTCAGCCGGGCCGAACTTTGAATACCCTCCACCATTTGGAACGAATTTGGAATTTAAAAAATAAAATCCATGAAAAATTCTGTTAAAATCTTAAAAATTCCGAATATAGCCGTTATATTGGGGTCTATACGAAGACGTGGGCCCGCATAGGCAACTTTTTTCATAAGCCATTTCAAGATTCAAATACAAAACTTGACAAAAATCCGGTGAATAATGTAGCTAGGATTATCAAAATACCGAATATAGGGGGGTACTGATAAATGCGGCCTATGCGAAGACCTGGACCTGCATACACTATTTTCTGTCACAGGCTGTAGTACCTATTTGGAACTTCAAATACGAAATTTCAAACAGTTTCGGTGAATATTGCACCTAAAATCGTCAAAATACCGAATACAGGGAGGTACCGATATGTGGGGCCTATACGAAGACGTGGACCTGCACACACAATTTTCTGCCTTAAGCTGTAGTATCCATTACGAACTTCAAATACCAAATTTGACACAGTTCTGGCGAATAATGTCGCTAAAATCGTCAAAATACCGAATATAGGGAGGTATTGATATATGAGGCCTATACGAAGACCTGGATCTGCATAGGTAATTTTCTGTCATGGGCTGTAGTATCCATAGCGAACTTCAAATATAAAATTTCAAACAATTCCGGTAAATAATGTCGCTAAAATCACCAAAATACCGAATATAGGGAGGTACTGATATATGGGCCTATACGAAGGCTTGGACCTACATAGACAATTTTCTGTCATAGGCTGTAATATCCATTACGAACTTCAAATACCAAATTTGAGTCATTTCCGGTGGATAATGTCGCTTAAATCACCAAAATATCGAAAATAGGGAGGTACCATTATATGGGAGCTATACCAAAACGTGGACCTACATGGCCCATTTTCAATATCAAAAGTCCTTCAGACATAATATACATTTGAGTAAAATTTTATTAACCTACTTCATTTCGTCCGGAAGCTAGAGTGATTTTCACAGACGGACGGACAAAGCCAAATTGTCATAGAATTTTACGCTGATGAAGAATATACTTTTTATGTCTAAAATTATTTTTTCGATGAGTTATAAACGGAATGACGAACTTAATATACCCTCCATACTATGTACTATGGTGGAGGGTATAAAAATAGGGAGAGGGAATTATTTTTATTTATGCCTCCGTTATATGAAATGCCAGTGGCTTCAAGTTTTGCAACATTTTACTCGAGTGAGCAGAGGTAGAGCAAAGGGAGAGAGAGAAAGCCCAGTGTTGTTAATTCCCTACTTTTACCATTTAAAAAAAGTCAAGAAACATAACTTATATTTACCTTTGAGCAATGGCCGCTTGGTTTCCGAACATATCGTTACAGCTGGAAAGGGTATATTCGATATGTCTACAGCGGTTTCGCTAAAACTCACAATGACAGGCCTCTCTTTCCATTTGCCAAAGGTTTGCAGCACGGATGTGGCACAATAGAATATCGACAGCAATAGGACGCAAAACCAAAAAATATTCTCCCTCAGAGGACGTTGCTGACTGAAGTATGGTACACCATGCAGGGCCGTATTACCGGAATACTCCAAAAATGTTTCATTAAAAGCTTGCCATAATGTTTTTTTACCCTTGGGAGAATTGGATGATTTAGTAGTTTCTAAGACGATATTGGACTCGGGATCGATAACGGTCATGATGTCACTTGCCGCTGACATGCTAGTATTTTGAATTATGAGATCTTTTAATTGATATCATTTTTTTCTTCTTCAAATTTTGAAACACTCACATTGTGATGTCAAATGCGTTTTTTTACGTATGAATGAATATCTGCCGCTTTAAATATTTTTTTCTTAATTGGCTTCCATTTGTTCTACCTCCATCTAATTCATTTCAACCGTTTTAAACTTGACACAACTTGCACAGAATTCCAACTGAATTTTGCGACACGGGATGATGTTTTTGTTTTGCTTTTTCTGTTGTCACCCATCAATGTATTGGGAGAGTAAACAACACATTCTTCCCCATGCACACTTGTACCGGTATCAGGGATCCACATGAATGCACACTAACACGGAAAGTGTGTGTGGGGAGAGAAGAGAAGGAGAGAGTTAAAATGACCACTCTAGTAAATATTGGCCCCAAAAGAGATCCCCAAATTAATAACAAACATCCCATACCAATACAAATGTTGGTAACACAGACAGTGTAGGGAACGCCAGAGGAAGATAGAGTGTGTTTTGCTCCACAAACACAAATAATTAAGAAATTCTCACGCACATTTATTATATTGCCAGTGACATAAAACGAAGCGTCACATTTTGGTACAGAAAAATAGCAAAGGAAAGCGATTGGGGAATTGTGAGTAGCTGCGTAGGAAATACTAATTTTTCTATTCTAAAACATGGCCAAGAACCTGTCCATACTGAAACTGTAGTGGAATTCTCTAACTCATTTTTATATCCTCCAACATTTTATGGAGGTTATATTGGCTTTTTCATTCCGTTTGTAACTCCTCGAAATATTTATGATAGACCCTATATATAGTATACAAGGTGAGATGAAAAAACTGCAACCAACTTCAACCTGCTGTCATTTCTAATCCACTCGTCTGACAGCTGTTAAAATTATTCCAGTGACAGCTCATTATATTGTTTACAAGCGTACAAAATCATTTTGGTGAGAATTTTCCACAAAAAAAGTTTTTCGTGATGGAATTCAAGCGTCGTGATAGTGTGATTTCTTTATATTTGGCTGGAAAAACACAAGTGGCTATCGTTAGAGCACTTCAGCATTTAAATGTGAATAAATCTTTTGTGTCTCGTACCATCGCTTGTTACCCGACGTCAAGGAAGTTGACGGAAGAAAACAGCAACATCAGCAGAAAATATTCGAAAAGTAAAGAAACTCGATTCGCAGTGGACGAAAAAAGGCTCGTGAACTGAACATATCGCAATATTCCATTCGGCAAATATTGAAAAATGAGCTCGGGGTAAAGCCATTGAAATTCCAAAAATTGCAAGAACTTGCACCGCAACGGAAACAACAGAAAATAGAATCAAAAAGTGGTGAACTGCCGAATTTGGTTGTCTCCTTTTCGATGAGAAAACATTCGTTGTCCAGCAGTTTGTAAACAAACAATATTATCGTGTTTACTTGCCAACGAGGTCAGCTGAAAATGTGCACCTTCGGTTGGCCACCAGAACTCAAGCGCCGGCCATGGTGATGGTGTGGGCCGCCATAACAGCCGATGGTCTCTCTCCGCTCGTATTAATCGACCGTCAGATCAGATCAGGATAAATGCCGAATATTAACGCGAAAATATTCTGGAGGGTGTATTAAAGCCTTGGGCACGCAAACATTTTGGCCGTAGACCTTGGACATTACCACAGGACTCAGCACGTGACACCCAAGAATGGTTACAAAATGAGGTACCTCGCTTCATTTCCAGCGCACAGCGCATGACCACCCAAATCTCCGGATACCAATCCGTTGGACTATTGTATGTGGGGTATTTTGAAAAGCAAGGTTGGCACTAAAAAATAACAAAGTGTCGACCACCTCAAGCAAGTGCTTCACCGGGGATGGACCAAAATACCGCAGAGCAACATTCGGGCAGCGTGTGACGGTTTCATTGGCCGTTTGAAGGCCATAATTCGTGCCAAAGTTGACCAATTCGAACAAATCTAAATTTATTCTAAAATTTGCCGCTATTTCCGACATGGTTTGCAATAAAATTTAAAAAAAAAGATGTAACAAGTAAAAAAGCAGCTAATTTCGGCTGGGCCGAACTTTTTATAATTCCACCATTTGGTAGAAACTTAAAAAATTTCAAGAAAATTCCGTCGGATAAAACCACTCAAATGAAAACCGTTATATGGGGGCTATACGAAGATGTGATCCTGCTTAAGTAAGTTGTGTCATAGGCTGTAGTAATGGTTCCGAACTTTATATACGAAATTTGAATCAATTCCGGTGAATTATGTCGCAAAAATCATGAAAATACGGAATATGGGCGCTATCTAAAACGTGGAACTATTTAGATAATTCTATTCTAGGGAGATGAAGTACTCTTATGGAACTCCTTTTGTGGATTTTAAGACAATTCCATTGAAAATTTGGCTGAAATCATCAAAATACTGAATATCGGGGGGTACCGTTTATGGGGTTACACGTAGACATATAAATAATATATAGACATATATAATAATATCGTAGACATATATAAATAATTCTCTTCCAGGGGATAAAGTACTCACAAGGAACTCCTTGTGTAAATTTTCAGACAATTCCGTTGAAAAGTGTGGCTAAAATCATCAAAATACCGAATATCGGGGGGTACCGTGAGTGATTTCGTTAAATATAAACGTCCTTTTAAGTCATGCACTCACTCATATGTTTGCAAAACATATGCAAAATTTCACATTCGACAACATCTAATTGTTAAAATGTTTATTTATAAATCTATTCTATGAAGATTTTGTGAAAGGTGTCACGCTAAATGTGAGAATACATAAAAAGCTCGATTTTTGACTGGTTTAAGTCGTCGGCTGACTTCTTCGTAGAGAACAAAGGAGTTTTGGGTTGACTTAGTTCGATTTTGACCCCACGCTCTTTGTTTTTCTACGAATAAGCCAGCTGATGATTTAAGCCATTCTCACCTTAAGGCCATGGTAGAATTAAGAATGTAAAGTCATGTAATTATATGTTCGCATTTTTTGTCAAAATAATTCGTTTGACAGCATCTCATTGTCAAAATTTCTATTTATAAATCCATTGTGCGCACAGAAATCAGAGATGGCAACCCTTTTTATAGAGTGAAATATGGCAAGGTAAATTACAAGAAATGCAGAGATGTGAATGGTTATTTGAAATGACTTTACCTTCTTAATTTTACCGTGATTAAGTCAAAATAAATTTTTTTGGCAAAATATTTTTTTTATTATTAAAAATTAATAGTAAATATTTAAGCATGGTAGAATTAAGAAGGTAAAGTCATGCAGTCATATGTTTACAATTTTTTTCAAAATTATCCGTTTGACAACATCTCATTGTCAAAAATTATGTTTACAAATTTATTGTACATACAGAAATCAGAGATGGGAACCTGTATTCTATGCTGCGAAATTTGACAAGGTAAATTACAGAAAATGCAGAGATGGATATTTTTATTTGAAATTGCTTTACCTTCTTAATTTTATCAAGGTTTACATAAAAATCAATCATTACTTGACATATTCGACCACAGACGTAACGTCAGGTGATAAAAAAATTCGATTAAACTCAATATGGAGAAACCCATAAAAAGTCCCAAAATACCACCACAATTTGCTAGGAAATCAGCAAAACCGTATAGTTCCGAACGTTTGGATGTTATAAATTCATTGCCCTTAAAGTGTATCATTAAAAGGGACCACTTTGTTGCTTCCCGGTCGGCTAATCCAAAAGCTGAGAAAATTTGTTGTTCATTAAAATCCGATTGGGATATTTCCACATCGTAGTCCAGCGATGTGCAAGATGGCATACATTTACAAGGATCCTTATCGCGGTCACCGAAATATTCCAATAACATTTTATCTTCCGCCTCAGTATAACAGGTGATTTTATCCTCTGCACATAGCGGCATATCGTAGGTGCGTGGCATGGAGAATTTCACACAACCACATTCTTTGAGGGTAAAATTGGTAAGACATTCCATTTCACAGTTACGTTCGCTATAGATTTTGAAAAATTTTAAATAACGTTCGCCATTCATGTAACATCTCCGTTTATCGGGCGAATAATTGGCGACACCTTCCGATGTGGTCAGCATGACGGGTTTAACGGCAATCGAGACTTCTTTACGCGGTGATATTCGTACAAAACGTTTGGACAGTGAGGCGACATCGGACGGTGTGTGAAGAACAATTTTATAACCCTCGGTGCCGGCACTACAAGTGTAATCTGTATTGTCGGTGAGTATCCTCAATGCTATCTCAATGGAAGCCGTTGTACTGGCACTTACAACCCGAGCGGGATATGTTTTGAGTGGAGCATTTTTGGGATAACCCTCTTCGAGTGACCAATTTAGGGTACGGTTCAAACGTTTCTCAGAAGTTTCCGTAGCAGTGCTCTCAAGGCCCATCAGACGATATTGCGTGGTATTTTCGCGATATAAATCAGTGCCATTGAAACCATTAAATGTATAACATAGACCATGATCGGTATAGGTTCGGGTAAACAGATCTGTACAACCTCCTTCAATGCCAAGCCATTCGCAGGCCATGGCTTGTTCCTTGATATCGATGGCCATGTCGTCTATGATTCGAATATAATCAAAAGATTCATTTGATAATTTGGGAATTTTCGAGGTATATACATCGGTGCTACATGTCTGCAGCAGGGTGAGAAATTCCCCAAGTTGGCTTTTGGTTAGATTTTGCGAAATTTCCGAATCCAGTGTTAAATTTTTCAACAGCAAACTGAAACTTGGACCTGTTTCCAAGAGAATAGAGTATTATTAAGAGAATCCGGAGAGAGAGAGAAAGATTGTTTAGCTTACCATCTTTTGGTGCTCTTCTTCTTATTTCCGGGCAAATGGTAATCGCTGGAAACGGTATATCCGATACGGGTGTTGAATGTTCCGAAAAGCTAACAATGACTGGAGTATCATTCCATTTCTGATAGACTTTGGCAATGATTTGTGAACAATAGAAAATCGATAGAATAAAGATGCACAACCAGAAAAATATCTCTTTCCGTGGGCGGTTTTGTCCCAGATATTGGATACCATGCACCGAGGTATTTGAACAATATTCATAGTAAATTGCTTTGAGACCTTCGCGTAGATTCTTTTTTTGGGTTGGTGAGTCCTTTTTGGCAAGTTGAGAGATACCTACCAATTTTAGATTCGCACCGGGTGGGAAGTTTTCCGAGTTATTGATAACCATGTTATCCTTCGAGTTTTAGAAGTAGAAGTAAAAAATAGGGAGAGATTTAATTAAAATGGGATATGGAAAGAATAAATTTAGGTTATGAACATTAAATTTATTTTGAACGAAAATCGTGCATTTGATTGGGATATTGTAGCTAAAAACATTCCAAGTTATCCATTCTTTTAGAACCCAAAGGTGATTACTGGTTTTACAATGGTTATAACATATAAATAAGAATCGTTATATGATTGATAATGTATGCCCCACTTTAAATAACAATTGTTACAGCTAGGGATGATTACACCAACAGGATCGATAATGTATACACCACTTGAAAAAAAACAATGGTTGGCGGAAATGAAAAAAGTGATGCCAAGTTTGGGATTTATACGTGAATGAGCGTGGATTGATGAAAACGTAGAAGAATATAGGTAGATGCATCAACGCTTGAAAACATTGATATGTCAAAAATTTATAAATGGTTTATAAAAAATAACTAGATTTTTAAATGTTTTTCTACGACGCCAATAGGAGGTTGTTTTAATATGGATCTTTTCGACAATTTTGAAAAATTAAAATAATTTTTCATTCAACATTTTCAATTCCAAAATCAGTTTGACAGTTCATTACAAAGGCACACAAAAAAAGTTATTCGTGATGGAATTCAAGGGTCGTGATAGTGTGATTTCTTTATATTTGGCTCGAAAACCCCAAGTGGCTATCGTCAGAGCACTCCAGCATTTAAATGTGAATAAATCTTTTGTGTCTCGTACCATCGTTCGTTACCGTGATACTGGTAGTCTAGCCCGAAGAAAACAGCAACATCAGCAGAAATGGTTCGAAAAGTAATGTAGCGACTTGATCGAAACCCGTGTCGCAGTGGGCCCGAAAAATGGCTCGTGAGCTGAACGTATCGCAATAATCCATTCGGCAAATATTGAAAAATGAGATCGTTGTAAAGCCATTGAAATTCCAAAAAGTGCAAGAACTTACACCGCAACCGCAAAAGAAAGAAAATAGACTCAAAAGAGCTAAGGAGTTGATTCTCTTGGCCGAAAGTGGTGAACTGCCGAATTTGGTTTTCTCCGATGAGAATGGCTGGTGAGCTGAACATATCGCAATATTCCATTCGGCAAACATTGAAAAATGAGCTCGGGGTAGTGCCATTGAAAATTCAAACAAGTGCAAGAACTTACACCGCAAAAGAAAATAGACTCAAAAGACCTAAAGAGTTGCTTCGCTTGGCCGAAAGTGGTGACTTGCCGAATTTGGTTTTCTCCTGTCCGATGAGAAAACATTCGTTGTCCAGCAGTTTGTAAACCTTCGGTTGGCCACCAGAACTCAAGCGCCGTCCATGGTAAAAGTGTGGGCCGCCATAATAGCCGATGGTCGCTATCCGCTCGTATTAATAGACCGTGGCATCAGAATAAATGCCGAATATTATCCCAAAAATATTCTGGAGGATTTATTAAAGTCTTGAGCACTCAAACCGCAGACCTTGGACATTCGAACAGGACTCAGCACCGTCGCCCCCAGCACGCGCCACCCAAAAATGCTTAAAAATGAGGTTCCTCGCTTCATTTCCAGCGCAAAATGGCCACCAAAATCTCCGGATACCAATTCGTCGTTGGACTATTGTGTCTGGAGTATTTTGGGAGGCAAGGTTGGCACTAAAAACTACCAAAGTGTCGATCACCTCAAGCAAGCACTTCGCCGGGAATGGGCCAAAATACCGCGCAAAGCAACATTCGGGCAGCGTGTGACGGTTTCATTGGCCGTTTGAAGGCCATAAATTCGTACCAAAGGTGACCAATTCGAACAAATCTAAACTTATTCTAAAATTTGATGATATTTCCGACATTTTTTGGCTTCATTCAATAAAATTTAAAAAAATGTAAAGAAAACAAAATATGTCGGAAATAGCATTAAATTTTAGAATAAATTTGGATTTGTTTGGCGTTTGAGGTTTTTGCATTTTTTTATCTCATCACTGTATAATCATATAAGAAATCACAATATCGAAGCCTACATTTAGGCGCAACGAGACATTGTCTACAAACATTGAAGCTTAATTTTATTTTATTAAAACCAAAATTTATAGATAGATATGCGGTCTTTATTGTTTATAAATATATGTCAAAAGTCTAATGGCTTCTAGTATATGGATCATGAACGCACAAAATATTTATATACGACGCTCTTAAATCCTCTTAAATCCATTTTTATACTCCCCACCATTTTAGGGAGGGTATATAAGCTTTGTCATTACGTTTGTAACTCCTCGAAATATTCATGATAGGCCCTACAAACTATATATATATATTCTGGATCAGCGTAAAATTTTAAGACGATGTAGCGAAGTCCGCCTTTCTGTGTGTCTATCTGTTTGTCCATCTGTGTGTCTGTTGTAATCACGCTATCTTTCGAATGAATTGATATAGAAGGCTTAAATTTTGCACACATGTGTGTTTTGCCAGTAGGCAGGTTAAGTTCGTAAATCCATATCGGTTCACGTTTTCGTATTGCCCCCATATAACGGTACCTCCCGATATTCGGTATTTTGATGATTTTAGCGACATTATTTACGGGAATTGTTTCCAATTTCGTATTCGAAGTTAGTAAGCCTATGCCTAAAAATTTCGTATGCAGTTCCACGTCTTCGTATAACGGTACCTCCCTTTATTCAGTATTTTGACGATTTTAGCGACATTATTCATCGGAATTGTTTCCAATTTCGTATTCAAAGTTCGGAACAGGTAGTACAGCCTATGACAAAAAATTTCGTATGCGTCCTTTATTCGGTATTTTGATGATTTAAGCCGAAATTGCTTCAATTTTCTTATTTGAAGATCTTAATGGGTCAAATGGCAAAAAATTACTTATGCAGGTCCATGTCTTCGTATAGCCACCGTATAAAGGTCATCATTTAAATGGTATTTTTCGGAATTTTTTGTAAAATTTTCAAGTTCCTTCAACATGTTGGATGGTATTAAAAATTCGACCCGGTTAGCTGATTTTTTACTTGTTAATTTTTTTTTACTTAGGGAAGAAGTTTACCTTGGGATATCTTAATTATCGAGAATTGACACAGAAAATTCAGTGAACTTAACTCCGGTACGATTAAAAGACTTATGAATACTAATCGTAGAATTTGCAATACTGCGGTTGCACAAGATTTATAAAAATAAAACTCTCACTCACTGATGAGAAAGTAACCGATATTGATTTTGTTGGTTCTACTCAGAACAATGGTAAAATCTAATAACGCAAAGAGTAAAAATTTGAGGTATTTGAAAAATTTGTTAAGATAAACAAGTAAAAAAGCTGTAAGTTCGGCCGGACCGAACTTCAAATACCCTCCACCATTTGGATCGAATTTGGAAATTTTCAAAAGAAAAAATCCGTTAAAATTTTGTTTGAAATCTTAAAAATACCGAATGTAGCCGTTATATTAAGGTCTTTACAACGACGTGGACCTGGATAGACAACTTTTGTCATAAGCCATTACAATATTATATGGGGGCTATACCAAAACGTGGACCAGCATAGGCAATTTTCTGTCATCGCCATGGACCATGGTAACTGAATATAGAATGATGCATCAATGCTTGGGAACATTGATATCTCAAAATTATTTAAATCTTATTTTTTTCAAAAATAAGTAGATTTCTATATGTTTTCCCATATGACGCCAATCGGAGGTTGTTACGGTATGCATTGTTAATTTTTTTTACAAATTTGAATAATTTCTCATCCCAAAATTGCTTTGACAGTTCATTGCCCCAGCAGCTGTGTCGATGCGACTATTTATATTCTTCTACCCAAGGCCTACAATGGGTCGGCCAGAACGCCCATCTGAGAGCCAAGTTTGTTGTCAAAAATACAATTGCGATTTGAAATTAAAATTGAGTCAAATCACAATTGTGCAAAAACTGCTAAGTTTATTGCCAAATCATTGTTAAAATTAGTCTTTCCGTCCCACCTTATATAGGCCTTACTTCATGGCAGAAAAATACAGGTAGATGCATCAAAGCTTGGGAGCATTGATATGTCAAAAATGTTTAAATGTTTTTTCAAATATAAATAGATTCTTATATGTTTTTTATACTACGTCATTCGGAGGCTATTATAATACGCGTTTTTCAACAATTTTTACAAATTTAAATAATTTTTCATTCAACATTTTCAATTCCGAAATTGGTTTGACAGTTCGTTGTCCCAGCAGCGATGTCGACGCGTCTACCTATATTCTTCTACCATGCCTTGCTTCTACCATTACCATTACCACCTTTATTTATAATGTACGTTACCATCCTTACGGTACGTTTACATATCAATGGGTTATCCACTACGCAAACTTCAAATAAAGCCTCCTAAAGTAAGTTAAGTTCTAACGTCAACATGGCATTACCATTTTTATGTAGGGTATATATGCAACTAGTTATGCGGCTCATTTAATGAATGCTTTCAGCTGATTGCATTTTTCTCATGTATCATTCGTAAACAACAGATGCATTATGCATTACACTCATTCGTAAACAAATAGATACTCGGGATTATGCCTTCACTTTATTTTTATTGGGTATTCCTTTTTTGCCTTTCTTATTTGTTTCGTTGGGGACGTCTTTCATTTTGGTTTCCCACGCGCTCATTTGGTTTGGCTCTTCAAAAAATAAAAAAAAAACGCGCGCGCGCCCTTAAACAGATCAAGTGAATTGAATTGGAATCCAATTGGATACATTGGTTGTATAGAATTATCAGGACCAGATTGGCCATATTGAAAAAACAGTGAGTAAATCCCAAAACCAAAATTTAATTTAATTGGTTTAATTGTGGGCATGAGAGTCTAATAGGTTAAATACATCTATTTATGCTTTGGTTTAAATGGCATTGTTTCCTACGTTCTATCTGGCTAATACAGTAAGAGAGATGACCTGAAATTAAGATAAGACCTGGTGCAAAATAATAATTAGGATATTGTTTTAAATTGGAAGGTCTCGAATGTTTGAATATACCAACCAACCAATATATAATATAGAAACCTTCACACACACCATTCAGAGGTACGTTTCTCGAAACATATTAAATGGTCTGTACTGCTTTGATATTCTTTAAACATGTACGTTTAAGGTCTTCTAGAGTTAAAAAATCTGGGGCTTAACTCTAGTTTAGTAAAAACTTTTTATTTTTTTTAGTGGTAGGTATTTTTACCCTGATCCCGGGAAACTATTATTTTCTTGGGGAACTGCCCCGTGACCCCAGTTCCGGGTATTTTCATAAGCTTTCAAACGATACCTATATTGTCTATATCGGGTAAGTGGATCCGGGTCTTGACCCCGGACTCTCGGGTCAAAAATCTGTGGCGCGGGTCCGTCCCCCAAGAAGAAAATAGTTTCCCGGAATCAGGGTAAAAATACCTACCTCTGGAAAAATGTCGATAAAAACTAAGTTTTTACTAAACTAGAGTTGTTCCAAAACCTGTCTGTTGGTTCTTGAAAAAAATTGTAAATTCTTTTAAACATCCACATTTAAAATAATTTCAAAAAACTCAATTTTAATGATCTGTCGATCCTAGAGAAGATAATAAATAATCGTAAATAACTTCACGTTTAATGAAAGTGGTGGGATTACATATCCTATCCGTTTCAAGTGTCAACCTCGCCCACATATGGTGACCCCTGTTATCGCAGAAGAGGCACTGGCAACAACAACATGATTAATTATTATATTAATAATATATTAGTATTATATATTTTAGATATCCTAATGTAAAAGTTTTTTACGTTTTCAGACATATTTTGAAAATTACATCTATCACACCTAGCTTTTAAATTTTGCAGGAACAAAACAGTGTTGGCTTGTAGGAATTCTATATTAATGCGCCATGATCTCGCCATATTGTAACATTTTACATCTCTGAGGGAGGATAAGTGTGTTATATTGCTGTTCGGTCTTTCTAGATAGAGAAATTTGGAAAAAACAAACTAGCATACATGTTCACAAGTTATATACATATAAAACATTAAAAGAGCTACAAAAGTGAAACAAATAATTATTACTCATTTTAAAAGTATTGTTGTTTAATTATGGATCCAAATTTGTTTGATATAAACGAAAATGATATCATTACAATTCCAAATGAAAAGGAGCCAATCAACGACGCTAAAGAACAAGAACAAGAAACGCCCAAGAAACCATTTTCCCTCTGGCAGGGTATAAAACAAATTTACTTTGAATATTGTGCCAATACATCAATCCATGGGGTGCAATATTTGGGTGAACGTCGTCCGTGGAAGGAGAAGTTATTTTGGATTTCAGTGTTTTTTGTATCGATTTGCTGTTGTACGAATTTAATACAAAACATCTACGAGAAATGGACCGAAACGCCGGTCATTGTGAGTTTTTCGGAAAAGTCAACACCCGTATGGAGTATACCATTTCCAGCTGTAACCATATGCTCGGAGACGAAGAGAACAGTGCGTAATGATGGTAAGATATTGCTCTCGTTTGTTTATTGAAAAAATGTAATATTATTGTCTTTTTAGGTCCATCCTATATGCAATTGCTAAACAAATTAAAATCTGATCTCGCCGAGGGCAATGAATTTCGTCCACAAATAAACTCAACCGAATTTCAAGAATTTCTTACCCTGCTTCACATATGCAATACCCAAATTATAGATGATGGAATTGAACGTTTAGCCCATCATCCGCTCGACTATATTGGAATACTGAATAAAATGTTACCGAATTTCTCCCAACACTATTTCTATTGCAAATGGTTTAGTCATTTTAGTGAATGCGATCAGTTGTTTACCAAATCCTATACCGAAGAGGGCATTTGTTATACCTTCAATGGTTTGAATGGCACCGATTTGTATCGAGAAAATACCGTACAATATCAGCAAATGGGTTTGGAGAGTGCGGTAAAACATTCCAAAATTGTTAATCGTACACTGAGTTGGTCTTTGGAGCAGGGATATGCGTCGAATAGCGGTTTAAATACCTATCCGGCAAGAGTCTTGAGTGCCGGGGCCAGAGCAGGTCTGTTCATTGTCCTGCAAAGTTTCAAAGAAGAGCTGGACTATGGATGTCGTGGCCCCATTCAAGGCTTCAAGGTTTTACTCCACGCACCCGACGATGTTCCCTTGGTGTCCAAGCAATTTGTACGCATACCCATGGGCAAAGAGATTTTAATTGCAGTCAAACCAAATATGATTACCACCTCAGCGGGAATTGCCGAATATGAACCAAATCGCCGGCAATGTTATATGATCAGTGAGCGATCGCTGAAATTTTTTAAAATTTATTCCCAAAACAACTGTGAATTGGAATGTTTGGCAAATTATACGCTCAAGATGTGTGGTTGTGTTAAATTTTCCATGCCACGAACACCTGATACGCCCGTGTGTGGTGAAGATAAAATCCATTGTTATGATCGCGCGGAGGATAGTCTCTTGTTGAGAGAATTTTCCGAGGGACTAAAGGACATACTCAACGAAGATCGTATTGAAACGGAGTGTAATTGTATGCCGGCCTGTACTTCGTTGGATTATAATACCGAAATTTCACAAGCTAATTTTGATTTGTACGATATGTTGAAGGCCACCGGAAATGAGGATTATTTGAAAGATAATCCTGGCTCACAGATGTCACGCTTATCAATCTATTTTAAAGAAAATCAATTTATTACCTCCAAACGTTCAGAGTTATATGGCGTAACAGATTTTCTTGCCAATTGTGGCGGTATTTTTGGATTGTTTATGGGCTTCTCCATTTTAAGTATGGTTGAGATGATCTATCATTTTTCGTTGCGTTTATGGTCGAATATGAGGCAACATAAGTAGGGATCTTTGTATTGTTTAAGAATTGTGTAAATAGTTGTAAATTGAAAGTTAAAAGAAATTTGTTAATAGTTTTTATCGTTCGTAGGAAAAAATATAGTCGTTACATAATTGTTATTTATTTTTAAAAATTTTCGTACATCCTTAGTCCATAAGTTGTAATTATTTGTAAATTTATATATATATGATTTTTAATTTTTCTTTGTTTTTTATTTTTGTTTTACATTAAAAAAATATTTAAAATTTTAAAAGAATATTTCTTTTCTAAAAAAATCTTGTTTTATATATTACAGTTTTATTTCCAGTACTGTCTTAATAGTATAAATATTTACATCTACAATTATAGCCCTACTACTCCTTCAAGAAGATTTTTCAAAATAAAGAAAATTACGCCTCTAATAAAATTCCGAAAACATCTGTACACAATCCCTTATTCTAGACTTGTCTGTCCTTGAAAAATATTGTTAAAAAATCTGTGATTACAGAACATACTTTCCCTGTGACAAATTTCAGCAGTCCTTAAAATAAAAAAAAACTGACTTTAGCCATTATATAACTATTATTTTTTTAAATTTACAATATTCTTGATTATCCCTTAATAAAATGTTCTTTAAAATCACAGATTATTGCCCTAATAAGCCTATATAAACCGATACTTCTTGAAATTGACGAACTGGGTGTTCGTAATTGCATTTTATGAAATAAGGCTTCATTATTTAATCAAGAACACTTGCGATAAATCCCTTAGTCTAACGCTACCTCCATTTGTTTTGATTTCATTGTTTGGAACGATTTTAGTTTTGTTTGAAACTGCATATGTAAGCAACTAGTTCTGTGGCTCATTAAATCAGTGATTCTTGCTGATTGCATTTTCCTCATGTCTCATTCGTAAACAACAGAGGTAAGCGGGGATTTTGCTTTGTCTTTATGTTTTTTTCGGGAATTCCTTTTTTGCTTTTCTTATTTGTTTCTTTGGGGACATCTTTCATTTTGTTTTTCCACTAAGGACTCCAGAAGCAAATAGACTCACCTCTTAACAAAAAGATCAAGTGAATTGAATTGGTAATTGGAAAAACCGAGAGTAAAATCCCAAATGGACAATGGCCTCTGTCCAACACAATGACAGCTCATTGGAGAAACATATGGTATTCCTGTGTCCCGAATGTGGCAAACAAAATGATACACAATCCGAGTGGCGACGTCACATCAACAACATCCATGGGTATGCAACTAAGAGTGCCAGTGACTTCAATTTCAAGGAAATCGACAGTAAACATCATGAGTGTCAAGTATGCCTTAAATGGATTCCAAATGGTCGCCAAACCCCAGCCGTTTTGCAATATCATCGCTTCAATCACTTACCCTTTCCCAAGATATATCGTTGTCGGCATTGTCGTGGTTCATTTTATCGTAAACGTTCCCTGATAGATCATCTGTTTCGTAGCCACGCTAGTTTGGTAAACAAACTTGAGCGCACCGCCGTAGTTGCAGCACATGGCAGTGGTGGTGATATAAAAAATCCCCTAAGGGACCCCAGCATAAACAAGGAATTCTATATACGTTTCCTGTGCCCTCTGTGTGGTAAATTGTTTGAACGTTTTCACATTTGGCTGTTGCATTTGGATTCAGCCCATCCCAGTACATCGGTGGATTTGAATATGAATCGGATAACTGGAACGAATAATTACTATTGCAGTACATGTTCGTTCACCTTGAAAGATGGCCCCAGTCGCAGCCAATTGCAAAGGCATCACTTCAGCCATCTGCCATACCCCTGCTACTTCCAATGTGCATTCTGTTATAGCCGCAAAGAGTATAAAACGGAACTTTTGCTGCATTTCATCAAATACCACAACAGGGAATTTGTAAAATATAAAAAATTGATTGTTATGCCTGAGGAATGGGGTGGATGTCCAGAAAGAAGCATTGTATTGGAAATTCAAAGTCTGTTGGGGGAGGGGAGACTCAGGCAAAAAAGTGATATTCTGCAAAAAGCTTTGCTGGACATTAATCTGGATGACGATAGTAATGCTGATGTTTCCACAATCGCGAAATTTAATCATGAAAATGCATTGGATCAAAGTCTCAATTCATTTGCACACAAAAATAGAACAGCCCCAGCATCATCCAGCAAGTCTTGTGTTATACAACTTTCCGAGATCAGCGAACAAGATTTGGAAACAATATACCAAGAAATGTTTGAAGAACTTCCCGATAGTGTTTCCAGTGGTTCGTTGCTGTTAATGGAAAATTTCAATCTTACCAGGCAAATGCAGAAATACATACACTACCTTTGCCCGGAGTGCGGCAAAGAGTTTAACGACCAAACTACATGGCGTGCACATGTCTATGAAGCCCACAATCTTATAAATGCTGTCCAATCTAAATTTCGTCCTTTGAATAGTCAAAAATCAATGTATCTATGTTTAGTTTGCCATCAAATTCTGAAAACGACGAAACATGCCGATCTGCGGCGACATCATTTCCAGCACATGCCCTTCCAGTCGTATCTGAAATGTATTATTTGCAGTAAGACCAAATCGAGTAAACCCAAAATGGTCCAACACATGGACTATGTCCATCTGATGCATTCCCGGCGCGAGATAAATGCCGAACAGCCGAAAAAGTTTTCGAAAAAACACCAATGCTTACAATGTGATAAGGTGTATACGACATTGGCCCGCTTCCGTACGCATTGTCGTGTGTGTCCGAAACGGCTGCTGCCCCTGCCCAAGGGTAAATTTAATATTGCCGAAAACGAGCGATTATTAGAACATTTGAAGACGGCCAGTGAACGTCTCGATGCAATGCTGGAGGAGGCAAAATCAGCAGCATCAACAACAACATAGTTGCTAATGCATGTTGAGTAAATACTTTTGTGGCTTTAGACAAATTTTAATTATATAAATTTAAATTAGATTTTGATAAATCAATAAAAAATATGTATCTAAAAAATGATTTTATAAATCTCATAAATATTTATGTGTATTTCAAAAGGGGTGAAATTATTATTATACCCTCATCCATATGACTAGGGAGGGTATATATTATTTGATACGGCCAAAACGTGCCTCATCGAAATACCGGTTTTACACCCTAGGTCTCATTGAAACAAATCCGTTTCAGAACATTTGGAGACGATCTATCAATGTCCGCCCGTCCGTCTAGCTGGCTGGCTGGCGCGCACGATAACACACGAAGGGAGTATCCGATTTGAACCAAACTTGGTACATCGTAATATTATTGTCAAACTTAGATCGAGTTCAGAGATGGGCAATATCGGCCCATTCCTTCTAATACCTCCCCTACAAAATGACAACATTTTCAAAGAAAATAATTTATGGAAAGAAAGAGATCCCATTTTGTTCCAACTTTGCATATTCTAATATTTGCATCAGTGATAGGTCAGGTGCGAAAATAGGCAATATCAGTCAGTACCTTCCCCACAAAGGGTCAAAATTTTGAATAATTGCAACTCTTATAAAATGTGAAGTAAGAGTCCGATTGTCTTCAAATTACACACGTAACAATATTGTTATTAAACCAAGGTCTGGTGTGAAGATGGAATATATCGATCCACTCCTTCTGGCACCACCGCCAAAAAGGGTCAAAATTTTGAATATTCATGAAGCTCATAAATCGCGAAATAAACATCCGATTCCATTCAGATTTGGCACATCTCAATATTTCCATCAACACAAGATCTGTTATAAAGATAGTAGCGATTGGACCATTCCTTCTGGTACCTCCCCCACAAAGGGTCAATGTTTTAAATAACAAAACCGATCATAAAATCCGAAATAAGCATTCGGTTCTCTTCAAATTACACCCGTCACAATAATTTTATTAAACCAAGGTCTGGTGTGAAGATGGGACATATCGGTTCACACCTTCTGGTATCTCGTCCACAAAAGATCAAAATTTTCAGTATCCATGAAGCTCATAAAACGGGAAATTAACATCCGATTCCCTTCAGACTTGGCACATCTTAAAATTTCCATCAATACAAGATCTGTGTTAAAGATGGTAGAGATTGTACCATTCCTTCTGGTACCTCCCCCACAAAGGGTAAAAGTTTTGAATAACCAAAACGATCATAAAATCCGAAATAAGCATCTGGTTCCCTTCATATTTCACACATCTCATTATTTCTACTAACACAAGGTCTGGTGTGAAGATCGGTCCACTCCTTCTGGTGCCTCTCCTACAAAGGGTCAAAATATTGCATATCCATGAAGCTCATAAAACCTGAAATTAACATCCGATTCCATTCAAACTTGGCACATCTCAATATTTCTATCAACACAAGATCTGTTATAAAAATTATAGAGATCGGATATTTTTTACCTCCCCCACATAGGATTCAAGATTTTGAAAAACAAAACGCTCAAAGAAAGCGAAATAAGCATCCAACTATCTTCAAATTTCACACATCCAAATATTTTTGCTAACGCAGAATCTGTTGTGAAGATGATATATGTCTGCGAACCCCTTCTGGTAATTGACTCGCAGAGTCAAAATTTTCAATACTTTTATCTGACATGTGGCTACAAACATTTATCCTCCTAAGGACAGCATATGCATTATCATCCATTCAGACTATTTATCATCATTCTAATATTTAGGGGTAGTTTTTGTAAAATAATTGGGGCATGTTTCTAGACATTGTGGATGATGACGAAATTTTCTTCATAACGGGGGATGATCGTTTTAAAGGAAAAAAAACAGTGGCAACCCCTACGGCGATTACACATCCAGTTTTCAACATTTAAAGGGTAGTTGGTGAACATTTTTGTTTTTCTGTCATATGGAATTTTCAACCCTACAGAAAGTTAGCATTAAACGTCATGACACTCCCAACCCTGTATATCGAACTGAAGACAAATTTTGATACATGACGACCGTTATTTTCAGTTTCCTGTACTCTTCCATTATGAGATAGTTGGCAACTCACTGATTAGTTTGGCCCATGTATGATTGCCAACTTTCCCAAATTATATCATTATTAGGTGTGTCTGATAACCCAAAAGTTCTGCAAAATAGAGTGATTCAAGGGAGAAATGTTGACACTTCTTTCTCTGTACGATTCCAAATTCTTGTTGGGCGATTTTTTTCTTGCTTTTTTAATTTTCAACTTCCACTGATTTATATTTTGGTAAGGAATTTTGAAGCACCTTTATTTTTAAGTTGTTTTTTTGACAAACCAGCTGATTGATAAAAATGTTTGTGGGCATTCCGTCTGCTGTCGCGTTCAACATTTCATGAAATAATTTTCCGACATTAAATTATGTTGACCGTACTATCAATACAAACACCTAAAAAAAATAAGTTCGACAGGGCCGAACTTTTAATACCCTCCACCTTAGGGTAAAGGAAACATTTTTATATAAAAGAATCTGAATTCAAACGTGTTCCACTTTAAACTAAAAATACCAATAGGACTGTTTTGGGGAATGCTTGTAAACGCTTCAAAAAACAATAAAGTGGGTGAGGCTCTTATATGGGGGCCATACCAAAACGGAAACCTCTATAGACAATTTTATACTTCAAGGACTTTCATCTACCAAATCTTCTTAAATACCAAATTTGAAACAATTTCGTGAGTAAATGTGACAAGGACTATTAAAGTACCGACTATCGGTGGGTATCGTTATATGAGCGTTATAGGAAAACGTGGACATAAATATCCAATATCCCGCCGCAGGAGCTAGAACCCATTTCGAACTACAAATACCAAATTTTTTCACAAATCCGTGAAAAAATGTGACAAAAATCGTCAAAATACCGAATATCAGGAGATACCGTTATATGAGCGCTATAGAAAAACGTTAATCTATGCATACAATGTTTCGAAAAAATGTGACAGACGTCATCAAAATACCGAATATCAGGAGGTACCGTTACGATATCTCTCATTTTCAATACTAACTATCCTAAACATAATACAAATTGCTCTGCGAAATTTTGAAATCGTGATTTCAACAGACGGACCGATAGACAGGCGGATATCGTTAAATCGACTTCGAATTTTATGCAAATTGTGAATATATTCATTATGGGGTCTACGACGAATATTAAGGGATGTTACGAACGGAACGGGGTTTATATATCCTTCTTTTCAAATTGGAGGGTATAATAAAGATTTTATTCAACTTTATGCCCTTCACCATACATAGTATAGTGAGTATATTAAGTTCACGTTTTAGCCCTTTCCGTCCGACCGTCTGTTGTAATAACGCTAGAGTCAAAACGAATTAAGATAGGAAGCTAACATTTTGCACAGATCAGTATTTTGTGTGTAGGCAGGTGAAGTTCGAAGGTGGGCTATATCGGTCCACGATATTGTAGCCATATAACGGTACCCCGCGATATTCGGTATTTTAATGATTTTAGGCACATATTTCAATGGAATTGTCTGAAATTCTACACAACGAGTTCTTTGTGGGTACTGTACCATCTGTAAGAGAATTGTCTATTTAGGTCTATGATATCGTATATCCCCCATATAATGATAACGATATTCGATATTTTGATGAGTGTAGCTTAAATTTTCAATGAAATTGCCTCAAAATCCATAAAAGGAGTTCCTTCTGAGTACTTTACCCCCAGGAAGAGAATTGTTATATAAGTCTACGATATCGTATATTCCACATATAACGACATGATTTTTCATGATTTTAGCCACATTTTTTCAATACACAATTCTACACAACGAGTTCTTTGTGGGTACTTTACCATCTGTAAGAGAATTGTCTATTTAGGTCTATGATATCGTATACCCCCCATATAATGATAACGATATTCGATATTTTGATGAGTGTAGCTAAAATTTTCAATGAAATTGCCTCAAAATCCACACAAGGAGTTCCTTCTGAGTACTTTACTCTCTGGAAGAGAGGCACTCTCCAATATTTAGTATTCTGATGACATTAACGGAAATTTTGACCGGAATTATTTCAAATTTCGTATTTGAAGTTCGGAATCGATACTACAACCTATGACAAAAACGTCTTCGTATATCCCTCATATAACGGTTTTCATTTAAGTGGTATTTTTTGACGGATTTTTTTTTAATTATTCAAAATCCTGTAAAATGGTGGTGGGTATTAACAGTTCGGCCCGGCCGAACATAGCTGCTTTTTTACTTGTTTCGAATTTTATGGGTTTATTTTTAAAAAAAACCTTTCTATTTGGCATTAAAAATCAAATTTACAACTATCAACTCTGTTTAACAATTTCTGATTAATTGGCAACACTTACGTTGCAGCGAGAAATGCCAACGCCTCATTGAACAACAGACATGCCATAATTTCCGGTTTGTTACATTGCCAACCCTTCCTAGCAAGTGCTGGCAACACCGTCCAAATTCTTACGTTCATATGTTACGAGTTTGGGGTGAGAGAAAAACGGAGAGAAATAGTCATGGAAAAATAAAGTTTGTCATATGCTTTTGATTCTACCAAGAAATAACTGTAAATGTAACTTTTTAGTGGCTGACTTAAGGCTTTCTAATTAACATTTGACTAATGATGATAATACGGCATTTCCAACCCTGTAAGACGATTGTTGAGAAATGGCAACCCCTCTCATACACACAACACCATACCGGCTTAGCGTACCGTTATTTAAGGGTAGTAAATTGACAATCGCCAGCCATTTGGTGGTGGGAGAGAGGGGCGAGGGTGCACTTGTCATTGTAGTTTAGTATCCGTTTTTCAGTTTGTTTGTAAACATGTAAGAAATTTATAAAGAAGAGAAAAATCTGAAGAAAAAATAAAAAAATATATTACCAAGGAAGCCAAATAAAAACAATTTGTTAACAATGAATAACGGTAAAGATGGTGCTGCCGCTGTCGATAAAACACTGGCCATGGAACGCCATATGATATTTGTTTGCCCCGAATGTGGCCAGACCACAGATAGCCAACATGAGTGGCGACTACATCTGAACAACATTCACGATTATCATAACAAATCTGCAACGGATTTTGGTTTCCGCATCATCGATAATAAATACCATGAATGCAAGATTTGTCTGAAACGACTGACGCATGGTCTGCAGTCCCTGACACTGCTGCAGAATCATCGTTTTTCCCATCTCAGTTATGGTGGACCCTTCAAGTGTCGCTACTGTGCTGGGACCTATGTCAAGAAGCGGACATTGTCGGTACACCTGTTTCGTTGTCACAGCCAGCTGATGAATAAACTGGATAATGAGTATAAAATGGAGAAAATGCGTCAGGCCATAACACTGCGGCATCCACGCTTCAATCGGGAGTTCTTCATGCGTTTCATTTGTCCGCATTGTGGGAAATTATTTCAACGTTTCGCCGAATGGCTGGAACACATAGACAACGATCATTTGGGCACATCGGAGAACTTGAATATGCATCGAATTATTCATTCACGGGATTATTTTTGTGATGACTGCTCGGCAACGCTGAAGAATGGACCGACACGAGATCAGCTGAGACGTCACCGTTTCAGCCATTTGCCTTATTCGTCGTATTTCCAGTGTGCATTCTGTATCACCCAGAAGTCGTATAAAACGGATTTGTTTTTACATTTCATACGCTATCATAGGGCGGAATTTTTGAAGAATAAAAAATATATAAGTGCCCCCAGCGAATGGGCGGGACCCGCCAAAGCCATGACCCTGAGACAAATACAAATCTATATGGCCGATGAAAGGCCCGAGGTGATTGAGAAGAAGAGGCAAACGCAAGCTGCTAGTGTAAAGCGGCCTGCCCTGCCGCCATCCAGCCGGGTGGAGGATATTCTACAAAAAGCCTTAGCTGAAAGTTGCATCGATTTGCAGCAGGAACAAGAGGAGGCCGAACAAGAAGATGCCCTTGCAAATATTGAGGTGGAATTGAGTGACAGCGATCTGGAGGCAATTTGCCTGGAAATGTTCGAAGAGATCCCCGAGGAGAATGAGGAACCCCTGAAACGCTTTCGCTCCGATCAAACCCTATTGGATTTACAAAAAAGAGAAATGCAAAAATACATCAATTATCTGTGCCCAGAGTGCCTCAAAGAATTCGACAATCAACCCGATTGGCGCAGCCATGTTTTTGACGATCACAACCTGGCTACTGCCATTAAAACCAAGTTCCAGGCAATGAATGATCTCAAGACATCGTATTTATGTCTATCATGCTATCAGCTGCAGAAAACCTCGAAGCATATCGACTTGCAACGCCACTATTTCCAGCACATGCCACATCAGAGCTATTTGAAATGTAATCTCTGTAAGAAGACCAAATCGAGTAAATCGCGAATGTTGCAACATTTGGATTTTGTGCATCGCATTAAAATGTCGCATCTGATGCCACCCACCATCGGCCATAGAGCTCAATGTTTGGAGTGTGATTCTGCGTTTGAGGGATCACTGCCGGACCATTTGAAACACTGCACTGCCCACCTAAAGCCCTTGTCGATAGCCCAATATGATAATATAGCCAAGAATACCAGGCTATTGGACCATTTGAAAAAAACCAGTCAACGTTTAGATAAAATGTTATTAGAATTAGGTATAGATGCTAGTCAATTTTAGTTGAGTGATGATGTCACAGAGAGAGGGAGAGAGAGAGAGAGGAAATTGTAACTACTACACACCATGTGTGCTTTATTTGGTTATTTTAATTTTCTCATACATCCTTAACATTGGCCTTTTTAAATGTTTAGATAGCAACACTTGATCTCAATAGTTTAAAGCAAATGTATTATTAATATATTCTGATATTATTTTAACAAAAAAAAAAAAAAAAAATAACCATTATCCTTTCTTTTGAAATTAACTTATTCATTCCTGTAATGTTAAAGTGAAAACGTATATGTATTTTGTATTTTTCTTAATCAATGTGTATTAATCTTCATGAAATTAGAAATTAAACAAGTAAAAAAGCTCTATGTTCGGCTGGGCCGAACTTTGAATTGGAATTTGGAACGAATTTGGCAATTCTCAAAAACAAAAAAATTATGTTAAAATCTTAAAAATACCGAATGTAGACGTTATATTAGGGTCAATACGACGGCATGGACCTGCATAGGTAACTTTTGTCATAAGCCATTACAATATTCAAATGAGAAACTTAAAAAAAAATCGGTAATAATGTAGATAAAATCAATAACCGAATGTAGGGAGGTACCGTTATATGGAGGCTATACGAAGTCGTAGACCTGCATACACAATTTTCTGTCATAGACTGTAGTATCCATTATGAACCTCAAATAACAAAATTTGAAACAATTCCGTTGAAAAATGTCGGTAAAATCATTAAAATACCGAATGTCGGGAGGTACCATTATATGGGGGCTATACGAAGACCTGGACCTGCACAGACAATTTTCTGTTATAGGCTGTACTATCCATTACGAACTTCAAATACCAAATTTGAAACAAGTCCGCTGAATAATATCGCTAAAATCATCAAAATACCGAATATCGGGAGGTACCGTTATATGGGGGCTATATGAAGACGTGGACCTGCATAGACAATTTTTTGTCATAGGCTGTAGTATCCATTATGAACCTCAAATACCGAATTTGAAATTATTCCGTTGAAGAATGTCGGTAAAATCATCAAAATACCGAATATCGGGAGGTACCGTTATATGGGGGCTATACCAAAACGTGGACCTACATAGCCCATTTTCAAAACCAAAAGTCCTGCAGACATAACATACATTTGAGTAAAATTTTATCAATCTACTTCAATTCGTTCGGAAGCTAGAGTGATTTCCACAGACGGACGGACATCGCTAAATCGACATAGAATTTTATGCTGATCAAGAATATATATATATACTTTGTGGGGTCTAAAATGTGAAAATATATATCGGCGGTTTAAAAGTTTACGTAGCATAATAACTCAAAAAGAGGGGGCAAGTTCTCTACTCTTCCATGTTTTTGATTCATTGAAATCCTATTTGGTTCAAACTTGGTACATCGTAATATTCCGGTAACTCCCCACAAAAGCTCGAAATTTTAAAAAAATATTTTACTGCACAGAAAGAGAAAGGATAATCCGATTTTGCTCCAACTTTGCAAATCCCAATATTTTCATCAGTGTTAGGTCAAGTGCGAAAATGAACAACATCGGTCCACTCCATCATGTACCTCCTTCACAAAGGGTCTACATTTTGATGAATTATAACTCTTATAAAAGGTAATGTAATTCTCCGATTGTCTTCAAATTACACACATCACAATATTTTTATTAACCCAAGATCTGGTGTGAAAATGGGATACATCGGTCCACTCCTTCTGGTACCTCCCACACAAAGGGTTAACATTTCAAATATGCTTTGTGCTCATAAAACGCGGAATTAACATTCGATTCTATTCAAACTTGATACATCTCAATATTTCTATCAAGACAAGATCTGTCATAAAGATGATAGAGATCGCTATACTGCTTCTGGTAACTTCCGCACAAATGTTCAAAGTTTTGAATAACAAAAACGATCTTAAGCATCCGATTTTCTTGTTATTTCACGCATTCCATTATTTCTACTAAAACAAAATCTGCTGTGAAGATGGAATATTTCGGTCCACTCCTCGTGGTACCTCTCTCACTAAGGGTAAAAATGTTGAATACCAATGAAGCCCATAAAACGCAAAAATACCATCCGATTCCATTCAGACTTGGTACATGTCAACATTTCTATCAACACAAGATCTGTTAAAAAGATGGTCGAGATTGGACCATTTCTCCATAGGGTTTAAGATTTTTAAAAACAAAATACTCAAAGAAAGCGAAAAAAGCATCCAAATCTCTTCAAATTTCACACATGCAAAAATTTTTGCTACAACAAAATGGTAACTCGAATTTGTCATTTTCGTACCAAGTGTAACCTATTTGTAAAAATTGCAAAGACCTAAAATGGTAAAGTCTAGACAAAATGCATTTTGAGCTAATGGTTTGTGTCTACAATACGGCTCATGACAGAGGAATGTTAATACAAAAAACATAATTACAAACACGAATCAGAAATAAGAGTGTGAAAAATCCAAAAATGTGGCTTCAAAATTCTATTCCATAGACTTTCCAAGTTAATTGCATATTGCCTAAGCGGTTTAAATCGCCTAACATTGCTAACTATGTTGTTACGATATCATAACAACAGAGGTATTTTCACAGGGTTGCCATATCTTGACTCTGTCTTGTCCCATCTTTACACTTCTAGCAAAGACATAGAAGAATAAAGATGTAGCCGGTTTCCCAAGTCTACTAACCCCCTATAATCCGGACTATGGGGTGTACGTGCTCCCTAAGTTATGGGGAGGTGGCCCTCTCGGTCGGCAGGGGCGGGAAAGTGAGGCGTTGGGAACGATCGAAAAAAAAAAAACAGAGTCAAAATATTGTCACCAGGTGTAAATAGCTCTGTTTATCATAACAACATAATCACCGATGTTAAGTTGTTTTAAAAGCAAATGCAATTTTCAATTAATTAGTCCAAATATTTGTTTTACAGAAAATGTTATTTTTAAAATTGCTCTGTAAATATGATTTTTATGCTAACATGTCACTGTTGTGAGCAGCGCCCATATATATTTTTCACATTAACTATTTTTCCAATATGCATTTTGTCTAGCCTTTACCATTTTAGGTCTTTGGTATGCACCAAAGACATAGAAGTGTAAAGATAGGACAAGACAGAGTCAAAATATGGCAACACTGAGAAAATACCTCTGTTGTTATGATATCATAACAACGTAGTTTTCAATATTAACTGATTTACCATTTTAGGTCTTTGTTTGTACAACAAATAGGTTGCCCTAGGTACGAAAAAGATCCATTCGCGTTGCCATCTTCACATATTTTATTGCTCCTTAATTATTTATGATTTGAGGATTTGCCTCTAAAAGAAAATGCTTCCGTGAGAATAGAAATCCTCTGGGATATTCATTATTCAACTGATAATTCCAAGTAATCCTCAACCTCCAATTTGATTTAAATAAAACATCAATTGAACTTTTGTTATATATTTTCTTCATATTACTATATATTTATTTGTTGTTGTTTTTTTAATTTTTTCTTTCAAATTTAAATTATTATTTAATACATCATTGTTGTCAATTGTTTAAATTTATTGAATAGATAATTATTTATAAGTTTTGTTTTGGGTGTGTGTGTGTGTGTTGTCTGTCTCTGTATGGGTGTGTGTGGAATTGTTACTTGTAATTTGTTAAAAATAAGTATTTTTTTTGTTTACTTTTTATTATTATAAATAATAATATACATTTAATTATGTATATTGTTTGAATTATGAATGTTTATGTATATATTTAATATATATTTATAATAATGGGTTTAAATTACAGTGTATTTCTATTTAAAGTTTTTATTTTATTATTATTTACAAAAAAATGTTTGTATGTATATATGTGGGAGTAGAAGATGAAAGAGACGAATTTTACATTTGAATATTACAAAAAAAGGAAGGGGGAAACTAATAAAATATTTAAATTTTAACTAGATATTTTAAAAACTGTTAACAAAGTTATTATATAAGTAAATGTAAAAGAAATAAATAAAAAATAATCTTTTCTTTTGGATTTTTTTTTTCGTTTTGTAATATTAAATATTTATATAAAATGTTCTTTCTTTTGTTTTTCCTTTTTTAATTAACTACTTTTTATGATTTATTTGTGAATTATTCTTTACTTATTTTTTATTGCATGGTTTGTAATTTTTTAATACAGATTTTTTATTTGTAAGTTATTGAATAATGAATTCGTGGAATGTTTTCATTTATAATACAATCTATTGTGTGTCTATAAATATTTGAATTATTTCCCCATAGATTCTGTTACTAATCCTACTTTATATATTATTTACTTATTTTTTGTTTGCCATTATTATTTTTTGTTGTTGTTGATATTTCTAGAGGGTATTTTAATTATCTAATAGCACATTGTTGTTTGTTGGTTAGTTTAGTTCTATTTTTTTTTTTTTTTTTTTTTGAAATCCTTCATAATTATTATTTATTTATTTTTTATATATAACTATTACGTATATATTGTTTTCCTTCTTTTATATTTAAAATTATTTTTTTCCAAATTTTCTTGATGTTTATCTATAAAAAAGTTGTGCCTTATTTCCTTTTTTTCTAAAAAAAAACAAAATTACCTGATTTGTTTTATTTGCTTTCAAGTTAAAGTATTTTGTTGTCGTTTGGTTTATGTGGTTGTTGTTGTTACAGGGGTTTATTTTTTGGTTAGAAAAAATAAAATCTTTTGTTTAAAAAAGAGGTTTTATGAAAAAATCTTGTTTTTTTAGATATTGATTTTATTTAATAATATAATAATATTAATAAATATTCTCTGTATTATTTCGCTGAGGTGATAAAAATTCTTTAGAATTTTTCTTTTGAATTTGAAAAAAAAACACAGTGCTACAGAAAGAAATTACTTAAAAAAAGCTATAAAAATGAAACAATTATCAAGAGATGAAATCGACCAAAAATTGCATAAAATTAGTTGTTTAGTCATTTACCTTTCTACAGAAAAGTCATCTAAAATCATATTTAGTTCAATCATGAATGCCCGGGCGGAATTCTATTCACACAGAAAGCATTTTCCTGGAGAGACATCATGAATAATTGAGGAAAATTAATTAGTGATGATGGCAATGCGAATCTGTCTTTTTCGTACCTAGTGTAACCTATGTCTTTGGTGCAAATCGATGTAAACTTGAAATGCTTTTGTTTTTTATGAAAATTAAGCAACTAATTTTCAATGTTTGGATTCGAATATATTTTTTACACTTTTTATAAACAAAACAAAAGTATTTTAAATTAGCATCCATTGACACAACAAATAGGTTACACTAGGTACGAAAGACACCTAGTGTAACCAATTTGCACCAAAGACTTAAATAAAGACTAGACAAAATGAATTATGGAAAAATAGTTAATTATATTTCACGCTGATCTCAACAGTGACATGTTAGCATAAAAATCATATTTTCAGAGCAATTTTACGAATAACATTTTCTGTAGACCAAAATTTTGGACTCAAAACGACTTTCGATTAATTGAAAATTGCATTTGCAGTTAAAACAACTTATCATTGTTGATTATGTTGTTATGATATCGAAACAACAAAGGCATTTACACCTGGTGACAATATTTTGACTCTGTCTTGACCCATCTTTATACTTCTATGTCTTTGTTTGCACAGCAAAAAGGTTACACTAGGTACGAATATGTCGATAAGTTTTGATTAGTCTAAGAAGCAGCATAGAAGTTTTAAAATACAATCATAAACTGCCAATTTTAAAAATGTTTCATCATCGTTTTTTAGATCAATGTTAAGTAAAAAATAAAAAGAAACAATAGTTCAAAAATGCGTTTATATCATGTTAGAAAAATACAGTTATTCGCGTCGACACAGCTGCTGGAAGAATAAACTGTCAAGTCAATTTTGGAATTGAAAATATTGAATGAGAAATTATTGAAATTTGTAAAAAAATTTTGAGAATACATATCGTTACAACCCCCGATTTGTGTCATGTAAGAAAGCTTATAAAAATCTACTTATTTTTGTCAGAACTTTTAAAAAATGTTGACATATCAATGTTCTACCTGCATTCTTCTACAATGGTTTATATATAAAATTGTAATCAAGTTGGCAACGCGAATCTATAACATTTTTTACTCGACAAGTTTTTTTTCTGTTAATTTTTCAACAGGAAATCTATGAAATATGTTTTTATACATCGAATTCATATATTAATATGTTATTTTGAGACTTTTCTTTGGGAAATTTACTTTTGCTAAAGAGACGTAGTTGTAATCGTGAAACTGTCATAAATTTGAATCTTTTTGGCAAATTAAAAAAAAATTTAAAATCTGTAATTCTAGACTTAATCTGTATATTGTTTCCCTTTGTAGCACTGTGTAATTTAGTTATTTTCTTTCATATTAATTTATTTCTATATTATTAATTTTAAATATATTTCTGTTACTTTGTTTGTTATCGACTAAATTTTTCTTTTTTTTTGTTGTTGCTGTTTCTTTAATAAATTTCAATACTGTTTGGTGTTTTGTTTGTTATATATCCTGTTCATGTATGTATATATATGCTACATATATTTCTATTTCTATATTTATTACTTCTTATTATGTTTGTTGTTTTTGTTTATTTTTTTATACCTTCTTTTTAATGTACAATAATACTAGAAATTAAAATTTTACTAAATTTTGTTTTAGTTGTTTTTCTGCTTGTTTTAAGAAAAATAACAACTCTTAATTTTATTCTTCTAAAACAAATAATTATTAATAAAATGAAATGTAACTCAAATATAAAAGTAAAAAACGAAAAATTATTTGGGTTTTTTTATTTTTATTAATCTGCATACAAATGTTTGGCACATTTAAAGGCATTAGCATTATATTCTATATAAGTCAATTTGTTCTTTATATGTATGTTGTTATCATTTTCATTGTCTAATTGGACTTATATTGGCGCCCAAACATTTCTTTTTTGTGTTGGAAATAAATTTTGGATAAAAGGTTTAGTCATGGTGGAATGAAGTAAAGGTAACCTCATTTCAAATAAGCATTCTCAGCTCTGCATTTTCTGTACTTTACCTTGCCAAATTTCACTGAATAGAAAACGGTTCCCATCTCCAATTTTGTGTATATTCTATGGATTTATGAATTTAAATTTTGACAATAAGATGTTGTAAAAGGTAAAAATTTGAAAAAAATTATGAACATGTGATTGCATGGCTTTACCTTTTTAGTTCTACCATGGGTTTAGTCGGTTTTTTTTTAATATTGTAAAATGATCTTTAGGTTAATAGGGCTTAGATGATATTATGGAAGGATGACTGGTGACCTAACAACAGAGAAAAAAACTTTGTTGAGTTGAGAGAGATCATATCTTGAAATATTTTGTTGTAACAATTTAAATTAAAAAAAATATATCAACTCTATTGACGGGATACGTAGACAGCTTAATCATGAATATCGGCGCAGAGATCAAAAGCCATGGAAAGCAATTCCTCCAATCATGAATAATTGAAGAAAAAAACAATTTGTGTAGTTGGCAATGCGAATGAGTCTTTTTCGTACCTAGTGCAACCTATTTGTTGTGCAAATTGATGCAAATTAAAAGGCTTTTGTTTTTTTTATCAAAAACCAATTTAAATAGCTAATTGCCAATATGTGTCAAATGTTGATAAGTCTGAGGAGCAATATAGAAGTTTGAAAATAGAAGCCAATATCAAAAATGTATCCTGGTCTTTTTTTAAATAAATTATTATATTATTAATTACTATAAACGCAAAAAAAAAATAAAACCAGTAAGGAAAGGTCAAAAGTCGGGTGGGCCGACTGTATGATACCCTACACCACTATGCGTATTTAGTAAAGCTCCCGTAACAAAAACAGTTTATATTGGGAATTTATGTGAAGTAGATCATACCAACTACGAACCATATTTGAATGCATATCATGGCTTCAGAGTAGTTACAATTTGGAATCTATATCCAACTCTTAATCGATTTTCATTGATTGATTTTCATTTCAACATTGCTGTATAGCGAATGACATGACTTCAATATACAGATATACCAAACCGAATTGGCCACATGAAAACATCTATTGAATTTTGGCTGATATTACATATATGGTGGACAATAACCGTAGAATCAGATGAAGATGTATATCGAAGATATAAACAAATCTAAACCGATTTCGATAAAATTTGATAGATGTATTTTCGAGATGTATCTGATGTCCGGTATCATATATCATTGTTGTACAGTTCATATCACGCACGTGAGGGACTTAAACACCGGATTTAGCACAAATCGGATTAAATATATAGCCGATTTTAACCAAGAATTAAAATACATGCTTCTGGGCTGAATTCCGTCGGAAGTGTTGAAATTCAGTCCATTTGGATTGATACACTTGTTTCAGAGCTGTATTTGATATTTGGTACCAAAGAACATTGTTGTGGATCTTGAAAATTTGACAGAGGTATTTTCGAGCAGTATCTGATGTCCGGCACCAAATGTCATTCTTGTGGAGTGAATATTACGCATCAGAAGGAACTAAAACTCCAAATCGGATGAAACAAATTTGATGTACTTGATTCTTGACTGAACTACGTCGGATGTGCCAAAATTCAGGACATTTGGACTGATATTGGCCATTAGGTGCATAATTGCATAACATATATGGGAGCTATACCTAAATCTGTTCGGATTATCACCAATTTCAATAGGGTTCGTCCTTGGGCCAAACAAATATTGTTTGGAAAATTTCAGCTCAATCGGATAATAAATGTGACCTGCATTTTATTCACAAGAATACATGACAGACGGACGAGGGGACTGACGGACTGACATGCATAAATCAACTCAGAAAGTGATTCTATAAAGATCCTCAAAAGCTACTATAAGTCTATCTCGCATCCTTCTCCATGTCCACCGTAATTTTGTTCACAATAATACATGGACAGACGGACGGGCGGATATGCATAAATCAAGTCTATGCAGATCATCAAAGGGAACTATGGGTCTATCTCGTTTCCTTCTCCATGATGCAAACAAATGCAGAAAGACATAATACCCTTAACACTATGTGGTGTATAGTATAAAAATGTTGAAGATGAGTATCTTTCCCCCTTCTATTTATGTTACTTTAAGATGTTAACCTTCAAAAACCTCCTTCTATTTTTAGATCTCTTATCAAAATCTACTGAGCTTTTCCGTGTAATTTATGTTTGACAGTGTCCTACAGTGTAATATAAATGATATCTGAAATCTTGATAAACATCATATTTTATCGCTCTTATTCGGGGTATAACTGTAATTAAATGTTTTTGGAATTAGTTCATGATTTAAGATTTGGAACTTAATTGACACTTAAATAATTATTTTTACAATCATTTGGCCAAAGAAGATGAAAATTGCTCACTATTTTCAAAATTTGTAAAACACTAGTTAAAGGTTATGTTTGTTATTAAAATATAAGAATAGTAGTAGTAATAATAATAATAATTACCCCAAAACCGCAGAAGAATAAATCAAGGCAAAAAAAAAACAAAATCAAATAGTTGAGAAAAAAGTTACTAATTTATTACTAGAAAAAAATTGTACATTAAAACAAACAATAGAACAAAATAGTGGTTGTTAAAAGAATAAAATCAATATTGTGTAATGAACATATATTGAAAAAAAAAACATTAAATTAACAAAATATATGTTATTTTTTGTTGCTTAAACTAATATTATTTAACTATATCAAAAAAAGGAAAGGAAAAAACTTAATAAATAAGAAATAAGAAAAAATATTAATATTGTAAATGGTTTTAAACAAAATCTATTTTTTTATAAAACAAAAGGCAAATGTTTATATATCTATGTGTATATATAAAAGATTAATTACAAAAAAATAAAATAAAAAAGAAAAACATAATACAATTCATATATTTATAACACACTTTTCTAATTAATTATTGAAGTTTTTTGTGAATGTAGGGATAGATTGTTGTTGTTGTTGTTGTTGTTGGTATTGTTATTACTATTTATATTGCCTGTCGAGGATGATGATGAGGCCATCATATTGTTGCTGTTGTTGTTATTATTATTTGACATATCCATTGAGGATGAGGATTTCGATTTGTGTCCGCTGGTACTGATGTTACTGCTATTACTGTCCATGGACCAATCCCAATCTTTACCTTTAGGCCGAAATTTCGACGATTTATGATGTTGTTGTACTGCATTTTGTTGTTGTTGCTGCTGCTGTAGGCTAATATTATCCAAATCTTTGTTGTTGTTGTGGTGGGCCATAGCTGCTGCCAAGCCATCAATTTGATCCACAGCCGATGATGAGTGGTTTTCCAGCAAAGAGGGGCCATTATGTGTGCTGTTGCTGTTTGTGGCGGCGCCGGGGGTGGTGGTCCCAGCGGCATCGGCTGCCGCTGTTGATGATGAATTGGAATAGGCCAGTATTTCATCACAATCATATTCCCAGTTGCGTTCACAAAATTTCTTCTTATAATGTTTCTCCATAGAGCTTTTCGATTTACGTTGATATTTAAGGGGTATTTTCAGGCCACCACTTGCATCCAAATTGTGGCCATGCATCATTAGGCCACCTGGCGGAGGTGTATTCACGGTTACACTGGGACTGGGTGTACGCGGCAAACCCATATCCGACAATGGAGGACTGTCAATAGCACTGACACTGACATCGGCCGGAGATGAACAATTTTTCAAGGTTATTGGCAATGAGGAGCTCATCATATCGCCCGAATGCGAAGATTTCATACTGCTATCACTCAAGTGATCCGGATGCAAGGAGGACGATGACGAGGAGTGATGATGTAAACTATTGTGATGACCTGCCGACAGGTGGCCACCCATAAAACTGCTATTACCACTGGAAGTACTACTGCCACTGCTAATGGGCAAATCTAGTTGCGACGATGTCGACGAGGTGGAAAGAAATGTTCGAGCCGCCTCAGAATTACTGCTGCTGTGGGTGATGCCAGAATCTGGTGAGGTATTACAGCTAATCGATGAGGGTACCGTGTCGTTGTCAATCGAGCGTCGAGTTTTATCCAGCTCCGTGGAGGCAAAGGCCACCAAACGATCAAAACCCGAACTAACTCGATGTTGCCAATGGGTTTCATCATCCGCTGCTATAACGTCATCTATCCAAAGTAAGATTTTGTTCAATTTTTTTTTAATTTTTTTAGTTGTTTGGCGAATGGTAATATTGGTGGTGTTTGTGTGTGTTGGTTGGTTGGTATTGTTGGAAAGAAGATAGAGAAAAAAACAATATTTTTTTTAATTATTATCATATTTTTAGTTTATGCACAAAGTAATAATGTTGTAAATAACAAATGCACTGCTCTAAACATGTGTAGTTGTTAGTATATTTATCAAAAATGTAATGTCAACTGCTAAACATAGCCTTCGGATGAGTGTGTGTATGTGTGTGTTTGCACAGTTTTTGTGGGGGAAAGGAGAGTTTTTTTTTAGTGGGATAGGAAAGGATAATTTCTACAATTAAATGTTTTTTCCATAGGATTTTGATTGTAATTATTTCAACGGTTACAATTATGTCAATTGACTTGACAATAGAAGTCATAGTTCATCAAAGAGCTTTCATAAATTAGTACAAAACAATATTATTTAGAAAACAATTTGGGTTAGATCAAGACTTGACACGAAAGTGTAAACAAAAAAATAACAAATAATAATTTACAAAAAAAGAGAGGAGAAAACAAAAACGATTAAAAATCCTCTAGAAACAAGTAAAACCAAAGTTTATTCATTTACATTAACAACTATAAAGTAAAGCATACTTTTAGGCGTTTGATTGGGGAATAGAGAAATGTTGGTTTTTTTTTACATCTATTGATGGGAAAAATGGGAAATCTGTTCCATTTTCTCATGGAAAATTAATTTTACAACTGTTATGTCCATAAAGTCTTCCACTGAATGCTTTTTGTGCCATCAAATTCATTCTAAATTTATCGTTTTTAAGAGCAATCAATTGACGACAAGGCGGCATAAATAAGACCAATTAGATTAGAACAAGTTAAAAAGTATCAGTCGGTTTTGCCGACAGATGTATACCCCCAGCCTTGAGTTATGATTATTTAAACTGTTGACCCTTCCGAAGCGGTTGGCCAATAATGACCCATTCTTATATGACCTAAGACTGATATAAATATTATAACGTGACAGATTTGGACTATATCGACTTTCTCCTACAAAAATTTTTGCTATGTGCAAAATTTTCGAAAATGTGGAAATATGCGCAAGATAAGAGATATAACGGACCGAAGTATTTCATTGTCGTACTTCATTTAATACAGATAAAAATATTGGTATGTGTAACATTTGAAGGAAATTGAACATTTACATCCAATTTTATGCGAAATCATAAAATTCGCTGAATTACATATTCATATCAGATTTCTGGTTAAGAGAAATATTTAGATTAAGCAAGTTGCAAAGAATCGCCGACTTAGTTCGCAAGTTATGACAGATAATAGTATTGAAAGTGTTTACCCTTTGTGGGTGAGGCACCAGCAGCAGGAGTGGGCCGATATATTCCATCTTCGCAGCAGATCTTGTGTTAGTAGAAATAATGGAATGTGTGAAATATGAAGAGAACCGGATGCTTATATCGGATTTAATAATCGTTTTGGTTATTCGAAACTTTGAACGTTTGTGGGGGAGGTGCCAGAAGGAAAGGTCCGATCTCTACCATTTTTATAGCAGATCTTGTGTTGATTGAAATATTGAGATGTGCCACGACTGAATGGAATCGGACGTTAATTTCGCGTCTACCAGTTTCATAGATATTCAAAAATTTGACTCTTTATGTGGGAGGTACCAGAAGGAGTGGACCGATATATCTCATCTTCACACCAGACCATGGGTTAATAAAAATATTGTGATGTGTGTAATTTGAAGACAATCCGGACTCTTACATCACATTTTATAAGAGTTATACTTATTCAAAATTTTGACATTTTGTGGGTGAGGTACTTGATGGAGTAAACCAATATTATTCATTTTCGCACCTGACCTAGAACTGATGCAAATATTAGGATTTGCAAAGTAGGTGCAAAATTCGATTATACTTTCCCTCTCTTTGCAGTAAAATATTTTCTTGGCAAATTCCTACATTTTGTGGGGGAGGTACCAGAAGGAGTGGACCGATATTGCCCATCTCCGAACTCGATCTAAGTTTGACAATAATATTACGATGTATTAAGGTTGGACAAAATCGGATACTCTCTTCGAGAGTTATCGTGCGCCAAAGCCAGCCAGACAGACAGACAGACGGAGGGACATGTCTAGATCGACTTCAAATGTACTGAAACGGATTTGGTCCAAAGCGACCTAGGGTCCAATACAGTTATTTCGATGAGGCACGTATCAAATGATATATAGCCTTTGTAGCCGTATGGCTGAGGGTATAAAAAGTTCGTATTATCAATTCAAATAACGATTTCATGAATTTTTCTGATTTGTTTAACTTTTCTATAGTCCTTAAAGACCATCAAAGGTCATTAACATTAATTTTTAAAAATTTTGAAGATATGTTAAAAGTTTTCTTATTAACTTAAGACGGGCCTATATCAACAGAATGGATCCCTTCAAATAGGCATTTACTTTTCGAGAGAATCTTAAAAATCCCTATATATACATATTAAACTATATATAAGAATTTAGTATATAACGAAAACAACAATAAACTAACATGCTTAACAATCATAAAATACAATTAGTATACAAAAACAATTCAAATAGTAACAAATATATAATTTAAATAAATAAAAGAAAATTTTAAGAAATTGAAAAAAAAAAAACACGAAATACAAAAACAAACTTACCTCACAGATAAGAAAATAAAATTATAAACAAAAACAAAAATTTTGTCTTATGCATTATACAAATTAAAAGTTTAGTTATTATTGTCATATTTTTTTCCAAATACATTAACTGTAAAATTTTCATTATTAATTTTTTTACTTTGTACTAATTTATTTCTTTTTTTTCTTCTTCTAAATTAAAAATATTTCGAATTTAGTCTTTTGTTGTACTACTGTCGGCAACAATAATTCCAATGGATGGAGTCTTATTGGGATTTTGCGGGTGACGATATAAATTGCTATTATGGTGGTCGTGGTGGTGGTTGTTGTTGTGGTTTTGGGATGGTAAAAATTGAGATGGAGGTTGTGGAGTCGTACTACGTTTATATTCATAAATTCCTAGTGCTCTTGAACTATTACTATTAGCAGTGGTCGTGGTAGTTGTAGTGGTAGCAGTACTATTCATAACAGTCGTAGTAACAGTAGTAGTAGTTGTATCCAATTTAAAAACTGTTCAAAAGAAGAAGAAGAAAACACAAACATCAAAGAAAAGGAAACAGACAAACGGCAAATTAACAAAAAAAAAAAAAAAAATGTGGAATAATTTTGGAAAAACATTTTTGTCTCAATGTATGTATGGTAATGGTTGATGGATGGTACTATTGATTTCCAATTGTATGTCTTTTTCTCTCGGATTAGTGTGTTTCATTATGTGTGTGAGTGTAACAAAAGAAAGGTTATGTTGTTTTATTTACATAAAGAAGAAATTGAGTTATTTAGAAAAAGAGAAGAGATAGAGAGGATAACGTTTAATGAAATTGTTTATATGAAAATGTTTTTTTTTAGAAAACCAATACATTATTTACAGTTCATTTTTTTTAATTTTAGAAATGAAATGAAGGATATTATGAAGGAATTATTGGTAGATTATGCGGGCCAATTTTTGTAAGATTTTTACTTTTAATTTAGATCTTACTTTCAAATTTAATTTAGTATACCATTACCAACTGTGTTGCCGTATTTTTTATTTTAATTTCAATTTTGATTTCATAAACAAATTGTTTGTCTGTTTCACATGTTTGAAGGAAAAAGCTAAGTTATAAACAACAATTCTTAATATATTATTATTGTTATTTAATGGGTTCAAGTTTATCATTTAAATGTAAAGCTTGACTGCTTTTGGAAAATTTGAAAAATTTAAAAAAAAAAAACAAGGTATTCAATGTTTTCTTCTTAGAAATAAATGGAAAATCTTCTTCTTGTTCGATTACATATTTAAAACATTGTTTTCTATCTGTCCCATCTACATGATATTGGAGGGAAGTAAGGTAGATGTCATTTATCACCACAACTACATCAAATTACTAAAAGCAAGTAGCAAAGCAGTTAAGTTCGGTGAAAAAAAAATACGATGAAAAATGCAGCTAAATTTTTGAAATTTTCAAAATTTGTATGGGAGCTATATGAAAACGTGGACCACAATGGACTATAATCTGACAATAATCAATAATCGAACGCCTAATACCAAGTTTTAGATAATTCGGTTGAAAATGTAGCTTAAATCATTAAAAATTCCGATTATTGGGAGGTAAGGTTAAATGGGGGCTATATACCCATATGGAACTTCATATACCGAATTTGAAACCATTCCGGTGAATAATGTAGCCAAAATCATCAAAACACCAAATATAGGGAGGTACCGATATATGGGGGCATTTCGAAGACGTGGACCTGTATAGACAATTTTCTGTCACACGCTGTAGTGCCAATTGTGAAGTGTAAGTACGAAATTTGATACCATTCCGGTGAATAATGGTACCGATATATTGGGGCTATACGAAGACGTGGACGTGAATAGACAATTTTCTGTTACAGGTTTTAGTACTCGTTATGAAGTGCAAATACGACATTTGATACCATTCCGGTAAATAATGTAGCCAAAATCATCAAAACACAAAATACAGGGAGGTACCGATATATGAGGGGCATTGCGAAGACGTGGACCTGTATAGACAATTATCTGTCACAGGCTGTAGTGCCATTTGTGAAGTGTAAGTACGAAATTTGATACCATTCCGGAGAATAATGTAGCCAAAATCATCAAAATACCGAAATCGAATAAATATATATATGGGGGTTATATGAATATCTGGACCGATCTTGCTATATCTGAACTGATTTTCACCAAATTTGAAGTAATAGTTTCTAGGCTAATTTCGGTCGGATGTGCTGAAATTCAAGTCATTTGGGCTGATATAAACCTGAAATCGGTAAAGACATATATATGGGAGCTATATCCAAATCCGAACAGATCTTGACAACATTTTAGGCAATTATTTCTGAACTGTATCTGATGTCTGGTACCAAAGATACATTGGTGGGGTGTATATTACGCATGTGAGGAACCTAAAACCCCAAATCGGAAGAAACATATATATAGGAGCTATAGCTAAATCGGAACGGATTTTCACTAAATTTGATGTACTTGCTGCTAGACTAAATTCGGTAAGATATGCCAAAATTCAGGTCATTTGGACTGATACTGGGCATTTGGTGCACAATTAACCCGAAATCGGTTGAAGATATGTGTGGGAGCCATATCTAAATTTTGCCCGATTATCTCCAATTTCAAAAGAGTTCGTCTTTGAGCCAAATAAATTATTTGTGCAAAATATCATCTCGATTGGTCAATAAATGTGACCTGTACTTTGTTTACAAAAAAATACATGGACAGACGGACGGACATGCATAAATCGACTCAGAATGTGATTCTATACAGATCATCAAAAGGAACTATGAGTCTATCCCGCTTCCTTCTTCATGTTACAAACAAATGCACAAAGACATAATACCCTGATCACTATGTGCTGTAGGGTATGAAAAGCATAGCATAACGAGGTAAACTCTCAAAATGATTGGCAGATCAACTCAGGTTTTTATTCTGGAATATTTTTTTGTATGGGCTTAAATGAATTTAACTAACAGATATATAATTTGGGCTTCTCTAAAATAATGCAAAACCAAAATCGATTGAAGTATTATTAAATCATAACCCCATTGTTTGGAAAACATTTGATTCGATTTAGGTTTAGCATTTCTTCTTAATAAATTTCTTCCGAATTACCGACCATTAAGAAGTTGGGAGATTTAATTGAGTCCCCTCGCCCATATATCCCTAATTACATTTAACATATAAGATATTGACAACAATGACAACAACATCGAAACAAATACATAACATAAAAAATAAAACAAATAATATTAAAAAAAAATTGGTTGAGGTTTGTTTTTTTTTAGTTATTTTTAATAATTGAAACAAAATAAAAGTTATATAGAAAAAAAAATATATTATATATTGCAAAGGTGTGCGATATTTGTAAAAAAGAATTTGCATATAAAATAAACAACATTAAATAATTTTGTATATATCAAGGAGGTTGGTTTTTAAAAAGAGGATTATTTAGTTAAAACAATTGAAATCAAAAAAGGCAAATTTGTATAAAAAACTGAAGATACAAAATAAAAAAATTGTTGTAACCATTGCTATCTAACTAACTCTACAAAATATGCTATATGATATATGTATGTAGGTAGGTATATAGTATGTTTGAAATTATTGTCATTTTAGATTGTTGTTATTCGCCACAATATTCATCGCTAGTGGGGGAAGAACAAGTAGGAGGATCATGATCATCGGCAAATGGGATATTTTGGTCATTTGTTGTTCTGGGTACGGCTAAATTATGGACTCTGGTGGGAGAGGGAGAAGGTGATGATGTTGATGAGAAAGTTTGCAGAGAATGTTCGGGGGGTGACAACAACGTGTCGGATGTTGATGATGGTGGTGTTGGCTCTGTGTTATCATTGGTGGTGGTATTAGCATATTGTATGATATTAGATTGGATATGATGATAGGCTAGGTTGGATGAGGATGAAGAACTAATTTCATGAGTATTATTTGGACTATGGGCGATTTGGGATGAGGATGCGGTATTATTAGAATCAAAAGAAGTTGTATTTGGTTTAAGGTTAGTTTGTTTAGTGTCATGTGAATGGTTATTGTGCTGTTGGTGTTGCGGGTGGTGTTCGTGTTGCTGTTGAAAGCTTTGTTCTGGGCATTTATTAGAAAAGTCAAGCTTACCATCATCTGCGGCACGACCTCCCACAACAGTGGGATTGGTGTTGGTATTTGTTAGGACTGCTGCAGCAGAGGTATTGCTTGTAGAGTTATGTGATAAATGTTGCTGGTGATGGTGGTGGTTGTGGTGTTGTTGTTGTTGATGATGACTGTTGTTGTTGGTCATTGGAGTGGAGTTGGTTAGGGAGTTATGATGATGAAGCAGCTGCTGCTGTTGTTGTTGATGATGTTGGCTATGTTGATGGATATGGTGGTTATTGTTGTTATTTTGGTGTTGTTGTTGTTGGGACTGATGCTGTTGTTGCTGCTGGTGATAATGACCCTGACCATGACCATGTTGCTGTTGTTGTTGTTGTTTATTATGCTGATGATGATGCTGATGATGGCTATTATTAACAGTTGGTCTACCACCATGATTGGCCGATGATGATGATGATGACGATCGCCCATCATCACCGCCCATTATTGAATTAATTTCAGGACTCATAAGTAAAGGTTCCACAGTTTGTTTATTACCACGTCTGTGTTGTTGTGCCGACGAAGAAGATGGCGAATGCTGGGGATAACCACCAGCCACTTGATGACCCCCGGCTGCATGCTGGCTATGATGAGGATGATGATGATGATTGAGTCCACCTCCATTTGTATTGGCATAGGGATTAACGGAAGATGTTGTATTACCCGTTTGCAACTGTTGTTGCTGCTGATTATGATGATTTCCCATATGCGACTGCTGTTCATAGTGGGGTATCTTGGAAGGCCTTGGATGATGATTGGTCATGGGCGAAGTACGTTTTACACCAACTAAAAGGGTGGGAGAAAATAACCAAAGAGATTAGATTGAAATTACTGGATTTCTCATATTCAGAACTTACGTTCCACCTTCATGGGTGTCCCATTGTGTTGATGATGGTGGCTATTGTGATTTGTTGATGTTGGCTGTTGGTGGTGACCACCACCACCACCTCCATATGCATTGTTATTGTTGCTGGCATAATGATGCATTTGATTATGATTGACATTGTGTTCCGTATTGTGACCGCTGTTGTTATTATTGCCATTTGTCGCACCACCACTTGTTGATGAAGCAGCTGCTGCCCGTTTTTGTCGTTCCTCATGCTCTTCCCGAAATTTACGTGAAGCCATCAATGAGGCAGCTAAACCTGTAAATAGTTTTGGAAAATAGAATAAATGTGGTATCTCTCAAACTAGCCAAATGATTTTAGGATTTTCCTTTGGCGAAAAAAGTAAGGTTAGAAAGAAATCTTTGTTATTTTCAATTATGATTAAGCTATATTCTTCCACCGCAATGTGGAATTACAAAACATTCCTCAAATAATGACCTATTCTCTCCCATTTCGGCTTAGAATGGAAACATGTTAGATTAGTAGTAAAAAAAAACCTAAATACATAATTTTAACTTGAAATATATAAATTTCAAACGTAATTTTCTATAAAAGTTATTAATCTTAAATATCTGGTTTATTCTGAGATTTGTAGTGAAATTTTGTCTAAAATATTTCTTCCTTTGACACTTTCTGCCTGCAATGAAATTATATGTTATTTTTTGGCATCAACTCGAAAAAAGGCCGTGAAAAAATGTATCAAAAAATTGAGATTTTTTTTGCTTCATTGATGCCAATATTTTCTGGATATATATTGAAAATAGAGATTTATTTTCTTTGGTGACTCATAGTGAAATTCAATGGAGAATAATTTTGTCTTTGACGTCATCCTTCTAAAATAATGCGTTGTAGGAGAATTTTGCATGAATTAATAGCTTTAACCCTAAAATGTGTCTTTAATTTAAATGAATTCCTGGTGTTGAGATAAGACTTAATCTTTGATGTCTTCTGGGACCTATAGCAGAATTTTGTGACTAATAAATTTGTTGAATATTTTGAATAGCTACGATGATCTTTAAGGGGAGTTTTTAATCATATTATGAAAAAAGACCAAAAAGATCAACTTGTTGATGCCCCACTTGAGGGTTAACAATATTCACTAAACTATTGCTCGCATTATTATCTCGAATATTGCCGAAAACACTATATACCTAAAATGAATGGATTCCAAGGGAACACCTATCAACATTTGGCTTTAGAGCAGTTATAGTTTGGTTTCAGAGGCGACTAATATATGGGAGACATAATTTGATCACTTGCGTCTAGACTGAATTCGGTTGGAAGTGCCAGAATTCAACTCATTTGGATTGGCCATTTGGTGCACAATTAAGCCGAAATCAGTTGAAGATCTATGTGGGAGCTATATCCAAATCCGAACCGATCTTGATAATTTAGCAGAGGTAATTCTGGGCTGTATCTAATATCTGATACCAAACACCAAATCCGATGAAAAATATATATGGCAGCCATAGCTATATCTGAACCAATTTTCACCAAATTTGATGTATTTGTTTTTATATTCAATTCGGTCGGATGTAACAAAATTCAGGACTTTTGGACTGATATTGTTCATTTGGTGCGCAATTAACCCGAAATCGGTTGAGGATATATGAGAGCCATATCTAAATCTGATCGGATTATCACCAATTTCATTAAGGTTCGCCCTTGGGCCAAACAAATATTGTTTGGAAAATTTCATCCCAATCGGATAATAAATGCGACCTGCATTTTTTTCACAAGAATGCGTGAACAGACTGTACTGACATACATAAATAGATTCAGAAAGTGATTGTATGAAGTAACTATGGGTCTATCTCGCTTCTTTCTCCATGTTACAAACAAATGCACAAAGACATAATACCCTTACCACTATGTGGGTGTGGGGTATAATTCAGGTTAGACAAAAATGTTCAAATTTTTCAAAAGTCTTGTAAAGGATCTTAAATCCACTCTAGTAACTTTTTATAGTAAAATGAACTAAAATAATATATATAATATATTCTACAGTTATTTTACCTACAAGATCCCGCCTTTTTCAAATAGGTTTCCTTATTTATAGAATACTGGGTACCAAATATAAGTCTGACACTGAAACTATGTCTTCATTTGAACAAAGACTTACTCTACTTTACTACTACTACTACTTTATATTCTATTAAAAGTTATTAGAAATTGGGTCTTTTTTTGGAAGACGATTGGCGGTAGGACTTGATCAATAAAGAGGTAATACAGAGTTACCTATCGAGAGAAAATCTCTTATTTTTTGGAGGAAAGAACTTTTATAAGTCTTCTGTTGATACGAGCCTCTTATGATGATGAAAGACTTTAGAAGGTCTTACATATGATTTTTGTTGACCAGAAGATTATATCCACAATATCGGCCTGTCAAGCATATAAATACTTATTAAGGTCTTGCACTGAGAGGGAACCTATCAATTAATCTAATATAGACATTTTCTATGGGTCTTTTCTTAATAGAAGTTAGATCAGGTTATAAAGTTCCTACTCTCTAACGATAATTACAACTTTCTTCCTCTCTCAGTCTGTCTTAAAACTTACCTTCCAATGGAGGATTGGTGCCGTTCATGCGATTGCCTCGATTCGAATGTTTCTCCTTGTTGTTGGATTTGTGTGAATGCGAGGAAGATGATGAATGATGTTGATGTTGTTCCTCCTGAAAGTATGCTTCTATACAGGGTTTCATTTCGGCTCTGGGCAAGGCAACCGGTTGATAATCCCTGTTGTTGGGAGCAGCGCCAGACGATGATGCTGTTGATGTATTTGAAGAATTTGTCATATTTGCGGGCATTTTAGCATTTGAAGCTGCTGAATGATAAGAGGATGCTTCTCTTTCCCGATTATTATAATGTCTAGACGATGACGACGAGGAGGAGGAAGATGCTGCTGTCGACGAGGCAGCGGCGGCGGCAGCACCACCAGCCACTGCATTATTATTCGAACCAACCATTGATTTATGTTGATATGCAACGTTAGCCAATGTCGCTAAATTATGGGCATATGCGGATTTGGGTTCTCCTGCATTTCTGGGAGATATTTCAGCGTAGTTGCCTGCTGAAGCGTTTGGTGGCTGTTGAGGAGGAGCAGCTCCTGGCCCGCCATGCTGGCCGGCCTCATCCATCAGTTTGACATGAACACGTTCTGGCCTCTGGGCATTGCTGTTGATAATCATACGTTCGCGTTCTCTTTCTCGCTCTCTTTCGCGTTCTCTTTCCCTTTCGTTGGAACGATCCCTTTCTCGCTGCAGATCATGACTGCTACCATAAATGCTACGTTCCAATAGGTAGGGATTACGTTCACCGGAGGCATTGCCCACCGTTGACATATTAACGGCCGCATTGATAATCGATTGATGGGTTATTTCCAGAGTTCTCTCAATTTCTCCATTAACCAAATCACCAATTGTTTTGGAAGCCATACCGCCACCACTAGCCCCTGCCGACCCGGGAGGCATATGTTGATTTAATTTCTCTTGGGAGAGGTGTCTTCTAAGGGCCATTTTGGCCGGTGAGACTTGGGTATAATCGGGTTGAGATGAATTTGAGCTTGGTCGGCTGGGAGGCTGTTGTGATTGTTGTTGTTGCTGAGCACCTCCGCCAAGATGTTGACCCGCCGTTGCAGATTCTCGACTATTACTTCTCTCCATGGACATCAGACGATCCCTGGTTGGTGGATAGTAAGACAAAGCTGAATCAGAATTTGCAGAACTGGAACGTACAGGCTGCGTTTCATCGATTAACATTTCCCGACTGCTGGAACGTTGCTGATGGGCCAAATGATTTTCCAAGGGTGGCTGTTTGAACTCCAATGACATATTATTGTGGTTATTGGCGTTCATCATCAATGGTTGCTGCTGCTGATGCTGATGCTGTTGCTGATGATGATGGTGCAGATTTTGATTCATATGGTGATGCTGTTGTTGTTGTGCCATATATTGCTCATAACTGGCTGCACTTATAGAACTACGCCTCCTCAGCATATTATGTTCTGCAGGATGGCCATAGGGATGGTTATTACCCGAACTACTGCTGCTACTGTTCAAATGGGGTGGCCCACCAATGTGATTTGGATGATGGCCATATTTTGCCGTCGATGAGGAGTTGGATTTTGATGCTGTGGAATTCATAACACCGGAAGACGTTGTATTCAGGGGATGTAACATGGCCTTGGATGATGCCGAGCCGACACCACCACTCGCATATTTGTTGTGTGAACCCGACTGGGGTGGAGGAGGCAATGTTGTGTTGATGGGCGATATTGTGGTTGTGGCATTTAGGTGGGTCATGCTATGCGTTGCCACATTGATGATGTTACTCAGCGAATTGTGATTGCTTTGCGGCAGGGGAGGAGGAGGTGGTGCATGTTTTTGCCTTTTCGCAGCTGTTGTCGGCTGCTTTATGGGTGTAATGTCCACTTGTACCTGATTCACCTGCTGGGCCTTACGCTGTTCCTGATCCTCATTTAGTGCTGAGGTTATAATGCTCTTGAGTCGATCCTCAAAGTTGGCCACTTTTGGTGATTCCTGAATGCTTACCACAGCAGCGGGGGAGGCATGATTTTTACGCATTCCCGGCATTTCACATTTGGGCAAAATACTCGAACTGCTGCTGCTGCCAACTGTTCCGGGTCCATTTAGGGCACGCATGGCATTGTTGTTGCTGTTATTCAAATTCATGGGCTGTTCAGCTCCTCCGGAATTTCTTTGCTTGGGGGCTGGCATTAATGTGGCCGCATCCGGATGTTGTTGGCCAGAGTACTGGGCAGCATAGGCGCCACCTATACTGGGCAAATGTTCATTACTTGCGGAACGTTCATGTTTTTTACGATAGGGTTTATCTTCCGGATGGTGATGGGGATGATGATGGTGCTGTTGCTGCTGATGAGCTGCAGCAGCTGCGTGAGGCAAATGATGCTGAGCTTGCATCTGATAGTGGTGGTGATTGTTGAGGGCCAAAGGTTGTTGTTGCTGATGATGCTGCTGTTGTTGCTGCAGTTGTTGTTGCTTGGCCAGTTTACCAGCCTCAATTTTACGACCAGTTTCCAATATCTTTTGGGCCAATACTTCCGGATTACTTTCTTCGATTTTGCCCACATCTGGCACATCCGGCCATTCCTGGGAACGTGAACGATGATCCCGGGCCTTTCTACCCGATTTACCGGTGTTGCTGGTGGTTTTGGTAACAGTTATAGACGGTTGAATTGTAGCATTATTTGGCACTAAAGAGGTAGAGGGGGTAGAAGATGGGCCAGCTGACCCCACAACAGCTGCTGTGGCCGCAGACAGGGATGACGACGACGACGATGATGCGGAGGAGCAATTTGAATTGGCTACATGGTTAATGGATATCGTTGTGGTATTTACATGATTGTGGGTGGTCAATTGCAGGGGTTGATTTGCCGGTGACACATCCATGGCCGAAGAAGATCTACTGCTGCTGCTGCAGGCACTTGAGTTATTATTTGCCACAATTATATTGGTGCCTTGAGCCAATAGAGCAGCAGTGGCCCTACGTTCCTCGGCAGCCTTTTCCAAACTCTTGGCCTCCTTTTCAATGCTCGAAACTTGGGCCACCAGTTTCTTGCGTTGGGCCAAGGTGTTGGCAATTTCCTTTAGGACCAATTCATGGGCCGCTGCCTCCGAAAGCTCACCTCCACCACCACCACCGGGGACATCATGTAGCTTGGTCTTACCATTGGCCCCATAGAGTAGCTGATATTCGGGCAGGTGCTGCAGGTGTTTCTTGAGCAAACGCCTTTGCTCCATTTCACAGGCTGTCACCTGACTTTGAATTTTCTTGGCCACACCTTGCAGCTCCTTGTGGCGCCCCACTATTTCCTTGGCCTTCGCTATTAAATCGTTGGGCGACGAAACATTTATGCCCAACTCATTCATGCGCACCTTGAGCAGGGCCACACTGTCATCGATTAGCACCTTGATTTGTTTGTCCAGTTGTGAGGCACGATTCTTAATGCGTTGCTTGCGTTCCTGTTCCAATTGGATTTGTCGCTTGATATTCGGCACAAATGATTTCGATTTCATCTGTTCGATCATGGCCATATATTGCGAACGGAAAACATCAAGCAAAATCTGCAAAGCATAGGGCGTGTCATTCGGCTGAGTGGGTATGTCCAATTCACGATGAGCCATATTATCGGTTAGCAGGGAGGTCAGTTGCTGATCAACACATCCGGGGGCGGGGGGTAATTTTTTGCTCATTGCCTCTATGGAGGTGGAGAGCAGGGTTTGTTTGTGTAGAATTTCCAGGCCAGCAATGTTGGCGCAGCGTTTGCCTCGTACGGCGCCCTTCTTTAGGCGACCCTTACGACCAGCCGCTGTGCCGGCGCCACCAGCTGATGTTCCCTTGGCACTACTGCTGCCACCGGCTGAGTTGTTACCGCCACCATCCTGATTGGAGGAGTTATCCTTGGCCGCAGCGGCAGCCGCCTCGGCTCTTTCCTTGGCAGCTGCCTCCCTTTGGGCAGCGGCTGCAGCACTCTTACTAGCAATGGCAGCCTTGCGGGTTAGTTTCTTGCGTTTCTTTTGTGTCGTGGTGCGTACCGTACGCGTGGAAGATGTTGTGGTGGTTTGATTATTGTTCTCCTCCTCATCCGATTGTGAACTTTTACCCTTGGAACTGGCCCAATCGGACCAATTTTTGCGAGTAACAGGTCCACCACTGCCATTGCTATTGCCACCATTTGTTGTGGCCGCATCTCCATCACTTTCGGTTGAAGTTTCCATTTCAGCACTACGTTGCTGTTGTTGCTGCTGCTGCTGTTGTTGTTGCTGCTGCTGTCTGGTTTTTGTGCTGCTTGTAGTTGTTGTTGTGTTACTAGCGGCGGTGCTGGTGTTGGAATTGTTGTTGTTGTTACTGCCACCGTTGTTCGAGTTGCTATTGCTGTTGTTATCTTTGGCATGAGCAGCAGGAGAATTGGTACGAGCTGTAAGCGATGAATTGGAATTTTGTGAATTTGCCTGATTATTGGCTTCACGTTTGGCCCGATCTCGAGTGGTACGTGTTGAGCCGCCTGGAAATAGAAGAAAAGGAAATATGCTTGGAATTAGTAATGGAAAATGGAATATGCCACACACATGAAAATAGAGAATAGGTTAGGATTTAGGTTTTTGTATGGAGATTCAAATTTGAGTTGGGAATAGATAAGGGTTTTTAAAGAACACCCTTTCCCAGCCCAAAACAAGGCTGATATAAAAAATAACTTCTTTAAATTTCACCTTTTGAATGAGGTTTTGGAGGGATTGGTTAGGATTTGGAATTGGAAAATTGCTTAGGATTTGGTTTTTGAATGGGGATTAAAATTTGAAATGGGAATTTAAACTGCCCCTTTTGAATGAGGTTTTGGAAGCCCTCCTGGAGACCTTTTCAAAAGTATAGTTATCAAAATTATCATCCCTAAATAAGTAAAAGTGTTGTTTCTTTTGATGAGATTTCAAGAGATCCCCAGAGAATAGAAGACCATTGAAACGTCTTCTATTGGTAAATGTATTTTAACAGGTCCTTACTATCTAAAATACCCTCTGGAAACAGAAATCTTGTATAAAATACATCCGATATCACTTTAAAATCAAATGGAAGTTCATAAGACTTTACTAGAGGTATCCTAACTTTATAAGTGCTCCCTCTTTTTCCCCTAAAATTGTATGTCCATAGAATACCTCTAAATGTCTTCTACAAGTCCTTTTACTGGTTCCTATAGGAATATTTTCTCAAGCCATGCTATACCTTAGATTACATTTTCTACAAGTTTTCCATAAACAAGTTAGAAAATATCAGTCGGATTTTATGTTAGCAAAACTGTTTGGTGGGGTACCAGAAGAAATGGCGCGATGTCTACCATCTTTATAAGAGATCTTGTGTTGATGGAAATATTGAGATGTACTAAGTCTGAGTGGAATTTGACCCTTTGTGGATGGAGTGGACCGACATATCCCATCTTCACAGCAGATCTTGTGTTAGTAGAAATAGAGGGATGTGTGTTATTTGAAGAGAGCTGGTTGTTTATTTCGGATTTTATAATTGTTTTGGTTATTCAAAACTTTGACCCTTTGTGGGGGAAGTACCAGAAGAAATGGTCCAATCTCTACAATCTTTATAACAGATCGTTTGCTGATGGAAAAATTAAGATGTGAACTTCATGGATATTAAAAATTTTTAACCTTTGTGGTGGAGGTACCAGAAGGAGTGGACCGATATATTCCAACTTATCACCAGACCTTGGGTTAATAAAAATATGGCGCTCTGTGTAGTTTGAAGGCAATCGGACTATTACATCACATTTTATAAGAGTTATAATTATTCCAAATTTTGACCCTCTGTGGGGGAGGTACTTGATGGAGTGAACCAATATTGTCCATTTTCGCACCTGACCTAGCACTGATACAAATATTAGAATTTATAAAGTTTGAGCAAAATCGGATTATCCTTTCTCTTTCTGTGCAGTAAAATATGTTCTTTGAAAATGTCGACATTTTGTGGGGGAGGTACCAAAAGGAGTGGACCGATATTGCCCATCTCCGAGCCCGATCTAAGTTTGACAATAATATTACGATGTACCAATTTTGGATCAAATCGGATACTCCCTTCGAGGGAGACGGACGGACATCGCTAGATCGACTTCAAATGTCCTGAAACGGGTTTGATCCAAAGAGACCTAGGGTCTAAAGCCGTTATTTCGATGAGGCATGGTTTGGCCGTGTCAAATGATATATACCCTCTCTAGCCATTTGGCTGAGGGTATAAAAATTGACAAGTCGCATGAACAATATATGTGGGAGCTATAGCTGTATCGGAACCGTTTTCACCATTGACATTCTTGTTTCTAAGCTCTATGTGGTCGCAAGCGCTTAATTCCGTTCCATTTGGGCTAATATTACACGTTTGGTGCACAATAAAAGGCAAATCGGACGAAGATATATGTGGGAGCTATATCCCAATCTGAACCGATCTTGATACAATTTAGCAAATGTATTATTGAGCTGTATTTGATATATTTCCCCAAATATTGTTGTTTCAGAGTGCATATTACGGCTATGGAGGACAAAAATATCAAATCGAAAGAACAATATATGTGGGAGCTATAGCTCTATCTGAACCGTTTACGATAAAATTTGGCATACTTATTTCCAACCTTAGTTCGGTCGTATATGCAAAAGTCCATACCATTTGGGCTGATATTACACGTTTGGTGCACAATAAAAGGCAAATCGGACGAAGATATGTGTGTTAGCTGTATTTAAATTTTGTCCGATTATTACCAATTTCAATAGGGTTCGTCCTTGGGTCAAACAAATGTTTTGTGCGAAATTTCATCTGAATCGGACAATAAATTTGACCTATACTTTTTTTACAAAAATACATGGACGGACGGGACTCTACTCAGAATGTGATTCTATGCAGATCATTAAATGGAACGTTTCCCCTTTTTGCCTGTTACAAATAAATGCACAAAGACATAATATCCTGACCACCTTGTGGTGTAGGGTATAAATAGTTTGTAAAGAATTTCTAAAGACTTCTAAAATCGTTTGCATCTATGATCCTTTACGATTTGTTATATCTAGAAGAGGCATCTATCTTCCTATTCTCCTGCTTTGTTTATTATCCAATTTTGAAGGCAAATGGAAGGAATAAGGAAGATGATTAGGATTTAAATTGATTTACACCTTTTTTGGATAAATTGATATATCTTTTCGAACAAGTTAAAGCCCATAGTGGCCAAAAAAGAATGGGCGAAACAATCAAGTCGCAATTATAGATGAAAGTGAATGCAGTTGCAAAACTGGTTTTGATTTCGAAAATATATTGAAAATCGATACAAAAAAATTCAATTTCTTTTTTCGATATGAAAACAAGTACAAGTTCGAAAATTGATAGTTGAAGACAAGTACTAGAACAAAATACACACAAAAGGATGGAAAAGGAAATAAAACGGGAATGGAAAATATATGAAAAAATGAATTTTTTTTCAAACATATTGAAAACCAATTGAAAAATATTTTAAAAAAATTTGAAAAAATATTTGGTTGTTATTATGAAAATGAGCGGGTTTTGAGAATCAAAAAAAGATAAAGACGACAAATTTCAAAATCGTTGAATAGAACGAACGCTGGGCGACAAATGTACACTGTGCGTGTGTGTGTGTGGTAGTGGTTTTCAGCTTTTCTTTGAAGACGTTGTCTCTTTTTTAATTGTTCATTTTGCTTTTCCTACGATTTTTTGGAGCACAACATTTGGAGTTCGATTGATTGATTGATGAGGGAAACATGAGATTCCCGGCCTATGCTGCTGCACAACGGCCTGGCACAACTTACCCACGTGATCGTTTTCAGCACCTTTTTGTGTTTTGAGCCGTTGAAAGTAACGTTCTAATATTGTACGATCGATGACATGCAGATAATAGGAAACCGGTTTGCAGGTCCATGATACGGAGCCCTTAAGGGGAGGTATTTCGCTGACATGCATAATTGTGCCAATATCGCTGAGATTTCTGAAAGAAAAATGGGAATAGGATTAGTGAGGAAATTCCATATATATAGGAAGTCATTTAGAGAGGAAGAAGTTCGGTCGTTACAATCAAGCGAGGATTTGGAGCGTTGTTGCCATTTTTTTATAAAATTTTGAAAAATCAAAAATTCTTGATAAAATTCTACTCAAATGCATGTTTTGTCTTCAGGACTTTTGGTATTGAAAATGGGCTTTATAGGTCCACGTTTAGGTATAGCCCCCACATAACTGTACCTCCCTATATTCGGTATTTTGATGATTTTAGCTTCATTATTCAGCGGAATGGTTTCAAATTTCGTTTTTGCACTTCGTAACGAGTACTGCAGCTTGTGGCAGAAATTTGCCTATGCAAGTCCAGGTTTTCGTATAGCCCCCTACATCGATACCTCCCTATATTCGGTATTTGGATAGTTTTGGCTACATTAATCATCGGAATTGTTTCAAATTTCGTGTTTGCACTTCGCAACGAGTACTTCAACTTGTGCCAGAAAATTTGAATGTGCAGGTCCAGGTCTTCGTTAAGTCCTCTATGTCGATACCTTCCTATATTCGGTATTTTGATGATTTTGGCTACATTATTCACCGGAATTGTTTCAAATTTCGTATTTGAAATTCCTAATAGGTACCACAATCTATGACAAAAACTTATCTATGCAGTTCCGGATCTTCGTATAGCCCCCATATAACGGTACCTCCCTTTATTCGGTATTTTTATGATTTTACCGACATTATTTGACAGATGTTTTTCAAATTTCTTATTTGAAGATCGTAGTGGGCACTACAGCCTGTGACGGAAAATTGCTTAAGCAGGTCCAAGTCTTCGTATAGCTCCCATTTATCGGTACCTCCCTATATTCGGTATAACTGATGATTTTGGCTATATTATTCACCGGAATGGTTTCAAATTTCGTTATTGCACTTCGTAACGAGTACTACAACCTGTGACGGAAAATTGCTTAAGCAGGTCCAGGTCTTCGTATAGCTCCCATTTATCGGTACCTCCCGATATTTGGTATTTTGACGATTTTAGCTACATTATTCGCCTGAATTCTGTCAAATTTCGTCATTGCACTTCGTAATGTGTACCACAACCTGTGACAAAAAATTTCGTATGCAGGTCCACGTCTTCGTATAGCCCCCATATAGCGGTTCCTCCTGATATTCGTTATTTTCATGATTTTATCGACATTATTCGCCGAATTTGTTTCAAATTTCGTATTTGAAGATCTTAATGGGTATTTCAGCCCATGACAAAAAATTACTTATGCAGGTCCACGTCTTCAAACTATAAAAAGCTAACCATTTATACAGTATTTTTCAGAATTTTCAGTTTTTTTTTTTTTTTTGAAAATTTCAAAATTTCTTTCCATTTGGGGAAGAGTTTTCAAAGTTCAACCCGGCCCCGAACTTGCTGCTTTTTTACTTGTTTTCAATTAATATCTCAGCTAGCTCCCACAAATTGTGGTACTTTTGATTGCATTGACCTTCCTTTTTCCTCTTCTCTTTTTCTTCCAACTCACCTATCGGTTATACGAAAATTCAATGGGCAAAATGATTTCGACGATACAATCCTCGCACCATCTCTCAAATCGGCAAATCTCTCCTTCAGCTGATGATCGACATTCGGTCCGAATGCAAAATTATTTACAAATACCAGCGATGAACTTGTTATCTTCTCGCGATGTTCATCGACCAAAAAATCACCCTTGAGCAATTTGTATTCACAAAAACGTTTACCGAACCATGCCATAAATTGGCGAAAGAACATATCCATACGTTCGGCGTAGCGGGCCGGCGTATCGGCTTTTTCAATGCCAATACATGATTTCAGCGGAAACGAACCGGCCATCTGTAGAACAACTTGTCCCACACCGGAACCCAAATCGATGAAGGTATCATCATTTGTAACATTAACATGTTTGATCATTTGCAAGACCAATTCATAGGAGGTTTCACCATAGACCTCCGGCGAAAATGGTTCATAATTGTTTAGCTTATCCGGATCGAGTACGGCAAAATTGTAAACTAATTGTAAAATATGTCTTAAGAGACTGGGATGAGCGAATTTGTTAAGACGCTCGGCGGGCAGTGAGGTTCCTTTTTCCTGGAATAGAATAAAACAAAATAATGAATTGTTAGAATGGGTTAAAAAAATGTAGAAAGTAGAACAATAAAAAGGATTGTCCAGTAGGTTGTGTTGATGTAGTCACGTCGATTAAAGATCAGAAAATAGAAAACATTTTTTTTACGATTTTCTCATAACTATGGGAATTTTGGAATCCAAGGGTTGGGATAAATGAGAAAAATGTTTTAAAAAATTATATTTTACCCTTGCAAACAGCTCTTAAAATGCATCGTATTTCCAACAGGCGTACACCTTAAACTATAACTTGCGGCAAAAATAGAAATGCATTTACATTTTTCCAAAAAAAAACTCCATTAAATTTGGACCAATTTTCAGCAAAATTTATTTATAGGGGTCTCTTGTAAATGGGGCTTGATAATTTTTCTATTTTACATATTATATGCTCTGTTCTAGAACCTGCAAAAATTAACTTGACGTATGGCCATGTAGCATACCTATTCTGTCTTGTTCTAGTAGTTGGCAACACTTATGTATATACATAATAGTTTCTCTGCATAAGAGTTCCATCTTTAATATTAGCGTATGTCAAAAATATATTCAAAACAGGGGAAAGAATGGCCTTAAAAGTACACATCGATGGTGCTCCTTAAAATATAACGTGAGACAAAGACAACATAATATGCTTTTTTACATCATAAAGATGAAAATTCGGTTATTTTTAATTTAACTTTCAAAAAGGAATTGAATAGCTAATTGAAAACATTTTATATGTGCCCATATATAAAAATGGACGGTTTTTGAGCCAATTGATTTTTTATGAAAACCCTAACAAACCAAGATACCTCTACTACTCCGGACAATCCACTTGTTCTTTCCTACCTAGTTTCCATACGAAAGTTTGGATAATTCATGGTTGATTTTTTAGCTATTATTTTTTGGCAATACTAGTTTATACAGCTCATGCACTTTTCGTGTTTTGTTTCACTGTCAAATATCTACAAATTGGTCCATAATTTAACCATAAAATCATCAAAATACCGAATATGGGGAGGTACCGTTATATCGGGGCTATACGAAGACCTGGGACATGCATAGGCAATTTTCTATCACAGGCTGTAGTACCCATTAGGAATTCTAAATACGAAATTTGAAACAACTCCGGTGAATAATGTGCCTAAAATTGTCAAAATACCGAATATAGGGAGGTATTGATATATGGGGCCCATACGAAGACCTGGACCTGCATAGACAATTTTCTGTCACAGGCTGTAGTACTTATTAGGAACTTTAAATACGAAATTTCAAACAATTTTGGTGAATAATGTCGCTAAAATTATGAAAATACCGAATATGGGTAGGTACTGATATGTGGAGGCTATACGAAGACGTGGGCCTTCATCCGCAATTTTTTGTAATTGGCTGTAGTACCCATCCATTACGAATTCTAAATACGAAATTTGAGACAATTCCGGTGAATCATGTCGCTAAAACCATCAAAATACCGAATATTGGCAGATACCGTTATATGGAAGCTATATGAAGACGTGGGTCTACATCCGCAATTTTTTGTCATAGGCTGTCGTAATGGGTACGAATTCTAAATACGAAATTTGAAACAACTCCGGTGAATAATGTAGCTAAAATCGTCAAAATATCGAATATCAGGGTACAGCGTTATATGGGTGCTATACTAAAACGTCGATCTATATAGACAATTCTCTTCCAAGGGGTAAAGTACTCCAAAGGAACTCCTTTTGTGGATTTTCAGACAATTTCGTTGAAAAATTTGGCTACAATCATCAAAATACCGAATATCGGGGGGTACCGTTGTATGGGGGCTATAGGATATATTGGACCTATATAGAAAATTATTTTCCAGGGGGTAAAGTACTCACAGAAAACTTCCGTGCAGAATTTCAGACAATTTCCTTAAAAAAATGTGGCTAAAGTCATTAAAAAGCGAATATCGGGGGTACCGTTATATGGGGCTACACGATACCGTGAACCGATATAGCCCATCTTTGGACTAAACCTGCCTGCACACAAAAGACTGGTCTGTGCAAAAATTTAGCTTCCTCTCTTTATTCGTTTTGACTCTAGCTTGATTATAAAAGCTGACGGACGGACAGAATTTACGCTGATCAAGATTATATATACTTTGTTGGGTCTAAAATTATTATTTCGCTGAGTTAGAAATGTAATAACGAACTTAATATATCCTCCATATGTATAAAAAGGGTATAAAAAATTTAACTCGGTGTGTGGCCATCTCACTTTATAACACCATGAAACGGGGGTTCCTTAAAAATATAAAGTGTGTCAATTGTCAAAAATAATTGCTCTGTACCAGAAATTGCAAGAATCTACTAGTTTTGCAATTTTTTCCGCTTTCGTAAAGGGAAAATCGGAAATCGTAGTAAAAAAATTTACATTCTTAGGAACAGACCAAATATTAACTATCATTTGTTAGTGAAATTCTTCTGTTTTGGACAATCCTTTTTTAATAATAGCTTGAGATTATTTAAAAAGATATTGAATAAAGGTCAGTGGTACTTACCAATGCAACAATACTGTCAACAGCTTTATTAAAACGATCGACAAGATTTGTCATAGTCTTATAACAGGCAGTGTCTATATGATTAAGATTAATCTCCTCGAATGCCGACGAGATGCTGGGCAGTTCATCGCAAACAAATTTAATTGTGTCAATAATATCGATGCCATTGTCGTGACGATCGGAACCGGTACCAACTTGCAGGGGCCACGAGAATGTGATTACCTCAGATGAACCAGCTGGCGAGCGCAACACCAAGTCTTTGACTTGAGGTGCTGCCATATCTCTTTAAATAAGGCTCGATGGTTGATGGTTTTGTTACTGTTTTTTTCACTTCGGAAAGAAAAAGCGATGATGGTCGAAATGGGGGTGCGCAACGAGAAAGTTTCAATTCGATTTTGGTTGAGGGGAATGGGGGGCAGATTGGTGTTTTCCCTATTTCGTTGTGTGTTTTTTGTTGAAAATGTTATCCTGTGTAGTTGTATTCAGAAGAAAATATCCTTTGGTGCTTTGGCTGTGTGGGTGTTTTTTTTTCTCTCTCTCTCTCTCTCTCTAAGGAAAAAGCTGATGATGTTAATTGTTAGAGCGTTCCAGGTTAAGTTAAACGCGTATGACGCCAGATTATCGGTGGGTACTTTTTTTGTTTTGTTTTTTTTTGTTGTAGTAGAGTTGAAGATCTTGTTGTTTTTGTTGTTAATTTTTCTTAGCGATTCGATATTTTGTTGCTTTTTTTGGAGCTTGTTTGTTTATTGGTTGGTTATTAAAGGCAGTTTTTTGTTACGTTTTATTTTTGTTATTGTTGTTTAATATTATTATTGTTGTTGTAATGCTAATATGATTTATGATGAATTAAACACAAAAATATGTTTCTATTGCATTCCTTGGTGACGGCGACGACGAATGTTTAGCAAAATAAATTATATCGAAATATAAATAAATATATATTTTTTTAGGTGAAAGTTTATGATTTTTTGTCATACAAGATGAATGAGTTGGAGCAGTAGGAGGAGGTTTAAAAATAATTTACAAAATAATATGATTTGTATCAGTTTTACTTAATGATGGCAGGAGGAAGTAATAGGGTTTGCTTTTATTTTCTGACTTTCTTTTTTAAGGTCTTCCGGTTCCGTTCCGTTTTTTTTCAAAAAGCCTTATGACAAGTGTTCATCTACGTTATATGTTATAATTGCAATTTATAAATATGTTTTTTAGTTTCCTTTTTAAACAAACAATACGATGTTGTCTTCATAACGGATGGTCACAACGACTGCGAAAGCGGCGACGGTGGCGGCGACGATGATGATAACGGCGACGACGACGACGGCGTTGATGTCAAAGTAATTTGAACGGCGTTAAAATTTGTTAGCGGCAACACGAAATATAATAACAACTGATGATAATTTCGTAATTTTGTTCGTTTTTTAAGCTGCTGCTGGGCATTAAGAAAGCGATACATTTTCGCGCGAATACATCATCATTTTTTGTCGCTATTTAGTGTAAAAAAATGTTGTTGTTATGATGAGTTTTTGTTGTTGTTATTATTCTTTGAATTTTTGTATAGTGTTCTTTCTGTGTAACGTTTGTATTTTTTTACGTTTTCCCGTTTTTTTATTATGTTGTTATGTAAGAGCACAAAAAGAGTCTGAAACAAGAGAATAGAGAATGGGAGAAAAATGTCAAAAATAATATAATAACATAAATTGTATGGAAAAACAAGTTATTAAAATAAAATGCAAAAAACAAAAATAATGTTTTAATAAACAATTTCGATGATGTAAAGGAAACTGAAATATGCAATGGAATGAAGTAAAAACAAAATCATGCAGACACCAAAAATGTATGTATGCCATGACTTCCTTCTTCCATTAGACACAGGATCCTGATTCTTTACATCCATACCAAAAAGGAATTTATGTATATAGAATTTGGATAATAGGTTTTTATACCTATGGTATATGTATATATAATTTAGATAAAAGATTTTTAAAAGTTATATGTGATTTTTTATATATGATTTTTCAAGAAATTTATATTTTGAACATTTATAAGGATTTCGCTGAAATGGTTTTTTACTCATTTATCATAAGATATGTTTTATTCCAGAATCTGCAAGAATTTGCTAGTTTTGGGCACGAAAACCCCATAAATTTGTGATTACCAATCATAACTTGACGTGTGGTTAGGTAGCATAAGTATTTCGTCTAATGCTAGTAGTTGGCAACTCCCATGTATAAAAGTTAAATCTTAAATATAAGCGTATGGCAAGCATCGATGATACCTAACAGCGTCAACTATCCAAACCCCTAGACAATTTTTGATAATAGGTTTCTAGAGTTATCGTATAAATAATTGATACATATATTTGTAATATATGGCTTAACATTATAAAAATATATTTTGAATATTTAAAGGGTTTCGCTTCATATTCCATATGATAGAATCGGTTTCAGAATCTGCAAGAATTTGCTAGTTTTGGCCAAGAAAAACACATATATCTGTGATTACAAATCAAAACTTGATGTGTGGTCCTGTAGCATAAGCATTTTTTCTAATGCTAGTAGTTGGCAACTCCCATGTATAAAAGTGACTAGGCATACAGAGTGAGATAAAAAAAAACTGCAACCAACTTCAGACTGCTGTCATTTCTAAGTCACTCGTCTGACAGCTGTTAAAATTATTCCAGTGACAGCTCATTATATTGTTTACAAGCGTACAAAAGCATTTTGGTGAGAAAAAAAAATGTTTTTCGTGATTGAATTCAAGCGTGATAGTGTGATTTCTTTATATTTGGCTGGAAAACCATTTGGCTATCGTTAGAGCACTCAAGCATTTAAATGTGAAAAAATCATAGCGTAGCGCGACGTCAAGGAAGTGGATGGAAGAAAGTAAAGAAGCGACTTTAAATCGAAGAATGCGTCGCAGTGACCGAAAAATGACTCGTGAGCTGAACATATCGCAATATTACATTCGGCAAAAATATTGAAAAATGAGCTCGGGTAAAGCCATTGAAATTCCAAAAAGTGCAAAAATTTACACCGCAACAGAAAAAAAGGCTCAAAAGAGCTAAAGTGTTGCTTCGCTTGGGCGAAAGTGGTGAACTGCCGAAATTGGTTTTCTTCTCTCCGAAGAGAAAACATTCGTTGTCCAGCAGTTCGTAAACAAACAAAATGATCGTGTTTACTGGCCAAAGAGGTCAGCTGAAAATGTGCACCCATTCCGTGGCATCAGAATAAATGCCGAATATTGTCGCGAAAATATTCTGGAGGGTGTATAAAAGCCTGGGGCACGCAAACATTTTGGCCGCTGATCTTGGACATTCCAACATCAGAATAAATGCCGAATATCATCGCGAAAATATTCTGGAGGATGTATTAAAGCCTTGGGCACGCCACAGACCTTGGACATTCCAACAGGACTCAGCAGCATCGCGCTCAGCACGCGCCACCCAAGAATGGCTACAAAATGAGGTTCCTCGCTTCATTTCCAGCGCCCGATGTCCACCAAAATCCGTTGGACTATTGTACCTGGAGTATTTTGGAAAGCAAAGTTGGCACTCAAAAAATGCCAAAGTGTGGATCACCTCAAGCAAGCGCTTCGCCGGGAATGGGCCAAAATACCGCAGAACAACATTCGGACCGCGTGTGACGCTTACAGGCCATAATTCATGCCAAAGATGACCAATTCGAACAAATCTAAACTTATTCTAAAATTTAATGCTATTTCCAAAATTTTTTGCTTTCTTTAAAAAAATAAAAATAAAAAAAGTGTAAAAATGATGTCGTTTGACTTTGTTGCAGTTTTTTGTTTGTCTCACCCTGTGTATGATTTTAATTTTTTTCCATTTTTTCAATGCAATTTTCACTAATTTTATATTTTAAGAAATTATAGGGATTTCGCTTCCATATTTTTAATCAAATTTTCTATTTTTCATATCATATGCTCTATTTTCCATGATCTGCAAGTCTTTGATAAGATTGTTTAAGACAATACACATATTTATGTCTTTAAGAAAGATAACTTGAAGTGTGGCCATGTGGTATAGGCATTTTGTCTTGTGCTGGTAGTTGGCAACTCCTATATACATAAAAGTTGCTCGCCATAACAGTGTAATCTTAAATATTGGAGTATGGCAAGCATCCATGGCACATAACAGCATATCAGTCATCTATGGAAACCCCTGCAAACTTTTTCATTATTTATTTAAGATTTCTCCAAAACTTTACGTTTTATGCGATAATGATATGTGAATTCAACTTGTGGTCGACCAGCTTTAACAAATGTCTCGTATTTCAGCTGATAATGCTGCGCTCTGAAAAAACAGCAACCATTGTGTTAACGTATGACAGGCGATATGAAAAATATATGAATCTGCTATAACTTAATGGGGTTATCTTCCCAAAAAACCACACAAAAGCCTGCCTCCACCTATCACCTAAATATTTTCTTGTAAATTTGATTCGCATTTCAAAACAACTATTTCTTGATTTATTTGTATGACGACCGTCACTTTTTTATATTGGAAGTGACCTACTTTTTTTTGCAAAATAAAAAATGTTTAATGACACACCTTTTATTGAACAAAAAAATTAACAAAACACTTCCATGTTTTGCTATAGATTATTTTCTGTGATCATTTTTCATGTTTTTGTTGTTGTGGCTGTGGCTGATAGTGCATTGTTGCAATTATTTATAGAAAACACAACTATTTTCTGATATTAATCTGACCAGCGAACACAAAAAACACTGTTCGTGTTCGCGAAAAGTAAAAACAAAAAATTCTATACTTTTTTTTTTTGCAAACGTAATTTATCCAACGTCATTGTGCAATTTATTCATGGTCACGCAAATTGTTGTATATATACATATGTATATGTAACTTTTGTAGGTTTTTGTTAATATAAATAAATATGTATTTGTGTGTTTTTGCCATTCCGATTATTATTACAGCACCACAACAATGCAAACAATACAATTGTTGCTACCTACAATGCAAAAACAGAATGTATATAGTATTATTAACTAGAAAATGAATAATTTTATTAAAAAAAAACAACAACAACAAATGGAAATGAGAATGAAAATGTACACTTCATTATCATTAACATCATCACCATGGCTATATGAGCAATTGATGTTTTATTTAAATGTCTGATAGACAAGGTCAAGTCTAAGTTTAATTAATATTCATTCATTTAGTTTTTGATTTCATTGCTGTGCAAGATTGTTCGTGCTTATTGTAAACTCAGAAAATATTCGTGTAATCAGAGTTAACTTATTTTAGACATTTTCCTAGATGGGGGCAAATTCAAGAAATTATTCGAAAATATACATTAAAAGTTTTGGATAAAAAAGGTATCAATTTCTGATGAAAAAAAATAAAAACCAAAATTCTGATAAAAAAAACCTCAACATGTTATGTGGCCAGTTAGCTTAAACAATGTGTTGTATAACAGTTGTTGATGGGTAAAACAATGAATGGCAACGCCATAAATGATAACAGTTTCTCAATTAAAAGGGTGCATCCTTAATTTTGGCGCACGACAAAACAACAGTTTTTCACACAGATTTTGTTCCTTTAATGTTAGAAAATAGCTAAGATAATAATTTTTATCGACAAATATTTCCAAAGTAAATGTCTGTTCCAGAACTACATGAAAGTAAATATTCTTACCGCGATAACTTATTTTCCCTTTTGTCACCTAATTTGCCAAGTGGCCAGGAAACTTCAACATCTTGCCGTTACCGGTAAGAAGGGTGACAACTTAAATTTTGACGGATGGCAAAAATGCAAAACACTGTAAAGTATCAATTAAAAGGGTTTTTATTTATTTATTTATTTTTTTTTTTTTTTTTTTTTTTTGATTTCGCACAGTATTGCCAGGCGTCAAAATTTTTAAAAGCCAAAAAATTTAGACTAGAAACAAGTATGTCAAATTTGGTGAATATCGGTTCATATATAGCTATAGCTCCCATATACATTGTTCATCCGATTTGTTATATTTTGTTATTTGTTATATCAAGCTTTACAAAATATGTGAAAGATGTAGGGTATCATAAAGTTGGCCCGCCCGACTTTTATGTTTTCTTTTGTATTTTTTACAGATTCTGGAAGAACCCATGGTACAATAAGGAGGTAGAACTGCTTCGTAATACTACAGAAATACAGCACTGAGGCTATGCCCGCTTCAAGAATTATTCAAAATTATAGGCAAAAAGTTGTTTTCATTTATTTGATATTTTTTTTCATTTCTAAAATGAGTCAAATAGCGCGAAAGATGAATGAAATGCCTGGATGTTCTCTAAAAAATATGATCCTAAGTGTTCAATATTCCATGGCAAATCTAGTTAATATTACTAATGCGCGCCGCAATTTAAGTTTCTTCCAATCATTGGTTTTGAAAATATATATTTTTTATTTTTCAAAACAACAAATACATACATACTCAAAATAGGCAGAAGTCGGGCACACTTAGAAAAAAATTGTAATCAGCTGGGGGCTCTATTTTACCTTTTTATTGTACCATCGAAGAACCTTATCACAGAAAAACACACATATATATGTGATTACCAATCATAACTTGACGTGTGGCCATTTTGTCTTGTGCTAGTAGTTGGCAACACCTACATGTCTTATATATGAAAGTTGCTCGGTATAAGAGTGCAATCTAAAATATTAGCGTATGGCAAACATCGGTGATAAATAACAGCTGATAGATATAGCTGCGCAAAACCCTTTTATATCAAAACTCGAATTTAATTAAAAATTCATTTAATTTTAAAAATGTTTAACAAAATTTATAAAGATACTTGGTTTTCATAATTTTTTTATTCTTTACAGCCTCTGGGACAACCTGCTGTTGGCAACTCCATAACTTGACGTGTGGCCATGTTGCATAAGCATTTTGTCTTGTGCTAGTAGTTGGCAACTCCTACATGTCTTACATATGAAAGTTGCTCGGTATAAGAGTGCAATCTTAAATATTAGCGTATGGCAAAAACCGATGATACATAACAGCTGATAGATATAACTGTGCAAAACCCTTTCATATCAAAACTCAAATTTAATTAAAAATTCATTTAATTTTAAAAATGTTTAACAAAATTTATAAAGATACTTGGTTTTCATATTTTTTTTATTCTTTACAGCCTCTGGGACAACCTGCTGTTGGCAACTCCTACATGTCTTACATATGAAAGCTGCTCAAACATCGGTGATAAATAACAGCTGATAGATATAGCTGCGCAAAACCCTTTTAGACCAAAACTCCAATTAAACTATTGCAATGCCTTCATTAAATGAAGCCATAAATTGTCAAAGGAGGATATCCGACAACAAATATCTCAATTTTTTAATAAAAATTACCCGCTAAGATAAATATATCTTAGCATTTAAAGTCATTGAACCCCATTTCTTTTTATAAATCAAAGAAAAAAGAATAAAAAAATATCAACAGCTCACGACAATAAATTGTTTTTTATTTAGATTCGTCATTGCTTACCCTCTTAATTAACATAGACCATTAAAAAGTAGCAAAAACACACTCACCAACTTTGCTTTAAAAATATAATTGTTGCTGATACATGCATGTCATGACATGTTCTGCACCCAATGGTCTACTGTTTAGCTATTAGTCATAAAAAAATAAATGAACTTTACGTCATACAAATAAAATTATAAAATGGAAAGTTGCCTCCTTTCCCTGTTAGAATTACTTAAAATATCAAAGCTATACTCCTTCAATTACTCAAATATGCATATTTTTCTTTAAATACAGAAGAAAAACTGTAGCGTACCATGTGAAAGAGAGAAGAAATTAGAACACAAAAGAAAAAAAAAATATGTCACTATAAAGATGACAAGACAAGAAGACAAATTGGGTCATTCTTCAATGGAGACGTGTGTAAAAACACAATAGCTTTGTTAAGTTCTCAATAAGAATTGGTAGACTAATTTGTATTGAAGTGGGAATTCTACTTGAAATGGTTTCATAGCATTTTCACATACACGTGATGACTGCACACACACACACCCACACAAATAGAAACACATTTTTGCATGCATTGTCTGTGAAATTCTAATTATAACAATCGCGCTTTTTTTGCTGATTTGCAATTTATTTCCACAACGCTGTTGCGCTTGACGATTTTGTGTCAAGGTCAAAAAGGCTGTAATTACACTACAACACCAACAACAAATTGAAAATCATGTAAAATCAAACACAAAATATATATGTATTTTTTCGAAAACATTAAATTACAAAAGTTTGAGTGTAATCATTAAAAATAAATTAAAAATATAAGTAGTACTGGACTGTTTTGTGGGGCCACTAAAATTTACAACAAAATTGCAAAAAAAAACCAGAGCAATTAGTAACATAACACGATCACATAGTTAATATGTGTCATATTCGCAGCATGTTAGGGTACACTAATAACGATAATGTCGTAAATGTTTACAGTTGTCTGAGGCAGCTGTGTTTATAGTTGTGTGGTTTCAGGGTTCTCTACTTGAGTGTCAAGTTCATTGTTTTTTTGCTTTATTGGTTTGGAGGACAACCCAGACACACACACAGCCAGGAAAACAAAACTTGTTGAATATTAGTTAAATGAAAAACGAATTAAGAATATATTTTGCAATGAAATTGCATTTCGACTGAAAAATGAGTGGAAGGAAACACATTAAATAAGATAACATAGTATGCCCTGTTGCCAGGGCCGCTAGGACTTAAAAATTACAATATTTGAAGAAATATAAAACGAAATTCAGCAACTTAAATGTGGCCACTAGATTTTACAACAAAATTACAAAAAATAAGCAATTAGTAACCTAACACGATCATACTGTTATAATGTGTCATACTCACATCATGTTAGGGTACACTAATAACGATAATGTCGTGAATGTTTACAGCTATCTGAGGCAGCTGTGTTTATAGGTGTTGTGTTTTCAGGGTTCTCTACTTGAGTGTCAAGTTCATTGTTCATACACAGCCAGCAGAACAAAACTTGATGAATACTAATGAAATGAAAAACCGAATAAGAATATATTTTGCAACAAAATTGCATTTCGACTGCAAAATGAGTGGAAGGAAAAAAATAAATGAAAAATCATAGTATATTCTGTTGCCAGCGCCACTCGGACTTAAAAATTACAATATTTGGAGAAATATAAAACGAAATTCGGCAACTACAGTTGCTGGATTTTACAACAAAATTGCAAAAAAAAAAAAAAAAAAACAAAGCAATCTGTTATAATGTGTCATACCCACATATAAGGGTACACTAACAACGATAATGCCACAATTGTTAACAGCTGCCTGAGACTTCTGTGTTTATAGTTATGTGGTTTCAGGATGCTCTACATGATCTCGACTTGCATTTCGACTGAAGCAAGAAAGAATGCAGCCAGGTTCAAGGCAGGGTCGAGCTTTTAATGTAAATGTGAAAAAATTTCGTGGAAAAATGTCGGCTAAAATATTAAAAAAAATGAATATCAGGTGTTACAGTTATATGGGGCTATACGAAAACGTGCACCTCTGTAGCCAATTATCCTATTACGAATTCCAAATACCAAAAAAAAAGTTCTGCTGAAAAATGTCTAAAATCGTACAAAAATCGAATATTGGAAGGTTCAATTATATAGAGACTAAACGAAGATGTGGATCTGAGCAGGAAATTTTCTGTCATATGAAGCAGTACCCATTGGGAACTCCAAATACCAAATTTAAAATAATTGTGATGAATAGTATTGTAAAAATTACCAAATGGGAGCTATACGAAGATATGTAGCCGTTATAGGTAGTACCAATTATGAACTCCAAATACCAAATTCTAGTCAATTCCGATGAAAAAGTATGACACAAATCATCAAAATGCCGAATATCTGGATGTACAATTATAAAGGGATAGTATCAAAACTCTGACCTAAATGGACAATTTCTTGTAAGGAAGTTTCCTACACACTGGAAATACAAAATGTCAATTTGAAACAAATTCGGGTAAAAATTGTGACCAAAACAATCAAAAAACCTTAAATCTGCAAGTATAATTATATGGGGCCTATACCAACATTTTGGCTTGCATATCCCATTTTCAATACCAAAAGTCCTGCAGACCTAAAACACACGTGAGTAAAATTCTATTAACATACTTTAATTGGTTCGGAATCTACAGAGATTTCCACAAGTGATTTTAATCAGGGCTGTTTAAAAACAAACCCTCGCACACCAGGACAATTTCTCTTTGTTTTTTATAATTTTTAAAAAAAAAAGTGTTAAAAAATAATTTATATATTTTTTGTAAAAAAAAAATTATTAAAATTTTTTTTTTTTTTTGTAAATTTTGTAATTTTTTTTTTGTAATAATTTTAAACAACATCTAAGTTTAAAAACAATTGAAATTAATGCATAAATATAAAAAAATACAATTTTTTTTTCTTAAATAATCTCTTTTTTGGACTCATGTGCTAGCACACGGTTTTGATCAGTACTGTTGAAATGGGTAACGAATTTGTGTAACCTATATCTGTGTGTGTCAAAGACCTAAAATGGTAAAGACTAGACAAAATGCATTTTGAGCAAATGGTTTGTGTCTACAATACATAGAGTAACAGCTCATGACAAACACATGTTAATATAAAAACCACAATTACAGAAACGAATAACAAATAAAAATTTGAAAAATCCAAAATTTTGGTTTTAAAATTTTATTCCATAGACCTTTCCAAAAATTTGCATATTGCCTTAACGGTTTAAATCAGTTAACATTGGTAACTATGTTGTTATGGTATCGTAACAACAGAGGTATTTTCACAGGGTTGTCATATTTTGACTCTGTCTTGTCCTATCTTTACACTTCTATGTCTTTGTGTGTGTTTTTTTAAGAATTTTAAGATTCCATCTCTCGCCATTAATCAAAATATGTTGCTCTCCTCATTTGCCACACACACTCTGTTCTTATTGTTCTTTAAGTATTTTATTTAGGATGCTGAGAACTAAATACGGAACATTTCAGTAAAAACAAACTGATTTGTGTGTGTAAGAGAGAGAGAGAGAGAGAGAGAAAGATAAGGAAATGGCGGTTAAGTTTATTGTCTATCACATTCCCCACTCGGAAGAAACCCGAGTTGCCAATAAACCACGATGGTATGCTTTGACAAGGGTACACTAAATCGATTGTGTCCACATTTGTCAATGGAAGAAGATCAATGAAATTGCTCATAAAACTATTGACGAGGGCCAACTTTAATGATTACGCATGGCAAGGGTACACTAAATCGGATATCTGCACATTGTGAATGAAAGAAAATAGGTAAAATAGCTTAGAAAAAGCTGAGTTTCTTTAATCATCAGACAATTTTAGGACCCAAAAAGTTTTGCCTCAATTGGCAAGGCAAAAAGGGAACAATAATATATTTTATTTGATATAAATACGATGTATTATTTTGCTGAACAAAATTATCCACTCATATATTTTTTTCAGTGGAAAATGTAATACTATTTACGAATATGTAATTTTTTTTAATTTCCAAGATTTCTATTCAAATATTTTAGATGGTATGTCATCAAAAATATTTCAATAGAAATGTGGGAAATTCAAAAAAAAAATATATATATATTCCCACGTATCTTAAATTGTATTACAATTTCCATTGAAAAACTAAATAAGTGGAATTTGAAATGATTCACACCCCTACACAATAAAATTTCCCGCCAAATGAATAATCATCATTTGCATGCATTAACTTCCAATATTACCTGTGTAAAATCCAACCGAATCTATTTGCATTACACTTATTTCATCGACAAATAGCAACGTTGTTTATTCTATGAATTTATTAATCAGAAAAGCCAACTTGTACTTCCTTATTGAAAAAAAAATAATAATAATTATTAATTACATTTCACCGCGCAACGCCATTGAATTGATGATAAGCACAAGTGCAAACAAATAGCAAATCACTTGCATAATTTTTGTTGTTGTTGCTATGGCTAGGTATATATAGAAATAAAAATTTTAATTTATAATGACCCTGTAATGCCCACAATGCTGTCTCGCACCTCCTCCAACACGTGTATTTGCTAAGTTTTTGTTTAATTAAGTCATTGTTTTCGTTATACTACAACATCGTTTACATAGTATGCGATAAATTGTATTTGCAATTTTGTTTACACATACTTAACGCATGCAATATATTTTCCCGCACCCTCTGACTTCCTGACGGGTTTCTACGCCACAGCAGAATTTTATTACAAAATGGTATGAATCAAAATAGAATTTTATTTAATTTATTAAATTTATATTTTGTATTGCTGCCATAAGAAACAAATTTTATAACCTTTAGAAATAAATATCAAATTTTCAGATTTTTTTTTCTAAAAATTTTAAAGTTTGCCCGAAAATAGAAATGTTCTAAAGTCAGTTATGACTTAAATATGACTTTCATATTTCCTTAACAGTCATTCATCATACATCGTTGCTTGTGTTAACTACTAAACATTTTTTGGCGGTTGTAGTGTTGCCAACAATAGTTATAACTTCATCAGCTGTTATACGACTCAATGATTCGAATGTTTTTAACTTGTTTTTTTAATAATTTATAAAACTTTAAAAATCTTTTCCACGTTTTGGTATAGTTCTCATATAACTGAACCTCGGAATATTTGGTATTTTTATGATTTGTGTCACATTTTTCACCAGAATGGCTTCACATTTGGGTTTTGGAGTTTCTAATGGTAACAACTATCTTCTATGACAGAAAATTGGTCCACATCTTCATATAGCCCCCATATAACCGTCAATATTGGGTATTTTGATGACTGGCCCCATTTTTACCGATTTTTTTTAATTTTGAAAATTTACAATTCGGAATAGGTACTACTACCTATGACAGTACAAATTCTGGGGAGATTCACGCATTGTTACGGTTTCTCCCAACATCCGGTGGTATTTTAATTACGCATTTATAAATGCATTTCACCCTCTGAAAACTTTGTGATTTACTATTTCCCATAGAAACCTTTTTTGGTCATTACACCTTCATTAGTATCTTCAATTACCAATAGAGATACAGAAATGACGCTTGTTTTCCAAACAAGTCCTTTTTTTTGTCAAAAAATAAATTAATTCTCATATCCATCAATAACCATCCCTTGACACTTAGTCGGTTTAGTGTTCCCTATTCATCAACTAAAAATTGTTAAAAATTTTCCACAAATCAAACGCATGTTTTTTTTTTTTCAAATACCATCCTTTTGCAGTTTCGATTTAGTGTTCCCTATTGCCAACAACCATACATTTACACCTTCGATTTAGTATTCCCTTGCCGTACGGACATATCGAAGAGTATATTTTTCTCTGATAAGTCAAATTTTAGTTTGCAAAACATTAAAAAAATTAATGTGCCACAGAGAGAGAGAGAGAGAGAGAGGGGGGGGGGAGAAATGAAGGGATGTAAAGTAGGAATACATAAAAATTCCCAAAAATATATCAAAAATCAAACGCATGTTTTTGAAACTACCATCAATTTCCACTTTCGATTTAGTGTTCCCTATTCATCAACAACCGTCATTTTCCACTTTCGATTTAGTATACTCTTGCCGCACGGACATATGGAAGAGTATCTTTTTTTCCCTTTAAGCCAAATTTTAGTTTGCCAAACGTTAAAAAAATAATATGCCATAGAGTGGGAGAGGGGAAATGAAGGGATGTAAAGTAGGAATATCTAAAAATTGCCAAAAATTTATCAAAAATCAAACGCAAATGTTTTTTTTAAACAACCATCCTTTTCCTCTTTCGATTTAGTGTTCCCTATTCACCAACAACCATTCTTTTCCATTTTCGATTTAGTATTCCCTTATCTTGGAAGGCATATTTTTTTTTCTTTAAAAGTTAAAGTTCGGTTTTTAAAACTTAAAAAAAATGTAACACAGAGTTGGGGGAGGGGTGAAAGACAGCGTTGGAGGAATGATTAAAAATCCCATTCAAAAATTTGCCAAATCAAAGCTAACTGAAACATGTGTTCTTTGGGAATGTTAGGGATCTATAGGTGCTATTTTAGTATTTTGTTGCTTATGATTTCTTCAAGATTCAGTCAAAATGATTGGTACATTATGGAAAAATTGTGAAAATTTAAGGCTAGTTTTCTGTTGTTATTTCCTTGAGATTTTGCGTGGACCTTCATTTTGCCTAAATCTGACATATCTGGGCGATAATGCCAACTCAAATCAATCAATCATTTTTACTATTTTCTTTCGTTTCAAATAAAAACAAACATAAGCTAACACTTTCATAACTTCAAACAAAATTCCCGCTGAGGAAAAAATGAAGAAGAAGAAGAAGATAAGAAAATAAATATAAAAATAAAATAATGCCGCTTAAAGCAATTCCCCAGTTAATACCGCCATTCATCAAAAAGTGAAAAAAATAACGCACAAAACTGGGTCATCTATTTGGACAAAATAACACACCCGCAGCTCTGGCGGTGTTCTCTTATCAATTTGGGCGCCAAAAATAAATGGGCTAAAAAAAACACAGCGAACTTTATCTACAACGAAATATGACGATCATATTACACATTTTTTCCAAAGATAAGATAAGAGATAGGTGTCGCTGGCCCGCCTGCCATCCAGCGAGCCGTTATCATTTGTAGCCTGATACCTTGCCTTGTTTGACCTGAAAATCTAGATTAAGTTTTGCAGCCCGCCAAAGCAGCAGCGGCAGCAAATGGGTAAATGTAATTCTGTCTATTTGTTCTGCTTTTTTTCTTCCGTTTCGTTCGTTCCATCTCAAAATGTCATGCCACATGAGAATCAAGAATGTGAAATGTAATGATGATGACGAAGTGGAGGACGAGTGGGCAGGCAGGCAAATGGAAATATGCATCCGCTTTGTGTGAAAATGTATAGAGATTACACATATGGTGGTTTTAGTTTTCCTTCATACTCTTCCACGCTCCCTGCCTCCCTCATCTATGTATAAATAATCAGTTGTTGATGGTTAGAATTCCATGGCAATCATCGCCGTCATCATCATCATCAGCAACATCATTGTAATATTGTTGCGAAACATATTTTCCATAGCTTTACATGGGAAATAATAATAGCTCTTTCGAGCTGTGTATGTGTGTGTAGAGAATTGCTGAAAAGTTTTTTTGAATAAAGGGGAGGGCGGGAGTAATGCTTTTGGGTGGATATATTAAGAAAAGTGCTATGGCTATATCCCATACAGCGAAATTGAAATGAAAGCAATTTTTCGCTGTCTGTCCTCTTCTTTTCGTTCGTTTTTCCGTTTTTTCTTTTCTACACACATTTCAAAAATGTGGAACACACGTATTAATGGCCTTTTTTTTAAGTTACGACTCTTGGTCTTCCTTTTATGCCTCCCCACTCTCCCTCCTTTCTCTTTCGCATCTTAGCTATCTATTCCTCCTACAACTTCCCACCTTATTTTCACTCCAACACTTTTTTTCGCTTTTGCCCCATTTGATGTCAGTCAGTGCATTAAATGCAATGAAATGCTGTTTGCCAGCTAGCGCATTGGGTTGCGCTTACCGCTGCCTACAAAGCGCTCAAGTGATCCGAATGTTAAAACACAAAAAATTTTATTATTTGTTTTTTTGGGTAGCTTCTTTGCAAAAAGCGAAAAAAATTAAATGAAAACTAGAGCAAGTGGGAAACTTAATTTTAAAGCTTTAAAGAATTTTAAAAATAGTAAAGTTATAATCCTGCTTTCCTGTAAATTATACACTTTAAGTAGAAAAGGTCACAGTACATGAAGATTTTTTCACTTAGAGAAACTTAACAATTGCTATCCTTTTATTTACAGTGCAAATATATATTCGATCTAGTGTACCCTTTGTATGCGTACACATTGCAGATAGTCATTGTTTTCGATAGTCAATAGTTTTCTAAGCTATTTCCACGATAGCAATTGCTATCCTTTTATTTACAGTGTAAATATATATTCGATCTAGTGTACCCTTTTTATGCGTACATATTGCAGATAGTCCTTGTTTTCGATTGCCAACAGTTTTCTAAGCTATTTCCACGATCTTCATTCATTTACAATGTCCACACACAATCGACTTGGTGTACCCTTGTCATACGTACATACTAAAGGTATGACTTTCTTTTCGATAGTCAAAGCAAACCCTCGGGGTTTATTGGCAACTCGGTTTTCTTAAGAGTGTGGAATGCGATAGAGAATTAACTTAACCGCCATTTCCTGCTCACTCTCTCCTCTCACACACACAAGCTCAGTTTACTTTTACTGATATATTCTGTATTTATTTCTCCGCATATTATATAAAATACTTAAAGTGCAATAGGAAGAGAGTGTGTGTGGCAGAAAAGGAGAGCAACATATTTAGATCGGCGAAGCTAAGAATTCTTAAAAAAACAAGTATAGGTTTCACAAATTCGATATTCACCCATGGTCGCACGACACAAAGAAAACAGGGGGTTACAAATGAAAATTGAATTGATAGATTAAGAATAGGTTGTTATAGATCGACTTGGCAAAATTATATAAAGTCATATCATGCATACAATGAACTGTCAAAACAATTTTGGTATTGAACTGATTGAATGAAAAATTATTCAAATTGGAAAAAATTGTTAAAAAATAATTCATATCATAACAACCTCTGATTGAGGTCGTATAGGAAAACATATACAAATTTGCTTATTTTTGAAGAAACATTTAACATTTTTTGACATATCCATGTTCACAAGCGTTGATGCATCTACCTGTATTCATCTACCATGATTTCCATCTACATAACACATTATTACTACTATGTCATTATAGGGATCTATAGTTGTAAATGATTATGTATGGAAATATAAGGGAAAATCTCCAGAGATGGAAACTAAGCTGTAAGGAAAGGTCAAAAGTCGGGCGGGACCGACTATATGAAATCCTAATCCACTATGAGTGTTTAGTAGAGCTCCCGTAACAATAAAAAGTATTTATTGGGTATTTATGTGAAGTAGAAGTACCAACTGTAAATAATTTGGGAACTATATTCAACTCTGAATCGATTTTCAACAAATTCAACGGAGGCTTTTTTAGAATTATAAAAAAAAAAATATTTATTGGAGCAATAGATGTAGCGGGCCGTAAGTACCAAATTCCATTTCACTTGAGCTAATATTACACGTTTGGTGCACAATAAAAGGCAAATCGGACGAAGATATATATGAGGGTAATACCTAAATTTTGACCGATTATCTTCAATTTCAAAAGGGTTCGTCCTGGATGCCCGTGAAGATAAATTTTAAAATATAAATGCAATGTGTTGGTGCGCAAGGGGTTAATTGAAAAATATTTTTTTTAATATTAATGATTTTTACCATTTTTTTTTTTGGATAAATCAACGTATTTTTAAATTAATTTAAATTAAATTAATTAATTAAATTAATTTAACAGGAAAATGACACAATTTCCCGACGAGGACGAATAATCAGACTGGTGTTGGCGGTAGGGAAACTGCATGGAAAATGCTGAATTGCACAAAAACTATGCTAGCTGCGTCATTGAGGCGGGTCTTAAATGAAAGGTCTCGAGGAGTACTTTCTGGCTATATATGCCTTATATTCCCAACTGATTTCAGATTATCGAATTTTTTCGATTTTGTAACCAAAGTGGCGGTTTCGGTAGGGAAAATGCATGGAAAATGCTGAATTGCACAAAAACTATGCTAGCTGCGTCATTGAGGCGGGTCTTAAATGAAAGGTCTCGAGGAGTACTTTCTGGCTATATATGCTTTATATTCCCAACTGATTTCAGATTATCGAATTTTTTCGATTTTTTAACCAAAGTGGCGGTTTCGGTAGGGAAAATGCATGGAAAATGCTGAATTGCACAAAAACTATGCTAGCTGCGTCATTGAGGCGGGTCTTAAATGAAAGGTCTCGAGGAGTACTTTCTGGCGATATATGCCTTATATTCCCAACTGATTTCAGATAATCGAATTTTTTCGATTTTCCAACCAAAGTGGCGGTTCCGGTAGGGAAAATAGCATAGCTAGCATAGTTTTTGTGCAATTCAGCATTTTCCATGCAGTTTTCCTACCAAAACCGCCACTCTGGTTATTCGTCCTCGTCGGGAAATTGTGTCATTTTCCTGTTAAATTAATTTAATTAATTAATTTAATTTAAATTAATTTAAAAATACGTTGATTTATCCAAAAAAAAATGGTAAAAATCATTAACATTAAAAAAATACTTTTTCAATTAACCCCTTGCGCACCAACACATTGCATTTATATTTTAAAATTTATCTTCACGGGCATTCGTCCTGGGATCAAACAAATGTTTTGTGCAAAATTTCATCTGGATCGGGCAATAAATGCGACCTGTACTGCGATTACAAAAAATGGACAGTGACTGACAGACGGATGGACATACATAAATCGACTCTGAATGTAATTCTATGCAGACCATCAAAAGAAACTATGGGTCTAACTCGCTTCCCTTTCCCTATGTTACAAACAAATGCACAGGGACATTATTCCCTGAACACAGTGTGGCGTGGGTTATAAAAACTGAACCAGCCATGGTCTCGCCTTTCTCAATTCATATTAAACCTGTAGTGATAACTCACTTTTTCGACATCCTTATATCCATTTATCGACCATAACACCTAAATCCACATCTCACAATTTCCTTTCAAATTTGCTCCATATTTCACCTTCTTCACTGAAGCACCTTCCCCCCTCGCTTATATTACATTTAATGGCCTGGCGTGCAATTTCGCAAAAACCACATTTGCATATTTTATGGTCACAACATGTTTGTTCAACAGCCAGCGACATATGTTTTTGTTTCGCTTTTTAATGTCAAACATTATGTATGTCAAATGAAAACAAAAAACATTTTGTTGTAAAAATAACCAAATCAAATGAAAACAAACGAGAAAAAAAAAGAAGTACATTTGGTCCCCATTTTACTTTTTGTGTGCCACACATTTTATGCGTCATCATATTAGGTTGTCCGGCGGTGTGTGAGTGAGTGCGTGCGTGCAGAGACACAGATGTTGTGCTGCACTGACGCCGTTAATCTTATGGCTTGAGTTGATGCTGCCGCCAAACGACGTCATCATTTTATGCAAATGTCAAATGAATACATTGACCGTTATAACAAGAGGCGAGGCAGCAACAAATTGCAAAATACCGAAAGATAGTGGGAAAATAACATAATTAAGGCGAAATTAACCAAATTAAAATGTAATGAAGCAAATTGGGACAATGAAAGAAAGAAGAAGCGGAAAATGGCAAAAGAAACTGACACTTTTTTCTATTTGGCTCTACCGAGAGGAGAAGGTTAGAAGGAATCTATTTTATATGACATTTGTGTTGAATTAAAAAATGACATCCTTTAATATGTACGTATGGCAAGGTTAAAGGATATGTTGTATAAATATTTAATAAAGAATATCTTCAAATGAATACATATGCCGGCAACAACACAAGTTAACAAAAAGTCGAGAAAAAAAGTAGGATGAGAGTAAAATACTGAGAAGAGAGAGAGAGAAAAAACGAACGCCTTTCAATCGGAATGAGGTAATGTCGTGCCAAGAGGGATTTTGAATAAAGGGATTCATCTCTTGTTAGTTTTTTTCTATACCGTAAGGAACTCGATCTAGTGGTTCCTATGTTAAGAAGAATCTAGTGTCCGCAATGTTAAGGGAACACTAAATCGAAAGTGAACAATTGATTGTTTTGACAAATAAAAACGACAAGAATAAAAAAATGTCTTTTGGTAATAAGGCCTGATATAAAAAAGTAAACAAGCAGTAAGTTCGGCCGGGTCGAACTTTGAATAACCTTCACTATTTGAAAAGAGTTTAGAAATTTTCAAAAAAAAAAATTAAATTCTTTAAAAATATTGTTAAAATCTTAAAAATACTGAATATAGGAGTTATATTGGGGTCTATACGGATACATGGGTGGCGGCATAGGCAGTTTTTATCTTAAGCCATTACACTATTCAAATACGAAATTTGAATGTCCCTAAAATCGTCAAAAAAAAAGAGTATAGTGAGGTACTGATGAATGAGGCCTGTACTGATGAATGAGGCCTGTACCTGCATAGACAATTTTCTGTCACTGACTGTACTTTCCATTACGAACTCTAAATACGAAATTTGAAACAATTCCGTTCAATAATGTCGCAAAAATTATCCAAATACCGAATATTGGGAGGTACCGTTATATGGGGGAAATACGATATCACGGACCTATCTAAACATTAATCTTCCAGGGGGTAAAGAAAGAACTCTTTGTGCGGATTTTCAGACAATATCATTGGAAAATGTGGCTAAAATCATCAAAATATCGAAAATCGGGGGGTACCGCTATATGGGAGATATCGAGAACCTATATAAACAATTCTCTCCCCAGAGCGTAAGTACTCAAAAGGAACTCCTTGTGTTTATTTTCAGATAATTCCATTGAAATCAAAATATCGAATATTGGGGGTACCGTTGTATGGGGGCTATACGAACAACGTGGGCCTATATAAACAACTCTCCTCCAGAGGGTAAAGTACTTAGAAAGAACTCCTTGTGTGGATTTTCAGACAATTTCATTGAAAAAATTTGATAACAATCATCAAAATACCGAATATTCGGGGGTACAGTAATATGGGGGATATACGATATCGTGGACCTATGTAGACAATACTCTTCGGGGGAGGTAAAGTACGCAGAAGGAACTCCTTTTGCGAATTTTCGGACAATTTCATTGAAAAAATGTAGCTAAAATCAGCAAAATACCGAATATCGGGAGGTACAGGTATATGGAGGCTATACGATAACGTGGACAAATTTAGTCCATTTTCGAACTTGACCTGCCTGCAGACAAAAGACTGATCTGTGCAAAATTTTAGCTTCCTATCTTTATTCGTTTAGACTCTAGCGTGATTACAACAGACGGACGGACGGTTGAACGGACAGGGCTAACTAAATCGTCTTGGAATTTTACGCTGATCAGGAATATATATTCTTTGTTATGTCAAAAACTATTATTTCGATATTTTACAAATGGAATGACGAACTCAATATACTCTCCATACCATGGTAAAAAAATTTAGGTAGTCGCATTGACACAGCTGCTTGGACAATGAAATGTCAAACCAATTTTAAAATTGAAATTTCTAAAAGAAAAATTATTAAAATTCGTTAAAACTTTTGAAAAATGCACACCATAACAGCCTCCGATTGGCGTCGTATAAGAAAACGTATAAAAAAACTACTTATTTTTGTAAAAACATTTTGAAATTTTTGACATATCAATATTCCAAGAGTTGATGTATCTACCCGTATTCTTCTACCATGCTTTATACTACGTATGGTCGAGGGTATAAAACCCCCTTCAGACGTCTTGTAGGGGCAAAGAGAACCCATAATATTTCCATAATATGCATACCTACCTACTCATATGTCATTCCCATATGCTGCTAGGCATGTCGCCAAGCCACATAATTTTCTCCCCATCATACGAATGTTTGCATCCCTTCTAAATGTCAAAAAAATGCATAAATTTCAAGATAGTCGGCAGACATTTGTCATGAAATTATCATCTTCATTGCCAAAAAGACAGATGTTGAAAACCGCAAGAATAATACAACACTAACAACATCAAAATTCCACATACAATTATTATAATGTTCATACATCCAAATGAACACATGATTTCTTGTTATTGTTTGTTTCATTTTTCCGGTTTTCTGGTTCTTCCCTTTTCATCTTCATCATCTCAAGAAGAAGGGAGAGCCAACGTCGTTGACCTTACCGTCAGTACGAAAAAAGCAAAACAAAACAATGGGGATCAATGATGTTGCATGAAGAGAGTAGAGTTAAGAAAAAACATAGTTGTTTAGGCACGTACCAAAACGGGGGGAGAAAGAGAGACAGAGGTGATTCATCTCTCTCCCATAACAACAAGTCAAGTCCCAACAATAATCATGAGCGGCAGGCAGCAGCATACATATTTTTCATTTCGATCGTGCTGCTGGGCATAAATATGATTATTCGTCGGTCGGTCTGTCTGCCGGTTTTCCCCTTTGGCTGTATTTACGATCGGCAATAACAAGTGCCTACAACAGATATTTTGCAACAAAGAAAACAATAACTCTCCCCAAGTAGTTATGCATTTTAGCTCATGATCAATGGCAGCAGGAGGAGCATGACAAACAGGCAGAGAACCAAACCACCATATATTTTCCCCCAATTGTTTTATTTTATTTTTTCACCTCTCTTTTCTTTATGGGAAGCCATAAACAAGACTATTAAACTGTTGCTTTTAAGTCGTGGCCGCATGCATGTCTTGGACAGGTGGTGTTTGCGATGACAGCTAAACAAAAAGCTGCACACAATATTCGTCCCCCAGACAAGTCGCCCCCTTGTAAAACATTATTGTTTAAAGGGCAATAACAACAACTGCAACAATGATGGCATTGTCAAGTCCTTACGAAATAATTTTATGTATTGAGAGTAGGTTGCCATGAATCAATAAAATATTTTTTCGATTTTTCCAGCTTTTATTAACTGTTTATTATGTTTTTATCCCCTCCTGGAATTTAATAAACGAAAAGAAAACGATGCACTTCCGTTTTTTGTGTCACATGTGTGTGTTGAGGGCCTTCGTGTGCTGTTGTTTACATCTGTTTGATGAGTATGCTGCGCTCTCACAGTGCATTATCTCTTTTCAAGTAACTGTAAGGTGGTTCATTGTTTACAATATGGCAATGCTGAGATCATAACATGTGAACCCCCCTACACTTACTTAGAAGGAGAAGAAATTCGTTGCAAATGTTTGGATTGTAATGAGAATTGAAATAAAAAATAACAGAAAATTATTCAATATTTAACAATAAATAATAATGAACCACTCACTGTTATTTTAGCCCAACTTATGGCCCACAATTTCGAATTTTAAATGTAAAAATTAACACAATGAAAATTTTGATTTAATTAAATTAACACACAAACGCCGCACACAACAATTGTCATTCTGCCACCAAAACTTGTAACTCTATGTGTCACTGACACCAATTCTTCCTTTTCAAAACAATGAATTGAGGCCATCCGTGCAGCAGCATCAACCCTCTGCTGTGTTTGTTTTTTATTATTTGACATTTCCCCATGGCCTGAGGCTTAAAATGTTGCTTAGCAGGTTTTAGATTGCCGTCATTCGAAGTTACGGTGGTGGTGGTGGGAAAATAGTAAATATTGCCAACATTTGATGGTGGTGGCAGTGTATTTTATTTGGAAAACTTAAGAGTTCTTTTGCTGGGTAACATTTAATTGTGAAAAAGAGCAAAAATTTAGCTAACGATTTTTGAGAAGAATTCTGGTATTGGATACAGGCTGATCAATGTTGTGGAGTGAATACTACGCATGTGAGAGACTTAAAACCCCAAATCGGATGAAACATATGTATGCGAACTATAGCTATATCTGAACCGATTTTCACCAAATTTGGACTGATATTAGCCAATTGGTACACAATTAACTCGAAATCGGAAGAAGGTATATATGGGAGCTATATCTAAATTTGAATCAATTCTCATCAGTTTCAACAGGGTTTGTCCTTAGGTCAAACTAATATTTTTTGAGAACTTTCAACCCAAGCGGATAATAAATGTGACCTGTATTTGGTTCACAAAAATGCATGGACGGACAGACGGACAAATGCAAAAAGACATAATACCCACTACGAAATTCGAAAGAATTCCGGTGAATAATGTCGCTAATATATATCATTAAAATAAAGAATAAAGGGAGGTACCGTTGTATGGGGGCTATACTAAGACGTGGATCTGCATACCCATTACGAAGTGCAATAACGAAAATTGATGCAATTCCGGGGAATAATGTCGCGAAAATCCTGGAATTATCGAATATCTCGGGGTAGCGTTACATGGGTGCTATATTAAAACGTAGACCTATACAGACAAATCTCTTCCAGGGGGTAAAGTATTCAAAGGGAACACCTTGTGTGGATTTTCTGACAATGCCATTGAAAAATGTGGCTAAAATCATGAAAATACCAAATATCGGGAGGTACAGTCATATGGAGGATATACGATATCGTGGCAAATATTCGAACTTGAGTGATTCTAATAGACGGGTAGGCGGATGGACGTACAACGCTTAATCGTCTGGGTCTAAAATTATTTTATAATACACTATGTATGGTGGAGGGTATAAAAATGCGACATGCGAAGTTTTCTATTTTTATTTATTAGTTTATTTATTTAATCCTCAAATTTAGTGCCTCCAATATCACTTATTTACCATCAACTTCAGAGACGTTTCCCTAATTTCCCTAATTGACCTCAGGCGTTTTTCGACCTACAGACCCCTATTTTCAATGCAGAACCTAACAAAGCCTTCTTATATTACCGCCTTCAAATTTTATAAATAATTGCCGTTTAAAATGCAATTCTTAATCATAGACCTAACATATACATTTTTCATTTTCGCGTCGATATTGTTTCTTCATTTTAAAATAAAATTTGTAATTCACCTTAAGCAGGAGCAAATTGAAATTAATCCAAAAATTCCATTGATCTCAGAGACGTTGTTTTATTTTCCCTGGTTGACCTTAGACGGATTTCGACCTAGATACCCCTATTTCCATAACAAACCTAACGAAGCCTCCTCCTAACACCACCTTCTCAATTTGTAAATAATAAATTGCCATTTAAAATGTAATCCTTTATCATAGACGTAACACATTTGCAGAATTTAGTTCACTTTAAGCAGCAGCTTATTGAAATTAGTCCAAAAATTCACCACTTACTTACCTTTAATCTTACTTATATTTCACTTTAACCGGCAGCAAATTGAAATTTGTTCAACAATTTTTCAGGCATTTACTACTAATCTCAGAGATGCTCATTTATTTTCCCTGGTGGACCACAAACGGTTTTCGACATACAGATCCCTATTTCCCATCCATTAATCTCAAAGACGTTCTTTTTCATTCCCTGCTTTGCCTCAGACGGTTTTCGGCTTACAGACCCCTATCTATTTCCCATATGACACCCAACAATATCTGCTCCTATTACCACCTTCTAATTTTTGTAAATAATAAATTGCCATTTAAAATGCAAAACCCTTTTTCACAGACCTACCGCATTCATTATTCATTTTCCCTATGATATTGTTTCCTTTTTTTGCACAATTTAATTTGTAATTCAAGCAGCAGCAAATTGAAATTTGTCCAAGAACACACACGCGCACAAAAATACCTATAAAACAGAGATTCACACAGACAACCATTCATCCCTGGGTCTCACATCATGCAAAGGTCATAAAACTTCATCCCTCCTTAAATGTTGGTCGATTGGATGGTTGGCTGGTAAATTAAATTTATTTTTTTGGGTAATTTTCCCAACGACCTTAAATTCTTAAAGTTTTAATGTTGAGCAGGCAGCCAGCACACAAAGCTCCCCGGGCTTGTGACAACTGCCAACAACAACACCCAGTATAGGACAGCAATAACGGGCAAAAGCAACAACAAGAATTTGTTAACAGCAATGAGAATAAAGATACATACATACGACAATGATGACGGTGAATAAACATAAAAGTATCTATACCCAGTTGTTAAATTTAATGAAAATTAAAGTCACAACAGAAATTGAAAAATATACCCACCCATTCCAATGGGTGGTGGTGGTGGGTGCTTCATTGCATGAGAAAAATCTGCCGACCAACAAAACCACCCAATTTTATGGACAACCCTGCAATATAGAGAATTACATTAAAGCACACAAACACACAAAGAAAACACGAAAAAATAATCAAATACCAACCGGGCGGGCGGCCAGCAACAACCCCATTCTCACGCAGCTTAGCAAAACAAAATCAAGCAACAAAACACGACTGCAACCAAATCATCACCCACCGCCAAAACAAAAGCATTATCGTCATCATCATCATGGTTATCGGGATTGCCAACCATACCACAGACACAACATCATTATTAACAACGGCGTTGGCTGTGGCGGCAACGACGCCGTCATTTGTTTTTTTGTTCAACATCATTATCACCACCACCCAACAGCACCGTTTACGTTGACTTTATGTACAACAACGAATGACATTAACTCCCCCCCACCCTCTCATGAGAAGAGACAACATAGGCAGCACCGGCTGGCTCAATTGTTGTGCTCCATAACGGCAACGCATATTCTCAACGTCGACTGCGGTAATTTTGACTGCGTCGCAGTTGCTGTCGTTGCGCCAGCAGAGGCCAGTTAAAGGAAATAAATAATCACTCTCTCTCGCTCTCGAGGTTGGCCTGACACACACACTCACTCCACAAACACGTGCAAAACATAACTCAATGTTTTGATGCTCTCTCTCATTGAAAAAGGTCTCAATGATTTTGAGAAAGAGAAAATGCAACCCACCAAAGAGGAACAATTGATTTTTTTATTCTATTTGTGGAGGACAACAACAGTGAGGTGGTAGGTGGTACACTCCCATGGAAGCAGCGCGCAACATTTGATGGACTTTTTTGTATGTATAAAACTTAGTTGTATAACAAAAAAAGCAGAATATTTGCATTTATGTGTATGTATGACAGTTATACACGTGCACAACCTGATATACTACATAAATGCAGTTTGGATGTGGGATTTGGAGACAGGGTTGCCATTGATCGCATTATTGGAAAAGAAACTGTTAGAGCCCCAAGAAAATAGGAATGGCCAATGGCCACCAAAATCTCCGGAGACCAATCCGTTGGAGAATTGTGCCTGGAGTATTTTAGAAAGCAAGGTTGGCACTAAAAAATACCAATCGATCACCTCAAGCAAGCGCTTCGATGGGAATGGGCTAAAATACCGCAGAGCAACATTCGGGCAGCGTGTGACGGTTTCATTGGCCGTTTGAAGGTGGCCAATTCGAACAAATCTAAACTTATTCTAAAATTTGATGCTATTTCCGATTTTGCTTTCATTTAGTAAAATTAAAAAAAAAATGTAAAAATAATGGCGTTTGACTTTGTTGCAGTTTTTTATCTCACCCTGTGTGTCCTTTGGTACCTCACGAACATTTTAACAATTTTTAACGTCTGTCGGCAAATCCGAATTACGCTTTTTAACTTGTTTTTTTTTTTTAATTTTCATTCAAAGAAATACATTTTTTACCATTTGGACGAAAATCAACCTACGTTTCCCTATGTAAGAGACGTGGGACACAAATCGATCAACAAATCCCTACCATCACATAACTTTGCGTAAATTAATAGAAAAAATCTTTTTTAACAGCATTTAAGGCAATCTATAATTAAAAAAAGCCTTCTCTCTTTAAACTCAACAATGGCAACACTAGAAAATGACGTAAATAATGCCAAATGGCGGAATTGCTTGTAATTTCGGTAGATAATGGAATTTGTTAGAAAATCCCACTTTACAGATCTCCTATTGACCACAGAACATGCCCAACTATGTTCCATTGAATAAAAACGAATTAAGAACCCCCTTCTGTAGACCATAGACGAATGAAAATAGTCTTTTTTTGTCTTAAAAGGATATATAATACCTTTTGCAATTCAATGAAGATTTCATATTGTATTTTAATTAAATAAAAGACCCCTAATTGAGCCGAAGAGCATGTCTGGCGATCTTCAATATACCTATCATTGCATTTTCATTTTATTTTTTTCAATTTCCACTCAAAAAATACACTTTTTACCATTTGCACAAAAATCAACCTATGTTTCCCTATGTAAGAGATGTGGTACACAAAACGATCTACAAATCCCTACCATCACATATATAATACCTTTTTTGTTATTCATTGAAGACTTCAGATTGTATTTTAATTCAATAAAATGCACCTAATTGAGCCGAAGAACATCTCGGGCTATTTTCAATGTATCTTTTATCGCATTCTTATCAAGTTTTCATTCTTTTTTTAACTTTCATTCAAAGAAATACACTTTTTACCATTTGGACGAAAATCAACCTATGTTTCCCTATGTAAGAGACGTAGTCCACATATCGATCTTAAAATCCCTAAAATCACATTACTTTGCGAAAATTAATAAAGGAATGTATTTAAACAACGTTAAAGGCAATTTATTATTTAAAAAATATCCTTCTCTCCTTAAACTGCCCAATGGCAACCCTAGACAATTGTATAATAACAATTTAGAACGAAGTAAATAATGACGATGGCGGAAAGAAATTTAATGATGACGTTTGCTAAAACTAACAGCCTGTTCCACGATCTCGAAAGAAAATTTGTGCGAACGAAGGCAACTCACTCACTTTCGCATAAGAATGCGTTCCACTAACTTTCGTTCTTTCTTTCGCATAGCCTTACGTGATTCAGTGTTGCAAAATATTTTTTGGCAAAATTAATCGCGAAATAAGGCAAAAAAAGCGCCAAATGTCTAATTTAAACGCGAAAAAGCAGCAGTGGCTCTGTCTCAACTGACAGTTCAGTTGTAAACAAACAAATTGTAAATAAACAAACAAAATAAAATTTCTAGTGATTGTGTTTAGATTATTTGTGTTCTTAAAAAAGAAAAAAAATGAATATTTCTGTAGCCCTATTTTTTATGGATGATGAGGAGGAGGTTCAAATTGTGCCACGGAGGCATTTAAGAGATGCTTCGAATTTATTTGAAGTACCTAACAACCAGTAAGTATGATTGTATTTTTACATTTTTGAAATAATAAAAACATGATTTTTTCTAGGTTTGTGTCTTCCAGTGGTCTTCATGGGATTGCCTGCTGCTTCCAAAAATTGGCACTCCTCTGGCGAACTTAGGATTCTCCCCCATATACTCAACTAGTGCCCGCAGCTGTGTAGTTTTTTCGTGCTGGAATTGAGAAAATAAAAAAATATATATTTGTTGTTCACAGATTAAATTGCATTTATTATTTTTACTTACATTTTTCTTTCCATTTTCAATCAAGGAATGTTTATGTTACAACAATTTTCCTTAATTTTTATCATTCGACAGCAAACACACAAGTGACTGATTTTGACATTTGTGTTCGCATGCGTACGAAAGAAAAAAGATAGTGGAACGCAAAATTACACTGAAATGCTTACGTTTTCGTTCGCTTTGATTTTCGTGCAAATTTTCGTTCTGATGGATTTTAGTGGAACGGAAATCAGCTGTTTGTCGTGTAAAAGTTGTGCGAACGTGTTCTTTCGACATCGTGGAACAGGCTGTAAGCAATACACACACCACTATGCTGCTGCAGCACTATACAGGTCGCTCCATGTTGAATGAATATGCGTGTAGCCAACGACAACAACGTCAACAAATCTTGTGTATTCTGCTGGATAAATTTAATATTACAGCAGAGAAAAAGAAATGGGTGCATGGGGTGTGTGTGTGTTAAGGGTGCCTGCCTGCCTTTTGCATTAATTGCTTTTATCGATTTTTCGTAAATGGAGAACTTTTTTTTGTTGTTTCAATGTTTTCTTTATTATTTCATTCTCTCTGCCATTAGTTTTGCTGCTGCTGCTGCATGAAATGTGGGCTTGTCGCCTCCCACCATAGTGGGGAATTTGTGTATTTATGTTTGCTTCCTTGGCGGCAATCCCCCATACACACACGCACACAACAAACCCCCCACTCCATGACACAGCAAAACAACAGCTAAGATTACAAACGAAGGCAGCAGAGCAGAGAGAAGATGATTACATTGAAAAATATGGTGGTGTGGTGTATGTGTGTGAATGGTTGAAAGCCACCGTTAGGGATTTGCAAAATAGAATGACAGAAAATTTGGGGTGGCGGGAAAGGGGAAAAGGCAAAAACTGAATAGTTGATGGGCAACCAACGAAAAAAAACCATGTATGTATGTATGTACATCACCGTGCAGCCAGCCAGCAATCCCATTAAAAGCAAAGTTTGTATTTTTGTTTTTGTGCTGACAGAGCAAGAAGAAGCAAAAAAGCAAACAAATAAGCAATTGCGGCAGCAGCTTAATTTAGTTCTCGGGTTTTTTTCTCTTCTTCTTTTTTTAGCACAAGGCCGAAATTGAAATGTTTTGAAGCCTTTGCTGCTGTCGTTTGGTGTTGTTGTTGTTGCTGCTGCTGTTGCTAGTGAATGTAAATAAATATGAATGAGGAGAGTCAAGTCAGTTTGCGACAATGAGAGCGAAAAAAAGAAAGAAACGAAACAGTTTCCATTATTTGACACTAATGAAAGTAGGTAGGGTAGTGTGAGATGAGAATAAATAATCATAAAAAATTAATGCGAAATGAAATTCTTCATTAAATAAAGACGACGAGGACTTAATCGAACAATGTGTGAAGTGGAGAGAGAGGAGAGCAGTGTATGAGTATTACAATACACGGTTGGCATACTAATTAACTAAAGTAGTGAAGATAGGTGAGGGAAAGGAGAAAAATAGACTCCCAAGCTAAGTTAGAGTTGGAAGAAGTACAAAAATTTAAACCTTGTGATTCAACCAAGATCACTCAAAGTTTCTCTCATATTTTTTCCATGATCTATCGATTTCTCTTTACACATTTTGGTTATAGATTCAGTCGCGAAGCAGCTGGTGATGAAATAAGTCATGTGGTGAGATTCTATCGAAGGGTGAGTATTTTTTTATAAAAATCACGTAGTTTAAACAACTAACATTGATTTTATTGCAATCTATTTCCATATTTTTGACAGCTTCCTGAATAACGAATAATGAAATTAAAAATTTGGGAGAATTTGTTGTATATGACGAAGCAGATCAACATTTTAGAGCTTCTGAGAGCAAGTAGGCTTCAAAACTTTGTCGCCGGAAACGATAGAAGGTAGATCTGAGATGAGGAATTAGGCGGGGATATCGAATGTGGTAGTGGACCATTAGAAAATAATATAAAAATATAATAAAGCCTTTCAAAAAAATAATACGTGGAAAGAATCGACACAAATAGCTGAATACCTGACGAAAGTTCTCAACTTGTTGCTAGCCACCCACATAGTTCCCGAAGATTGGAAAATGGGTCGAATGGTCCCGCCACTTAAGCCAGGCAATGATGCCAGCAAAGGCGAGTCGTACAGGCCGATTTCGCTTTTGTCGCCAGTAGCTAAGACTCTCGAGGCTTAACTCCTCCCCAGCATTAAAGGAATCTATCCAGTTGCCAATCAATGTATTAGTAGAGTATTGAACCATTTCCACACATATTAGTAGAGTATTGAACCAAAACAGGCCGTGTGATAGAACAGTGTTGGTAGCCCTTTGACCTATCCGAGGCATTTGATACAATCATTCATGTCACACTGTTTGAGGACGTGAGAACTATCTTCTAGTAAAGGAAGTCGACGCCGTCACATAATGTCGCAGGCCATAGACCCATCAACATAGTTTATAGGTATTACAGATCCATTAGAAGTCTTCAAAAGGCAGATGGTGATAAGTCGTGTGGGGAGATTCAATTGAGGGAAGTTTTTTCGCAAAAGTCTCCTTGGACCAAATCCGTTGAACGATGTCCGCCCGCATGTCTGTCTGTCCGGCTGGTGAGCACGATAACTCTCGAAGGAAGTATCTGAATTGGTACATTGTAATATTGTTGTCAAACCTGGATTGAGTTCGGAGATGGGTAATATCAGTCCACTTCATCTTGTACCTCCCCCCACAAAAGCCCCAAATTTTCAAATAATATTTTATTGCACGGGAAAAAAGGATAATCGTATTTTGTTAAAACTTTGCAAATCCTAATATTTGCATCGGTGCTAAGTCAGGTGCGAAAATGGACAATGTCGATCCACTCCATATAGTACCTCCCCCACAAAGGGTCAACATTTTGAATAATTATAAATCATATAAAATGTGATCTGAGAGTCCGATTGTCTTCAAATTACACACATCACAACATTTTTACTAACCCATGATCTGGTGTGAAGATTGAATATATCGGTCCACACCTTCTGCTACGTGCCTCACAAAGGGTCAGCATTTTGGAAATCCATGAAACTCATAAAACGCGAAATGAACATCCAATTTCATTCATACTTGGTACATCTCAATATTTCCCTCTACACATTTCAACATTTCTACTAACACAAGGCTTGGTATGAGTAACGGATTGAACGGATCACCTCTTCTGGTACATCCCCAACAAAGGGTCAATATTTGGAATAACCATTAGGGACATAAAACGCGAAATATGCTTCCGATTACATTCAAACTCGGCACATCCCAATACTTCTATCAACACAAGATGTGTTGTGAAGATGGACAATATCGGACTACTCCTTCTGGTTCATAAAGTTCATAAAACGCGAAATTAACATACGATTCTATTTAAACTTGGCACATCTCAATATTTCTATCAACACGAGATCTGTCATAAAGATGGCAGATATCGCACCATTTCTTCTGGTACCTCCCCCACATAGGGTTCAAGATTTCTAAAAACAAAACGCTCAAAAAGGGCTTAATAAGCATCCAAATCCATCGATCAGAAGACCTTTCAGCAACAGGAGATCTCAGACGTTACTATATTGTCCATATAAGATCTCAAACGTTCATGCATGCACCACTGAAAACCTCAAAAGGTCTTCTAATGACTTAGCCGTTCTTCTATGGACTATGAAAGATTTTAGACGGTCTTCTTTTGAACATAGGAGGCGCCAGATTCTCTGCTTTTGATCTTAGAAGACCTCAAGTCGTTTTCTATTGATCACTTAAGACATCTACTGATTTTCTATTGATTATAAAATAATTCAGATTGTCTTCTGTTGACCACAGAAAATCTCTGACGGCCTTCTAATAATTTCCAAAGACCTTAAGCAATTTTATACCCACAAAAAAAACCTTGCATGGTTTTCTAATAACCAAAGAAGACTTCAGACGGTTTTCTGCTGAAAACAGAAGGTATCTTCTTGGAAAGTTCATACATAGATAGATAATTGAGAAGCATAACAAGGAATGAAAAAATATTCTTTCCTTTAATTTTACTTTAAATCCAAATTTATAATCTCACCTTGTTTATTTAATTTTTGTTCTGCTAATCCAAAATAGTTTCAAATTTTTAAAAAATTCGATTTTGTTTTCAAATGTCCGTGTTTTGTTACTCGTCTTGTGTTTTTTTTTTTTTTGTTTAATTTTTTTTGTGTTAATATTCCAAATATGTTGTTGACGTCGTATAAAATAATCCACAATTGAAAGGCTTGAACGGTTTAGATATTATTCGAATAATCTGAAAAGAGAGAAAGAGAAACAAATTATTAACATTTAGATAAAAAAAAAATCTAAAATAAATGATAGTTACAAGACGTGCCTATAGATGACTACAAAAGGTAGTCGTAAAAGTAGGGTTCTATAAATCAATTTCGGCAGATATCACACGATGTGCCAATTGGGCTCGTCTGTATAGACATGAGGTTTTAATCACTTGATCTATGCGATTAATTGACCGGCCCCGCACGTCAAATACAATGTTCAACCATTCACAATTACGATTCGCACTGACCCCAAAATGGAAAAAACGTGCAAAGAATTTTCTTAGCAGAGTACATATTTTGATAATAAAATTTAATAATTTGGATATTTGGAAAATTGCCCTTAATTCTCATTGTGACGTCCGACTCTTACTCACTCGTATTTATTTTCATGGTGAAATTATAGACAAAACTGAAAATTTTTGCCTAAGCCAGTACTGCCCAAAAGATAATAGCTTAAAAATCACCCATAACTCTCATTGTGACCTCCTTCTCCTACTCACTCGTATTTATAATTACTGTAATAGTAATTGTTTACATGTTATGTTTGTATATACTGGCAAGCTGGCATTGACAAATAAACGTTATTACGGTAGTATTAATAAGGAGCTATAAATACGAGTGAGTAGGGATCGTAACCGTCGATTTATTTACCCATGTAAAAGCACCGTCTACACGAATTTGGTGAAACATCATTTCATAAATAATATAATTTATAGATTAAAGACCAAATTGACGATTTTTGCAAAAACCAGTGCTGCCAAAAAGATAGTAGCTGGAAAATCACCCTTAATTCTCATTCTGACGTCCGTCTCTTACTCACTCGTATTTATAATTATATATTATATAATTACATGTATTGTTTGTGTAAGCCGGCATGCTGGCATGCTGACAAATGAACGTGATTACGGTGATATTGATGGGCTATAAATACGAGTGAGTGGGCCTCGTAACTGTCGATTTATTTGTCCATGTAAAAGCAGCGTCTACACGGAATTCATGAAACACCATTTCCGACCAAACACCATAGATTAAAGATCAAACTGCAGATGTTTGCACAAAGCAGTGCTGCCAAAGAGATAAAGCTGGAAAATCACCTTTAATTCTCATTGTGACGTCCGTCTCTTACTTACTCGTATTTATAAGTATTGTAATATTTATTGTTTACATGTTATGTTTTTATTTGCTGACATGCTAACTGACTAATGAACGTGATTAGGGTGGTAGAATTCCCCACATTGTGGATCTCGGTATTGATGAGGAGCTATAAATACGAGCGAGTAGCCCTCGTAACCCTCGATTTATTTGTCCATGTAAAAGCCGCATCTACACGGATTTGGTTAAATCCCAATTTAGAAGTAAATAATTTATGGATTAAAGTGGAAAAAATTGTCCCCTTTTGACCATTTAGAAGAGAGATGATTAGAGAGAGAGACACATTAGTTTCGCAAGTTTGAAATTGATACCCTTTGTGGTTAAGGTACCAGAAGGGGTTGACAGATATATATCTCTTCACAACAGATCTTGTGATAGTAAAAAAAGCTTTGTACGTGTGGAATTTGAAGAGAGTTGGACATTCATTTCGCATTTTGTGTTTTAAAATCTTGAACCCTGTGTGGGGCAGGTACCAGAAGAAATGGTTTGCTCTCTATATAACAGAGGTACTTGAAGGCCCATTTTCACAGCAGTTCTTGTGTTAGTAGAAATAATGGGATGTGTGAAATATAAAGAGAACCGGATGCTTATTTCGGGTTTTTTAAACGTTTTGGTTATTCAAAACTTTAACCCTTTGTGGGGGAGGTACCAGAAGGAATGGTTCGATCTCTACCATCATCACAACCGATCTTGCGTTAATGGAAATATTAAGATGTGCCAGGTCTGAAAAGAATCGGATGTTAATTTCGTGTTTTATGACCTCCATTGGTATTCAAAATTTTGAACCTTTTGTGGGGGAGGTACCAGAAGCCATGGACCGATACATTTAACACCAGACCTTTGGTTAATAAAAAATATTGAGATATGTGTAACTTCAAGACAATCGGAATCTTATATTACATTTTATAAGAGTAATAATTATTGAAAATTTGACCCTTTGCGGGGCAGGGCTTATGGAAAGAACCTAACCTAGCATTGACGCAACTATTAGGATTTGCAAAGTTGAAGCAAAATCGGTTTATCCATTCTCTTTCGGTGCAGTAAAATATATATTTTTTCGAAAATTCCGCCCTTTGTTGGGGGGAGGTACTAGATGGAGTTGACCGATATTGCCCATCTCCGAACTCGGTCTATGCTTGAGAATAATATTACGATGTACAAATGTTGGATAAAATCGGATACTTCTTCGAGAGTTATCGTGCGCACCAGCCAGCCACATAGACAGACGGACGGACGATCATCTCTAGATCGACTCCAAATGTCCTGAAACCGATTTGGGCCAAAGAGACCTAGGGTCTAAAATCGTTATTTCGATGAGGCACGTTTTGGTCGTATCAAATGATATATAACTTCTTTTGCCATATGGCTAAATTGACATTTGCCACAGGCATTAGGGTACACAAGATGCGAAAAGACCAAATAGTATTGCCATATTTGCAAATACTTTCCCCACAATTATTCATGAGTGAAGGAATGTTCTCTGGAGAAAAATGCTTTCCGCGGGATAAGATTTCAGCCTTGCTGCCATGTTTCTTACTTTATTGCCCTCTATTTTTTATAGTTAATAAAATTTAAGTCGGGTTTATTGCTTAAAAAATTTGAAAAAATATCCTCTAAGATTTCGGAAGATTGCAAATACGATCCAGAAGAGATTTTATATGGAAATTTCCGAGATTTCGAATTCCTTCCAATTTTGTTAAAAAAAGTTGTATGGGGTTGTTCACTGAAATCAAAACGTTTTCGAAATTGGTTTAAATTCTAGAAGAAATGTAGAAAATTCGGAAAAATTAAAAAAAAAAAAATTATTAGAAATTTCGGAAAGAAATCTATTATCAGAGCCCTTATCAAAAATTGTAATCTGGCTCCCTTATGAATATATTTCTTAATATTGAACATATAATGTTCTCTGGCATTCCCTCAATTCCTGCTGGAATCTCATGTGAAGTAAAAGTCCTTAAAAGTGAATTCCTCTCTTTAAATCACTGCTTATCATTTATCCTTCTTCCTTATCTATTGTTTTTTGTTCTTCATGTTTTTTTTTTTGTATCATAAAATAAATGAGTTATAATATCTTAGTCCTTCCTCCTCTTTCCCTCTCTCCCTCTCTCTCTCTAGGCAGTGCCTGTCATTCAAATGTACGACCGGATATTATTGAGGTTCTTAGTTTTCGCTCCGTTTTGGCAAGCCATCATTTCAGTTAGAAATTCAATCTATCTTCATGTCGTGTACACAACGAAATCCTTTTTTTTTTGTTGCTGCTGTTGCAGCAGCAGCAGGAAGAACAAAAACAATGTCGTTCCCCGCAAACCAATTTTTATCATTCATCTGTTCGGTGCGTTCGTTTATTCGTTTCTCATTTTGGCATCCCAAGTAGGATCTCGTCGTTAAGTTGTTTGCAAAAATATTATCCTTGCGAGGATATTGTCTGGCACACACATACACACACACTCACACACGTCAAGCGGATGATGAGCTAGCCCTACACTGGCATATGTCTGTATGTCCTTGTTATCCTTATTTTCTTTAATTTTTATATCCTCCACCATAGTATGGATGGTATATTAGGTTTGTCATTCCGTTTGTAAAACCTCGAAATATACATTTTAGACCCCACAAAGCATAAAATTCTATGTCGGATTTAGCGATGTCCGTTCGTCCATCCATCTGTGGAAATCACTCTAGCTTCCGAACGAATTGAAGTAGATTGATAAAATTTTACTCAAATGTATATTATGTCTGCAGGACTTTTGGTATGAAAAAATGGGCTATATAGGTCCACGTTTAGGTATAACCCCCACATAACTATACCTCCCTATATTCGGTATTTTGGTGTTTTTTGTACAATATTCACCGGAATTATTTCAAATTACGTATTTGCAGTTCCTAATAGGTATTACAGCCTGTGTCAAAAAATTATCTTTGTAGGTCCAGGTCTTTGTATAGCCCCCATATATCATATCTCCCTATATTCGGCATTCTGACGATTTTAGGTACAATATTCGTCGGAATGGTTTCAAATTTCGTATTTGCAGTTGGTAACAGGTACTACAGCCTGTGACAGAAAATTGTCTTTGCAGGTCTAGGTTTTCGTATAGCTCTCACATTACGGTACCTCCCTATATTCGGTATTTTGATGATTTCAGCGACATTATTCACCGGAATTGTTTCAAATTTCGTATTTGCATTTGGTAACAGGTACTACAGCTTGTGACAGAAAATTGTCTTGGCAGGTCCAGGTCTTTGTATAGCCCCCATATAACTGTACCTCCCTATATTCGGTATTTTGATGATTTCAGCGAAATTATTTATCGGAATTATTTCAAATCTTGTATTTAAATTTCCTAATAGGTACTATAGCCTGAGACAATAAATCGCTTATGCAGGTCCAGGTCTTCGTATAGCCCCCATATATCCTACCTCCCTATATTTGGTATTCTGACGATTTTGGGTACAATATTCACCGGAATTATTTGAAATTTCGTATTTGCAGTTCGTAACGGGTACCACAGCCTGTGACAGAAAATTGTCTTGGCAGGTCCAGGTCTTCGTATAGTCCCCATATATCCTACCTCCCTATATTCGGTATTTTGGCGATTTCAGGTATATTTTTCATCGGAATTGCATATTTGAAGTTCCTAATGAGTACCACAGCCTGTGACAGAAAATTGTCTTTGTAGGTCCAGGTCTTCGTATAGCTCTCACATTACGGTACCTCCCTATATTCGGTATTTTGAGGATTTTTGCGACATTTTTTACCGGAATTGTTTCTAATTTTGTATTTGAAGTTCGTAATGGGTACTATAGCCTGTGACAGAAAATTATCTATGCAGGTCCACGTCTTCGTATAGCTTCCCTACATCGGTACCTCCCTATATTCGGTATTTTGAGGATTTTAGGTACATTATTCACCGGAATTGTTTCAAATTTCGTATTTACAGTTCGTAACGGGTACTGCAGCCTGTGACAGAAAATTTCCAATGCAGGACCAGGTCGTCGTATAGCCCACATATAACGGTTCCCTACTATATTCGGTATTTTGAATATTTTAACAGAATTTTTAACGGATTTAAATATTTTTTTTTGAAAAATTCCAAATTCGTTAAAAATTATGAAGGGTATTCAAAGTTCGTCCTGGCCTGTTTTTCCTTGAATTGCTCTTTTTTGAAATTTTCCCAGAAGTTGTTGAGACCCACTCTCCCTTTCTCTTCATTTCTCGCTTTCTCATGGGTCTCTTTAAAGAGGACATATTACTTTTTAGAATATGTATGTATATGTGGGTGTTCTGGATTCCTAAGGCTGCTTCCTGCCTCTCATGATGATGGCAGCCTGACTTATTTCCCATATTTTTACAAAGCTTTAGTTTGGTATTATTTTGCATTTT